>NW_016806911.1:183021-232337 GCF_001698545.2 Rhinopithecus bieti | reverse complement strand
CTAAAATTTGTAGATATCTACAGGCTAGAGTTTTTGAGTAATATGAAATAGTGCTACCATTTTTACTTAACCTTCACTTTATCTTTAAAAGAAATATAAACATTTTTATGATATAATGTTTTTCAAAAACTATATTAAAATCTTTTTGGTAGAAGCAAATAATTGTTTCCCCACATCTTGTATATTTTTCTTTCTCAGTAATAAAATGTAGCTTAAAAAAATAAAAGAAGCCAACAAGAAAAAGAAATAAAATTATAATATTATGTTGTTCATAGGAGGCACATCAAAGCATAAACATTCAGAAAGATTAAAAAAAATGATGAAAACTGACAAGCTATTATTTAAACATCAAACAAAGTTAGCAAAATAATTTTATTAGAACAGGCAAAATAGATTTTAATACAAAATAAAGTATTACTAGAGATAAAGATCTGTTTATGATAATAAAAGCTTTGTTTGATCAAGATAGATAAAACAATCTGTAATTTTTATTCAACCAGCAATCTAAATAGAAAAGCACTACAAGGAAAAACAAAAGAAAAGTCTACAATGCCTTACATTATAGTGAGAGATTTTAAGACACATTTCTTTGTAATTTGTAGAATTACCTGACCAAAAAAAAATAGGCTATAGATTTGAACCACATAATTCACAAAAAGCCATAGGATATTCATGCTTTACAAGCGTACTTGTAACATTAACTAAAATTGGGTATACTTGGTCATAAAGCAAATGTCACCAAATAACAAAACAATCAATATATTGTCTGATTCAAAGCAATACTTGAAATCAGCAATGAAGATATGTAGAAATATCTATATCCTTGAATGTTGAGAAATACATTTCTAGTAACCCATTGCTCATAGATCAAAATAAAAAATTTTTAAAAATTATCTGTGTGATAATAAACATACTGCGCATTAAGCAATGTAGGGTGCATTCAAATATCTAGAACATAATTTATATACATTTAAATTAAGGCTATAAATCCATAAGTTTTTAAAAGGAAATGTTTAAAATTAATGGATGAAACATTATTTCACATATGCTACAATTATGCCAGTAAAAAATCCAAATCATCTTTAGATACATTATTAAAATTAAGAGAGTTCAGCAAATTTACTGGACATTAATTTGATATGCCATAATAAACTGCAGCAAAACACAGTAAATATGTGTGTTATCTTAAAATAAAGACACACAAAAACATTTAAAAAGCATTAAATATGTTAAAGTCCAGAAGTTAAGTGCAAAAATACAGATGTATACTAGATTCCTAGATTCAAAGGTTCATTGTTGTCAAGATGTCAGTTCTCTGCATATCATTGATAGATTCAGTGCATAATTAACAAAAAGTGCAATCTCAATCCTTTGCTAACAGGTGTGTCTACTGAGGTGGTGAGGTGGAGTGTGCATGTGTGTGTGTGTAAGTGTGTGTCATGTTCAGAATGGCAAGCTGAATCTGAAGTGCATACAGAAATGTAAAGGACTAAGAATGTCCAGACATTCTTGAAAATAAAAATGTTGTGGAGATTTATAAAGCTCAAATTATGGAAATAGGTGTGGTAAGGTTGCCAGTTTAGCTAAAGATTAAATGAATAAAAAAAGAGAGCAACCTGATATAAATGATGAATTGATGGGTGCTGACGAGTTGATGGGTGCAGCACACCAACATGGCACAAGTATACATATGTAACAAACCTGCATGTTATGCACATGTACCCTAGAACTTAAAGTATAATAAAAAAATAAAAATAAAATAAAATAAAGTAAAAATAAAAAAAAAGAGCATATCAACAGAACCGCAGATATACGGACATACAATAATTAAAAAAACATGGTAGTGGAGAAGGAACAGTTTTTCCAATAAACAACTTGGGCACACATGGATGAGAATAAAATTGGAGCCATACTTCATATCATAAATATAAAACATACTCCAGTTGAATTATGTACATAAATATTAGACTATTACATTAGAACTAGACCACAGTAAAGTTTGAAAGAAAAAAGTACAATCACTTCCAAGAAAAAGTTTGGCAAATTAGATAACTAAAATTAAAATCCTCTAGTCATCAAACATTCCATCAACAGAATATACTGATATATCATAGAATGGGAATAGGTATTCATAACTCAGGAAATTAACAAAGGGTCTCACTCAGTGTAATTTTTTTAAGTCTTAACTCCAGGTAAAGGGCATACGATCCAGTAGAACAATGCACCAAAGACTTGACTGCAATTATCACAAAGTGCAGAAACTCAAATGACCAGAAAAAATATAAAAAGGTGCCCTGGGCACAGTGGCTCACGTCTGTAATCCCAGAACTTTGGGAGCCCGAGGCGGGTGGATAACCTGAGGTCAGGAGTTCTAGACCAGTCTGGCCAACATGGTGAAACCCAGTCTCTACTAAAAATACAAAAATTAGCCGGGCGTGGTGGCAGGATCCTGTAATCCCAGCTACTCGGAGGGCTGAGGCAGGAAAATCACTGGAACCCAGGAGGCAGAGGTTGCAGTGAGCTGAGATCGTGCCATGGCACTCCAGCCTGGGGGATAAGAGCGAGACTTCGTCTCAATAATAATTATAATTTTATATATATATATGCTCAACTTCTTGAGTAATCCGGACAGGAAATCAAAAATTATCTAGCAAAATTGAGACTATTGTGTAGTATGTCTTGACAATTCTACTTGTTACCTACCCTGCAGAAATGAGTGGTTGTGCATACCAGAAAATATTATACAAGATACATTACTTACAATAGCGAAAAGAAAGCAACTAAAATGCCCATTCACAGCCAAATGGATAAATTGTGGCATATTATCCATTGCAACCTTGTACACAAACTAGAGTAAAACAAAAACAAGATACATAAATTTACCAACACAATAATCCATGGCTTCATTTATTTAAAATGCAAAAAGAGGAAAAAAGAAACAATGGTTTTTAAAATGCAAATGGATAATATAATCATTTTAGTACATGATGAAGAAAATGAAAGGAAATATTACAATAAAAATCATGATACTGTTGCCCTGAAGGAATGACAGAGGCCTGTGGTCAGGTTGATGTGTAAAGAGGGGTTTTGAGGCCGGGTGCGGTGGCTCAAGCCTGTAATCCCAGCACTTTGGGAGGCTCAGACGGGCAGATCATGAGGTCAGGAGATCGAGACCATCCTGGTTAATACGGTGAAACCCCGTCTCTACTAAAAAATACAAAAAACTAGCCGGGCGACGAGGCGGGCGCCTGTAGTCCCAGCTACTCCGAAGGCTGAGACAGGAGAATGGCGTGAACCCGGGAGGCGGAGCTTGCAGTGAGCTGAGAGCCGGCCACTGCACTCCAGCCTGGGCGGCAGAGCAAGACTCCGTCTCAAAAAAAAAAAAAAAGAGGGGTTTTGAGATGTTGATCACATTTTCTTTTTTGTATGAATGGAAAATAAACATGTTACTTTTATGATAAGTCATTGATGTTTTGTTGACTGGTAAGTGTACTGCAGTGCAACTTATCAAAAAACAAAAAGATAATCTACATGAGAACAATTGCCTTTTAGTTTGTCCTTTTACATAAACATTAGTATGTTTAGTTTACAAATTTATAACAACAAACTTGTAATAACAATTTTGTAACAACAAATACTGAATCTATTTTATTATCCTAAACTATTTTTTATTGTCAGTGAGACTGCTGCCCAGATTATTTTCAAGGGATTGGGGGAGTGGTGAAAGGAGTTAGGTCATCTGTTTTATTTGTTTTAATGTCTGACTGCTCACATTATTTTTTTCTGTGCAAAAGTATTTAAGATTTAATCAGTATGTTTCTACTTATGCAATGTATTTTTTACTGAAATGTATATGTATGAAATTTTTACTCCCTTTTTCTCCTTTTTTCAGTTCAGGATTAGTTCCTTCTCTTACAGTTTTGACTACTACCTTTTCATATGTGTGGTTCTTTAATTTGTTAGTTCCTTATAATTTCAAAATTCTGTATCTAAATGTTAGCATTTGTACCTATAATTCTGTCTATTTCTCTAGTTACAGCTTTGTCTTTGACTAATCACAGATTTCTTTTTAACGTCTATATTCTTTTGCATGATTTTGGAGAAAATTTTCTGACATGTCTTCAAATTCTGTGTGTAGATTCTTTATAGTTTCTGAAAATCACATTTGCTCAATTGCAGCAATTTTAAATTGAGATTATATGTAATATAAAGGTTCACAGGGTTCTAATTAAAAACAAAGTATTTTCAAAGGATTTATTTTATTTTTTCCAAAATGATTTATGAAAGTATATTTGTTCTAATGTTCAGGTTATTCCACTTATATTTAATTGTTTATTATACTCATATCCCTAATGCTATTTGTTTTCTTTGCTTATTCTTTCTAAGGTACAAAATTATAATTGCCAGCATTATAAATTGTGAGTTCTTTTGTATTCAAATCATTTAGCTTAGATGAGAGAAGAATGAGATTTTATATCTAAGGTATTTTAGTTTAAAAAGTTACAGCTTATGATGAAAACCACCTTTAAATAATAAACAGATAGTCCAAGCGGATGGGGAAAAAAAAGTTGTAGCCATAAGTTACTAAACTTTAACAGGCTACTTAAAAGGTGCAGTGATAACATATACTTGAAAGGTCAACTATGCCTTTGAAAGGAGGTCATATTTATACGTAAAAACAAAGGAAGTTACCATATTTGTTCTGCAGAACAAAGGAGGTAGGACACTGAAGATCTGTAAAAGACTTGGGAAGCTTGTTCAAGGGAGTAGCACATCAAAAATAACTTTCTTATTTGATAATAACTTTTCATGCAGGCGTCATGCCTCCCTGTTGAGCAGTAGAATGTCTCATCTTTATAAACTGAAATTGAAAAGTCCTCTCCATCCCTGCCAATCACTGGGAAAAATCTTGAAGAGGGTCTTGGTTATACTCTAATATACATTAAAACCTGACATTGTGCTGAGATAAAGAACTTTGGTGTGCTGTGTGTGAGTTCCCTGGTTGATGATCGCTTTCCTTCTTCTTTCTTGCAATATAATTTTTTTTTTAAAGCAGTAAAACCTGGTTAAAATACATTGTAGAAAAGCTTTAATGTTTATTAATACCAGTCTTTCTTACCTGGTTTCAGCCATGCATACCATTTTATTTTTAAGCTCCCACAAGCCATTATTCACCTTCCCCCACCGTGGTTCCTCTCATCTGGCCTCTCCCCAAGTGAGTGACCATGCCTACCAGTGACCAAGAGGAACAGACCCTGCGACAGATGAAATGGGGAGCCTCAGAGGGGGCCATGGGCTGGAGAACTACAGTTATTCTTTAAATAAGTGGTTCTTGGCTGGGCGCGGTGGCTCACGCCTATAATCCCAGCACTTTGGGAGGCTGAGGTAGGTGAATCACCTGAGGTCAGGAGTTTGAGACCAGCCTGACCAAATGGTGAAACACTATCTCTACTACATATATAAAAATTAGCTGGGTGTGGTGGTATGTGCCTGTAATCCCAGCTACTTGGAAGGCTGAGGCAGGAGAATTGCTCAAACCTGGAAGGTGGAGGTTGTAGTGAGCAGAGATCGAGCCATTGCTCTCCAGCCTAGGTGACAGAGTGAGACTCCATTTCAAAAAATAAAAATAAAAGTGCACAGCAATAATTTTATTTCATACATGAAAACACATTAGAAAAGCATGTTTTCAAGTAGGTATTACATAAAGTGTACAAATTCTATGGCCCCCAAGAGTCCTGCAAGTGACAAGACATAATGTGTGCATTCTTTCTCCCTAATAAATTTAAAATAATATATCAGCTAAAAACAATATGCCAGTAAGATTCAGTGCTTTGAGTTATTAGGGCAGAAAAGACTTTGCAAGAACAGCATATACTCTGTGAAAACAAAATATTTTAAAATCCTGAATTTGTGTGAAGAAACAAATTATATTTTAACTGAAGCCAAGAATTTTGTTTTGTTTTGTTTTGTTTGCTATTTTAGGTTGAGGCAATCATTATAAAAGCAAAAGAATTATGCAAACGTCATCACCACATTTTGTTGGGGGCATATTTGAACATCTCTTTCAATCACTAACCATGAATCTATTCCAAGCATCAAAAAATGAGAAAAGTTTAAAAGTTGCTCTTCAATTACAATATTCTTTCCTTTTTCAATATAGGGCAACTTTTCCCAACTTTTATATAATTCTAGCTAAGGTAACACCAAATATAAAAACTCTGCGGTGTAATTCCATAGAGAGATCTGAACTGTTAACTTGGAGAATGGCACTGCAGAGGTTCTAAGAGGAGTGGGTAAAATATCCTTAGCATTTTCTACATTTCAGACAGATAGAAAACTTTTTCAAGACTTCCTGTCTCCTGGGTAATGTGTGAGCATAACATTTTCTTACATTTTCTATTCATTTTATGCCTCCCCTTCTACTTTAAATTATTTGTTTTTGTACTGAAACTTTTTGACACTTGTTGACTCAGCTAAGAAACCTCCGAGTAGAATTGTTTTCATCCATAATTAGTCATTACAATGACACTTTACCTTTATTGGGTTTTCTAATCAAAAGGTAAACTTCAGAATCAAGTCAGTGTATAAGGAATCCATAAAGCTCAATGATAACATGATACCTAAAGCTCAAAAATCCCCTATGGGTAGTTTGCTGACAGGATTACTTTGCAAGCTTGTCCTTGTATCTCAACGTCTGATATAGTGTGCCTGAACCAAGGTCAGGTGCATTGGCTTGTAAAATAATATACAGTAAAAATGATGATTCTCTACTATCTGTTTATGGAGGACATCAATTAAAATGATATAGATTTGCCTTTGATGGAGTCAGACCTTGGAGTCTGGCAAATTTCCTTGGCAAGAGATGACCATTTTATTCAGCAAAGACCTGGCAATGAATACAAGAATTTTTTTTTTTTTTTTTTCACCCACGGTATTTAAGTAGCTAAATTATTGCTTCCATGCTAAGGTTCTGATTAAGTTACCTTCTAGTAATATTAGTCTTGATTTCCAAAATAATGCCAAACATTATTTTCCATTTCCATTACTAGCCAACCTTTTTGGTTAGACAAAAGATTCTCTAGCTGCTTTCACCAGGTGCACGCATAAATTAACTCATTCTCATGAAAAGCCACTCTTTAACCATATGCTAACAATAAAGTTAGCCAATTTGTTATGTGTGTGTCTGGGAGATTGCAGAACTAAGAAGCATTAGAATGAATTAAGATAACATCAAGAACAATGAAAAATCCTTACCATTCAATTTCTTAAGAAAAGTAACTGCTGATACTGTTCTTTGTGCAAACTCTGTCTCAAGTCTGCAGATTATACACACACACACACATACACACAGACACACACATTTCTTCTGTGGACAGTTATATTGTCAAGAGAATACACATCAAAGAGAGGACATATTTGAGTTGTTATTTTGTTTTGCAATTGCAGCTGTTTTCGTTCAGTTCGTCTTTCTGTCTTTATCAGGATAATTCTTAAATCACATTTCCTTAGGGATAACTGGATCTGCCACCCTTGGTCATCAATGTTTCAACCCATCTGTTACAGTTCCTGTTATAGTTGTAGTAAAATAGTATGCACAGGCTGGCTTGAAGTGTATGCATCTGAAAATGTTTGACTTTGTGATCAAGCATTTAAACCTTACTTGATTCCAAAGTGTAAAGAGCCTTCAACTGATTTTCTGTAATGGATTTTTAATGCCACCCTCCTTTTCCGTGCCCCTGCCTCAGTTGTGATCTGGGTTGTTTAAAGTTGTTTGAGAAACAGTGAAATAAACTTGGTTTGGGAATAAGAAAAGATACGCTTCAATTCTACCTGCCCTTTTTGAAAAACACTTTGAGAAAGCCAGTTACCTCTTCAGAATGAATTACAAATTTAGAAGTACCAAAGTGAAAAAAAAAAAAAAACAAAAAACAAAAAAAGCAGAAAGCAAGCACTGACTCTGGATTATAGACTTTAGGTCCAGTAGGTATTCCCACTTCATATGTTTGCAATGTCTGCAAATTACCTTGGATAGTTTGATTAAGTACCCAACTACTGCTTTTTCCCTTGTTGCATGGAGATAAGAATAAAACCTTCCTGTACAGGTGAGAGGGAGAGTAACATATGCTAACTTTGAGGTTATGCAGCATAACCTAGACCTTTGCACAAGTAGATGTCAGAGGCAAACCCCCCCCCAAAAAAAAAAAAAAAAAAAAGTTTCTTATTTTCTCTCTAATGAAGACTGAAATTAGTATCAATTTCAAGTAAAGAAAAGGTAACATGTAGGGAAAAAAAAAAACTAAACAACAACAACTTGCAGCCTGGGGCTAATTATTTCCTGAGAATAACTTAAAGTAAGTTTGTATCCCCTAGAGTATTTCAATGAAAGATGCTGTTATAGTTTTAGTAAAATCCAAGGGAAAAATGGAGTTCAATGTCCACCATTCATGGCTGAGCTTTCCCACTCATCAGCATTACTGTATCAAGCAATGGAAAAGTAGACTTTATAACACTCAGTCACCATCATGAGACTCAAAGTGAGACAAGGAAATAGTGTTTACATAATCCACAATAAAATAAGTACACACTTGTAATGGAAAGCATTAACCACAAATG
This sequence comes from Rhinopithecus bieti, assembly GCF_001698545.2. Taxonomy (NCBI): domain Eukaryota; kingdom Metazoa; phylum Chordata; class Mammalia; order Primates; family Cercopithecidae; genus Rhinopithecus; species Rhinopithecus bieti. Next base: position 223,724 of record NW_016806911.1, on the reverse strand, counting down.
AAATAGCAAGAAAACACAATTTGGCTATGTGAAATACAAGAGCCAAAAAAAAAAAAAAAAAAAAAGTGTGTCAAGACAGGGAAAGAGAGATCTGCAAAGACAAACATAGAAAAAAATCAAGGAACTTAAAATCTGTGTTAGATGGAAACAATAAAGGAAACAGTTTTAAAATGAGATATATGGCAAATAAAAATAGAGAATTCCAGGCAGAAAATAAAACAGGAATTGTGCCTACAGAAATATAAATTTCAGGTAAAATGTAGAGCAGATTTATTCTTATCACATTAAGAAAAATAAATGGAAAACCATGTATCATCGTATATTTCTGAAAAGCCTAAATCGTGCCAAAGAAATGCCCAGATAACTAAAGAGAATTGGCTAGAGTTGGAAAACATAAGCTAAAGCTTTCTTCTTGATAGTTAAGGGAAGATTAAAGACATTAGTCATCTATTAAACAAGACCAATATAATTTCTAAAAGGAGAAACAAAAACAAAAAGGTATCATTATTAATTAGAAATATGATTTCCAATTTTTAAAACCAATAAATCATTGGAAAATGAAGTTAAGAAAGGGTCTGAAGGTAATGAAAAAAACAGAATATTTTTTAACTTTTATTTTACTTTCCGGGGCACAAGTGCAGGTTAGTTATATATGTAAACTTGTGCCATGGGGGTATGTTGTACAGATTATTTCATTACCCAGATAGTAAACCTAGTACCCGTTAAAGAGTTATTTTTCCTGATCCCCTCCCTTCTCACACCCTCCATCCTCCATCCTCCAAAAGGTCCCAGTGTGTGTTGTTCTCCTCTATTTGTTCATGTGTTCATGTGTTAGCTGCCACGTATAAGTTAGAACATGCGGTATTTGGTTTTCTGTTCCTGTGTTGATTTGCTAAGGATAATGGCCTTCAGCTCCATCCGTGTGCCTGCAACGAACATGATCTCAATCTTTGTATGGCATCATGATATTCCATAGTGTACATGCACCACATTTTGTTTATCCAGTCAATCACTGAAGAGCATTTAGGTTGATTCCATGCCTTTGCTATTGTGAATAGTGCTGCAATATACATTTGCACACATGTGTCTTTATCACAGAATGATTTACATTTCTTTGGGTGTATACCAGTAATAGGATTGCTGGATTGGATAGTATTTCTGTCTTTAGATCATTGAGGAATTGCCACACTGTCTTCCACAATGGCTTAACTAATTTACACTCCCACCAACAATGTAAAAGCATTTCTTTTTCTCCACAACCTCACCAGCATCTGTTAGTTTTTGACTTTTTGATGATAGTAGTTTTGACTGGTGCTAGATGGTTTCTCATTGGGGTTTTGATTTTCATTTCTCTAATGATCAATTATGTTGAGCTGTTTTCCATATGATTGTTGGTCGCATGTTTGTCTGCTTTTGAAAAGTGTCAGTTCATGTTCTTTGCCTGTTTTTAATGGGATTGTTTGCTTTTTTCCTGTAAATTTGTTTAAGTTCCTTAGAAATCCTGGATATTAGACATTTGTTGGATGCAGAGTTTGCAACAATTTTCTTCCACTCTGTAGGTTGTCTATTTAATCTGTTGATAGTTCATTTTTCAGTGCAGAAGCTATTTATTTATTTAGACAGGGTCTCACTCTGTTGCCCAGGCTGGAGTGCAAAGGTGCAATCTTAGCTCACTGCAACCTCCACCTCAGGGACTTAAGTGATCCTCCCACCTCAGTCTCCCAAGTAGCTGGGACTACAGTTGCATTCCATCATGCCTAGCTTATTTTTGTATTTTTTGGAGAGACAGAGTTTCAACATATTGCCCAGGCTGGTCTCAAACTGCTGAGCTCACATGATTTTCCTGCCTCAGCTTCCAAAAGTGCTGAGAAAATAGGCATGAGCCACCACGCTGACCTAGAATTTTTAGTTTAATTAAGTCCCATTTGTCAATTTTTGCTTTTGTTGCAATTTCTTTTAATGTCTTTCTCATGAAATCTTTGCTTTTGCCTAAGTTATGAATGGTATTAACTAGGTTGTCTTCCAGGGTTTTTACAGTTTTGAGTTTTACATTTAAGTCTTTCATCCATCTTGAGTTGATTTTTGTATACGGTGTATGGAAGGAGTCCAGTTTCAATCTTCTACATATAGCTAGCCAGTTCTCCCAGTACCATTTATTGAATAGGGAATCCTTTCTCCATTGCTTATCTTTGTTGGGTTTGTTGAAGAACCTGTAGTTGTAGATGTGCAGTCTTATTTATGGGTTCTCTATTCTGTTCCATTGGTCTATGTGTCTGTTTTTGTACCAGTATCATGCTCTTTTGGTTAGTGTAGCTCAGTAGTATAGTTTGAAGTTGAGTAGCATGATACCTCCAGTTTTGTTCTTTTTGCTTAGGATTGCCTTGGCTATTCAGTCTCTTTTATGGTTCCATATGAATTTTAAAAGAGTTTTCAGTGGTAGTTCAACAGCAATAGCATTGAAAGTATAAATTGCTTTGGGCAGAACAGACATTTTAACAATATTTATTCTTCCTATCCATGACCACAGAATGTTTTTCCATATGTTTGTGTCATCTCTGATGTCTTTGAGCAGTGGTTTGCAGTTCTCCTTGTAGAGATCTTTCACCTCCCTAGTTAGCTGTATTCCTACATTTTTTTTTATTTTTTTTCTGACAACTGTAAATGGAGGTTCATTTGTGAGATGACTCTTGACTTGACTGCTGTGGTTTGTAGAAATGTAGTGATATTTGCATATTGATTTTGTACCCTGAGACCTTGCTGAGGTTGTTTATCAGCTTTAAAAGCTTTTAAGCTGAGACTATAGAGTTTTCTAGATACACGATCATGTCATCTGCAAACTGGGATGGTTTGACTTCCTCTCTTTCTATTCAGATGAACTTTATTTCTTTTTCTTGCCTGATTTCTCTGGCCAGAACTTCTAACACTATGTTGAATAGGAGTGGTGAGAGAGGGTATCCTTGTCTTGTGCTGGTATTCAAGGTAAATGCTTCCAGCTTTTACCGATTCAGTATGATGTTGTCTATGGGTATGTCTTATACAGCTCTTATTACTTTGAGTTATGTTCCTTCAGTATCTAGGTTATTGAGAGTTTTTAACAAGAATGGATGCTGAATTTTATCAAAAGCCTTTTCTGCATCTATTGAAATAAGCATGTGTTTTTCATCTTTAGATCTGTTTATGCGATGAAACCCATTTATTGATTTGTGTGTGTTGAACAAACCTTGCATCCCAGAGATGAAGCTCACCTGATAGTGGTGAATAAGCTTTTTAGTGTGCTGCTGGATTTGGATTTCCAGTATTTTGTTGAGGATTTTTGCACTGATGTTCATCAAAGTTATTGGTCTGAAATTTTCTTTCTTTTTTTGTATCTCTGCCAGGGTTTGGTTTCAGGATGATGCTGGCCTCATAAAATGAGACTTGAACACCCCACTGAAAATATTAGATCATTGAGACAGAAAATTAACCAATATATTCAGGATCTAAACTCAGCATGAAATCAAATGGCCCTGATAGCTATCTACAGAACTCACCACCCAAAAACAGACTGTACATTTTTCTCATTGCCACATGGCACATACTCTATAATCAATAACAAAACTGGATATGAAACACTCCTTAGCAAATGCAAAATAACTGAAATTATAACAAACAGTTATTCAGACGCCAGGGGAATCCATTTCTAAGTCAAAAGTTAGAAATTCACTCAAAACCATACAATTACATGGAAATTGAATAACCTGCTCCTGAACGACTCTCTGGTAAATAATGAAATTAAGGCAGAAATCAAGAAGTTATTTGAAACTAATGAGATCAAAGATACAATGTACCAGAATCTCGGGGATACAGCTAAGTCAGTGTTAAGAGGGAAATTAATAGAATTAAATGTCCACATCTAAAAGTTAGAATGCTGTCAAGTTAACAACCTAACATCAAAACTAAACGAACTAGATAACCAAGAGCAAACCAGCCTCAAAGCTAGTGGAAGATATGAAATAACCAAAATCAGAGCTGAACCGAAAGAGATAGAAACATGAAACAAACTTCAAAACAATCTATGAATCCAGTAGTTGGTTTTTCTGAAAAAATTAATAAAACACACCACTAGCTAGACTAACAAAGAAGAAAAAAGAAGATTCAAGCAAATGCAGTCAGAAATGACAAGAGGGATGTTATCACTGACCCCACAGAAATACAAACAACAATCAGAAAATACTATGAACACCTCTGTGCACATAAACAAAAAAATTCAGAAATTACTGAACATATACACCCTCTCAAGACTGAACCAGGAAGAAATTGAATCCCTGCACAGACTAATAATGAGTTCTGAAATTGAGGCAGTAATAAATAACCAGCAACCAAAAAAAAAAAAAAAAAAAAAAAAAAAAAAAAAAAAAAAAAAAAAAAAAAAAAAAAAAAAAAAGTCAAAGACCAGAGATATTCACAACTGAATTCTATCAGATGTACAAAGAAGAGTTAGTACCATTCCAACTGAAACTATTCCAAAAAATTGAGGAGAAACGACTCCTCCCTAACTCATTCTATGAGGCCCAAACATAAAAAATCTTAATTAAAAGAGAAAAACTATAGAGAAACATTGCAGAGAGTCTAATGTTGAACTACTAGGAGTTCCAGAAACAATAGAGAAAACAAAGTAGAAATGATTTCTATAGAAATAAATTAAAGAATACAAGGAAATTTCCTTAGATGATAAGAGAAAAAAATATTTACAAAAAAAATTAATAGCTCTGGAAGAAAACAACACCAAGCTTAAAAATAAGATAATAAAACATTTAAAGAATGAAGTCTAGATCCTTGAAGAATCACCACACTGTCTTCCACAATGGTTGAAGTAATTTACTTTCTCACAGTTTTAAAGTATTCCTATTTCTCTACAGCCTCGCCAGCATCTATTGTTTCTTGACTTTTAATAATCGCCATTTTGGTATGAGATGGCATCTCATTGTGGTTTTTATTTGCATTTCTCTAATGATCAGCGATGTTGAGCTTTTAAAAATACATTTGTTGACTGCGTAAATATCTCCTTTTGTATTATACTTTAAGTTCTGGATACATGTGCAGAACGTGCGGGTTTGTTATATAGGTATACACTTGCGATGGTGGTTTGCTGCATCCATCAACCCGTCATCTACATTAGGTATTTCTCCTAATGTCTTCTTTTGAGAAGTGCCTGTTTATATCCTTTGCCCACGTTTTGATTGGGTTGTTTGTTTGGTTTTTTTCTTGTAAATTTGTTTAAATTCCTCGTAAATTCTGGATTTTAGACCTTTGTCAGATGGGTAGATTGCAAAACTGTTCTCCCATTCTGTAGGTCGCCTGTTCACCTGTTCACTCTGAACATAGTTTCTTTTGCTGTGCAGAAGCTCTTTAGTTTAGTTAGAAATACAATTTGACCCAGAAATCCCATTACTACGTAATGCCCAAAGGAATATAAATCATTCTATTAAAAAGACACATGCACATGTATGTTTATTGCAGCACTATTTGCAATAGCGAAGTCATGGAACTAACCCAAATGTCCGTAAATGATAGACTAGATAAAGAAAATATGGTACATACACACCATGAAATACAATGCAGCCATAAAAAGGAATAAGATCATGTCCTTTGAAGGGACATGGATGAAGCTGGAAGCTATCATCCTCAGCAAACTAATGCAGGAACAGAAAACCAAACACTGCATGTTTTGACTCATAAGTGGGAGTTGAACAATGGGAACACACGGACACAGGGAGGGCAATAACACATACCAGAGCCTGTTGTAAGGTGCAAGACAAGGGGAAGGATCTTAGAAGATGGGACAATAGGTGCAGCAAACCACCATGGCACACGTATACCTATGTAACAAACCTAGACGTTCTGCACATGTATACCGGAACTTAAAATTAAAAAAAAAAAAAAAAAAGTATCTAAAACACATGAAAAGAATGAAGTCAAAAGTCAAATGAAAGAAGAATCTAATTGATATCAGAATTTTCATTATTAATGTTGAATTTAAAAAGAAAGGGTGAGACTTTCAAGTTTCTGAATGAAAGAAAGACCTTTTTTAGCTTGTTACAAGAAAGGCACTCCAGAAAATGGAAATGGATGTTTAACAACATAAATATAAGTGAAGAAAGTGTTCTCAAGAAAGATCATCAAACTAGTGCTGACATTTTACAAATTTCTAAATTATGCGAGATTTTATTGCAGAGAGAAAATAATTTTTAGAGCTATTAACAAAATTTGCCTACCATAATATAGTTTTAGTGTCCTAATTAACATTTTGAGGATATGCTCATAAGTGGGACTTCGGAGAACTTTCATGTATTGCCTGAAAATAAAAACTATCCTTCTCTTTTTTTCTCCCCAGATAATACCGTATTTAGGCTATCCATTGACAAGTAAGAGAATTTTGGGTCTGTATTATATTAAGTACTGATTCTCAAGGCATAACTTTGGTTTGATGACGATGCTATTGTATAAGGTTGTATAGAATGTTAGCTTCTGTGGTATTCATGTTTGTTGCTAAGGATTTGCTTGTGTTTTCCAAATTAAGAGGTTGTAAGGTGACAAATGTGACTTTTCTAGGCATTACTATGATATTCTAGAACTTTGGAAAGTCATGATGCAGAAGATAACCTGGTTCAGAGAAAAAAATATAATAAAGAAATTTTATCAGTTTTCTTTGAAGAAAGACCCCTATAAGGATCTCTTCCTGGAAATAAAATGGTAAAGAGACAGATAAAGAAACAGACAAAAGGAAGAACAAGAGGAAAAGGGAAGCTGTTTTCCTTTTTCATAATATGAAGCAATAATAGTTCTTTGAGAAAATAAATGGCAGATTTATTTTCAGGAAATAGATATTTTCTGTGGAATCAACGTGCTTGCTTTGAAAGGATGATAGAAAATTTGAAAAAAAAAAGTCAGTGATATTGTAGTATGTGCACATATAGCACAATAAATTAGTGTTCATTGTAAACTAGCAAGGTGGGAAATTGAAAAGAGAATGAAGTGTTTGGTGTATTGATCTACTGTACAGTGTAGCTTTGGATTAAAATGAATTGAAGTAATACCCAACCCTGATATCTTTCGGGTTTCTGAAGGAAAAGTCAAAGAGATTCTTGAGAGACTGAATTTTCCATTTCATTGACTCCAAGTGGATGTATGGGGAGTTGACCCATGAAATCATTGGTAGATCAAGAGATTACAAATATATATCTGGTAAACTCTGACCCTGGGTAACAAACACATTGTTTTATTTTTTTAAAAAGAGAATGAATTGAAACACACATATTCTTCTCTCCCATGTTCGCCTTCAGGAAAAACCTGAACTGTCTTCTCTCTCCTCAGTGCTGTATCTCAGTGATGTCACAAAAATCAGTGGCTAAGTGGGGGTAGAATTTATGTATTCTCTATTCCAGGTTTATCTCAAATTCTTTCTAGATCAAATACGTAGGTTACAAAGACTTTGCTTATCTAGTACTAACACTACTAATTGGTAAATCTAACCTCATTAAGAATTAGCCAGAGTAAGACTGTTCCCCCTTTCCAACCACGAAGCTTTCATTGGGGACAAATCATTCAAGGTCTAAAGAAACCTGCTCCATTTAATTATTTTTCATATACCCTCACTGTCATTCCTTTCTCTACTGAGCTTGACATTGTTATTGCAATTCTGCTAAGGTCCCATTTCCTTACCTCCCACATGGTTATGTGCATTACAGGAAGTATCCTATAGTCTTGTCTCAACTGTTACATGTCCTGCTAAAATTATTTCAAGGTTTGAGAGTATAAATGTCACCTTTCCCTAGTTTCCAGGCTCTAATATTTGATAGTGAGAACTTTAATATTTTTGGTTTATTTTTTATCCTGACTTGAATAGGAAAGCAAATTTTAAAATTAAACTCACGATTGGCCAATACTGGAATATTCTAAAGCAATGTGAGAGTAACTTCTAAAGCTGAGAACTGAGAGATTCTTCCAAGTCTTCAGTTTTAGAAGTTATTCTAAATCCCTCATCTGAAATGAGAATATTTCTTATTCTCCTATCAAGTAGAATTTAGGCAAATTTAGAAAATTTTGGGGGGGCCTCAATTTTCTCATTAATAAAATAAATGTGCTCAGCTAGGTAATTTGCAAGGATACTTACAACTCTAATACAATATGCCTATATTGAAATTTCCCATATTTGTTCAATGGGATAAGCCATAAAAATGGCTCATTGTCAAATAGCCTGATCTTGGAAGTTCAAATTGTACTTTAGAATAGAAAAACTTTGAGAATTACAAGAGTAAAGCAATCTCTGCCTTTCTTTAACTTCTTGATTCCCAGAACTATTCAAGTATATGTAATGCCCACTAACATGAGCAGAACACATTTTAGAAACCATAAATCCTTAGGCTGCAAGTGAAAAATCTTCTCTACCTATTTCTCATTCCTTGACTCTCTCTCTCACACACAAAAGCTAATGTGCATTTTTACTGAATTTAAGAATTGTCTTGAAAATGAGTTAATTATGACTTTCAATGGTCATAATTAGGCAGCACATGCCACAAATGAAATGGAGAATAATGTTACTTTGTTTCTCCAGGTAGCAGTGGTTTATCAGAGACTTCAACAAAAAGCAAAAATAATAGATAAAAGTATGACAAGAGTGACCTTTGATAGAAATAGAAATTTGACTTTATATTGCTTACATTTATCTGCATATATAGTCGCACTAACATTATTAAGTCTGTAATTATTCATGATTATGTGCAATACACATATATATTTGTATTGAAAATTACAATTACACAAGTGTAAGAATACAAGATCTAATTTCTAATTCATTGTTCTTAAAAGCAATACAGTTTTCTAATTCAACCGATCTTCTGTAAACCAGAGTCTGAGTTGAAGATTACTATCAAGAAAGAGTTATACTTTGAAAAATATTCATACTTTTGCTGGCAGACTTAGTTCCTCATCTGATAATACATTAGGGGCTGACCTCAGTCTCACTGAAAGTAGTACTTATGATAAGTTATAAAATTAGACTGAATTCAGAGTTACTAGGAACTATTGGAAGACATGAAAACAAGATATCTACATATTACATATATCTCACCATGCATAATCATTAAAGTAAGTTTTTAAACTATAACATACAGCGTAGTTTGCAAATTCCTCAGGACCTCATTTTGAATATTTGCCTACCATTTTAGACTAACCCTCTCAATATATAATACAGAAATAACTTTCTGTGATATGAATCACAAGGAAAGAGAAAGTTCTTCAAAAATGAGAAATTTCTCACCTTTTATTTTGTAAAATAATAAGTGTGCAGATTCAACTACCTATGATTTGGATATCCTGGAGGAATTTTCACCAAAAATATCTAGGTTTGCACTGCATGCAAGAAAGATGTTAACAGAACCTCCATTTGGGGGATGAAATGAATTGTTAGAAGACAATATTGTGAGATTTTTTAAGAAGACAGGCCATGTAGATAAAGGATATTGCATGTCCTCATAATCATCAATGGGGGTCTCTCTCCTACAAGTAGTTCTTCTGTATCTCCCACTCCCAATATCTTAATACTCTGAATCTCACAGCTATTAGGACTTGAAGGAGGACAATGCTCTCTGTGGTAGGATTTCTCATTATTTTGAAAGAGTAGGGACTTGAAATAAAACGTTGATTCATAGAAAATAAAATAAGGTGATATTTTTTGCACACCCACATTTGTAAGTTAAAAAACATTCTTGTCAAAGGCTTTCCTCCCCTTTTTACTAAATATTGTTTTATATGTAATCTATAAATAGGTTATTAAAAAACTTTTTGAGTGTATTAGTGTTGATAATATTTATCTCTTCGTCATCACTTGGTAAGCAATGATGGACACAAATGAGCATCACCCTGGCAGCGGAGATTTGAAACTGAGTCGAGTAACTTGAAAAACTTGAAGACACCTTCTTTTGATTAGGGTACATAGTGTTATGGTATACAGCGGGGGAGTTTTTGGTGGAAGTATGCATGCATATATAGAAAGAAGCGTGTAGGAATGCTTGGCAGTCCTAAGAATAATGTGGTATATATAAAATATTTGTCAAGCAATCTGCAACACATGGGTCTGACGTGACTCATTCTCTTTCACTATCATAATTTTAAGGAGCTGTCAAGCATACAGAAATGCCTGCTACTGCCACCACATGGAGTGTAGGTAGCTCAACCTGGTCAGCTGGAATACTTGAATTCACTCCCCTGACGATTATTTCAAAGATGGGCAATAAATAAATAAATAAATAAATAAATAAATGAACAAACAAACAAATAAAAGCATGACCAGAGTTTTACTTGTAATTTTCCACAGAATACCCCAAGATATTCTCTTGAGAATATCTCATCTCATTCCCAAGACAGCTTGGGAATCTCATCTTTTAAAATTTCTTTATTTTTTACTGTGAGAGATAAAAGCTAGTGATAGCTATATTTCTTATGAAGAAAAGTCTTTCTGAGAATGAATTTGATTTACTATGGGAGGAAAAATCAAGAAAAAAGAGAAAGAGCCAGAGTAAATGAATCTTTGAGGTCCATATCCAGTTATATTAGCATACCCTTTGCCTCTAAAATGGCATAGTCAGATAAATGTCCCTTTTCCTTTTTTTGTTTATTTGAAAATTGATTTGAGTTGGCTTTTTATCACTTGAAATCTAAGATACACATTAATATTGAACTCAGAATGTAAGTATCTTCCACGTATTAACCCAACATAAAAATGAAGTTAGGTTTAAATGCAGGATAGCTTGCTCCTTTTTTATCTACCAGCAATTTAAAAGCCTTTCAAACAAAGGGAAGTTGAGATTATACATTTAAATATAAACACATGATAACAATTTGTGCTCAGAATCATTGAGCTCAATTTTGACTGGAATATTTGCAATTATGTCATTAAATAGTTTATTAATTATCTAATACATGTAATGATATTTAATTCATTACCTTTTTACTAATCTTCCTAATAAGAATGATGGTCATGGGTCATGTTCTTACTAGCATAGTTGATCAAAACAATCCTTGTGAAAACATTTTCAAAGCTAAACAGCATCACATTTACAACAAATTTATTATTTACCTATTTAAAAAAATTATTATTTGAGATATCATTGGTGAAATTGTACATTTTCTCATTTTTTTAAAAAATGTTAAAGCCTATTTTCTACTGGAAGTTCCCTTCAGTAACTATGTTGTCAAGGCATTTCATTGCTGTCAGAACAACAGAAAATACAGAGGTCTCTATAATCATGTCCTACAATAAAGTATTAGTTTAATTACCTGACAATTTGGGCTGATATTTGAAATGAATTTCTAATACTCTCTGAGTACACTGATTTATATTTTGAATTATGATTTTGCATATTATCCAAGTGTATGAATCCTTTAACTCTCATTATCTTTAACTATGGAAAGAGTTCTAATTGTAATGCAAATCATTCTTGTTTATGTGTATATGTGTGTTTGCCTGGAAGAAATTATGATTTAATTTGTTTTTAATTAGAAAAGTAATTTGAGCACAAAGCTTCAGAAAATAGAGGGAAGCAGAAATGAAACCTCTTGATCCTAGAGGATGCCTTAAGGAAAAATGGAGACATAGTTTATCTCTTTTGTGTTTGTTCATTTCAAAACATAAACAATGCTGTCCCACATGTCACATTTTAGAAAACATAATTGTGCCTATAAGTTAATAAGCTTGATTATTTTATTATATAGTAAATCATAAAATATAAATATGTATGTGGTATTCATCATGGAGAGTCATATGAAAACGTGTGTGTGTGTGTGTGTGTGTGTGTGTGTGTGTATTTAACTTTCTTCTAACTTTTCTGAATCTTATTTTTTTGTTTGACCTTAAATGAACTAGCTATGAATGCTCTCATTCCTTCAATATTAAATGTTTAAATATTTTCAGAACTTTTACAACATTCAGATATTTGGTTTATATTATGTGAACTGGAGAAAATCCGCCAATGTTTCACAAAATACTAGTTATGAAAATTACTATTGTTGATACTCCCAAGCTCTATAAAACTTTGGGACATCCTCTATTCATCAAAATCTTCACCATGCTAATGTGTTTAAGTATCATTTGAGTTAAAAGTGTACCCCAAAATAATTTGAAAGCAATCACAAGAAAATTCAATTTATCTTTAAAATCTCAAGGTTTGTTCTTAGCAATATTTATTTTTGTATTTACTATGAGATAACAACATTTTCTTTGAATTTAATATGAAGAGAAAACCTTTGAAATCAGTAGAAGCTCCATGCTGACTCAGAATTGTTCAATAAGTTTATGCAAGATGACCAGGAAGAGAAAGGTAGAACTGAGGTCTAAAGAGTTTCATTATTAGTGTAATAAACTCTTCAAGGTACAGGTGGAACTATTCTAGAGCCAGAGTCCCAGCATCCCCATGTTTGCCCTTGTGTGTTCTCACCTTGCCATTCCTTGCTCATGTAGCCAGGGAAACAGTTTCTTAGAGGCACCATCAAGAGACATAAGTAAGGAAACAGAAGAAATGAAAGAATGGCAAAATCAGCGACAACATGGAATGACATAGTACATTCACATTTAAGGATTTAAAGGAGAAGAAGAAGAAAAAAAAAAAAATCAAGCAATAGCAGAACAGCTAGAACAGCACTAGAGGATGTTCACATACATTTTCAATAAGAAAAGAAAGGGAGACCTGGAGGGACCTTGCAAACAAATAATGAAGAGGAGCAGAGGGACTTAAGAAAACACACTCCTCTTCTGGGACAGAAATGCATGACAGAGGTCAAAGAGGACTAGGAAGAGACAGGGCTACGAGTCTTTGCTCTTGGCTAAATAAAGCTTCAAACATTTCCTAAATTTATGCTGAGAAACTGAATACTAAACTGAATATTGAACATTTATTCTAATTTCTCTAATTTATTCTATTAACATATTTTGAAATTCACTGCAGGTGACAAAAGGTTAGCCTATAGAAACTAATCTACATGCTAGTTTCATACATCAGCCATTTCAATTTTTTTGCAAACTGTTTATTCATGTTTTTTCTCTATTCATTATTGGTAGGTTCATAAATCAGTTACATTCTTCATAGTCTTCTAAGATAACTATTCCTTTTGTGTATTTTGGGTTGTGCTCCACATCAATATTCCACAAATTCAAAAAAAAATGAAAAAACATAAGTAATAATAGTTTTAATTTAAAAGCAAAATAAAATAAATTCATCAGTATTAACCATTTTTGTTTATATAATACAAAGATAGCCTGGATTTTACTTGTCTTTTAATTAAAAAAAATTTTAAAATGTGGTTTTATCAAGACAATAGTATTAATATTTTTCTTAATATATTACTTTTGATGTGTTTAATGTCATCACACAAATAAATTGTTCAACTAATTATATTCTTACTTAAAATGTAAATTATTAGAAGATATTATAGACATATAAGAAGGTTTAAAAAGGAATCTTACAAAAAACAATATGCTCATTCTATGTGAATTAAGAGATAAAATGTTGCCAGACTATGTTCAGTTCTCTGTAAAACTTTTTTGCAGTTTCATTCCTCTCCCATGTAGCCAGAGGTAGATACTCTTGAATTTGCAGCTTGATGTTTATGACTTCCAAATATTAATGTTTACAGTTTTATTATGAATGTTTGGAATGTAACTAGGGGAGCTACCACACAGGGGTATCCTAAATAAATGCCATAATTGGCTAGGCACAGTGGCTCACGCCTGTAATCCCAGAACTTTGGGAGATGGAGAGGGGACGGATCACAAGGTCAGGAGTTTGAGATTAGCCTGACCAATATCATGAAACTCTGTCTCTACTAAAAATACAAAAAGTTAGCTGAGTGTGGTGGCGGGTGCCTGCAGTCCCAGCTACTCAGGAAGCTGAGGCAGGAGAATTGCTTAAACTCAGGAGGTGGAAGTTGCAGAGAGCCTAGACCACGCCATTGCACTCCAGCCTGGGCGACAGAGTGAGACTCTGTCTCAAAAAAATAAAAATAAATAAATACATGTCACAATTTAAGGTTTTTCAGATCACATGGATTATACAACTTTGAACTCTAAATGTATGTTGCATGTTCCTAAAGTCCTGTTCCCTGTCTCCCTAATAGTCATTAAAATTAAGGAGTCTGCTCCTAAAGATAGTTTCAGTCTGGTTTTGATTCTGATTTCTGGTTTCTTTATTATTTTCTTTAGTTTTCTTTCATTTTTCTTTCCCCCCGAACCATTGAAATCCCACTTTATAAGGTGGAGAGAAATAATTATTTGTTCATAACATCTAGCTTAGAACATTTGCCTTCACTCCTTGGTATTTTTATTTATTGCAGTCTATCTTTAAAGAAGAAATGCAAACTCTTCCATTCTCACTTCCCCTTCCACCCACTCCCCACCCCCAGACTTCATGAAATTGTTGTTAGAATTAGAAAAGATTATTTAGTGCCAGGGCTATAGAGAAAAGGTTCTGGTGCAGATTTAGTTAATGACATAGCAAAGCATTTATAGTCCATTGCTCCATGCAGGACCTATGCTGAAAGAGAGCTCCCTATTTTAGATATGGAACTACACAGAAGTGAAGCTTAGCTCAAACGTATGGAGGTTCCAAGTAGCATGAATATCCTTATGAGTAATGGCTTCATCAGTGGTGAATAGGCTAGGCTATCTGAGAATAAAAAGATACATTGTCTCCTTCAGTGTTTGATTTTTGTCAGTAAAAAAATTATATATGTTTGGTGATGAGTGTCTTATTTATTCTAAACATATGTATAGCAGAGAGAGAGTAATTTAAGTATTGGTAGAAGAAAATAGATATAATGTGAGTCTTGTGTTTTAAGCACTTTAATTTAATAGTGTTAGTTAAATTACATGGTAACTGAAGTTATCAATGTTTCATAATTGATATGATTTGAGCTGACGTTTGGAAATCTGTATCAAACGAGATGTACTTGGATTGCTTTATTGAAAAATTGGGAATAAGAGGAAAGAGATCATCATCAAAATTTAGTCATTTAAAACCTTTTTTATAAATGCAAATCTTTTTACTATTACCTAAGTACACTGTGGACATTTCAGAAACTACATTTCAGAAATTCCAACAATCTACTCTATAACCGAAGTTCCAATACCCACTAAGCTCAGCAATAGAGTTGACTGTATTTGCTTCAGATAACACCTTCTATGATACCCCTAAAGACCTACCACATCTCTCCTGGGATATATATATACACACACATACATACATGCACACTATATATACACACACATGTATATATACACACACATGTGAACTTAAGAGCAGTTATCTTTAAATGGTGACTATTTCTATATAAATATTATATATATTAATATATTAATATTATATATAGATATTCACCATTTAGAGATATATATAAAATATTCATCATTTAGAGATGACTGCTCTTAAGTTCACATGTATGTGTGTATATATATGTATATGGTTTTATAGAACACAAAAATACAGAAATAAGAAATATATGAATTTGGAAATTCATATAGGAATAAGAAATACATGAATTTAGAAATATATGAATTTGGAAATTTTCATTTAGAAAAATAGTTACCACTCTGATTTTACACTTTGTCACCATTCATTGAGAAAATAGCTTTCTGATGACCATCAGTGTGAATGGGAAATACTCCTCATCTAATAGCAAGCTCATAAGAAGATACAAAAGCAAAAATAAAATTACAAAGTATTTATTTTGCAAAGAAAAGGAGTTAGATTCGGTTGACTAGAACCTGAGGTAGCAGTAGAAAGATAATGAATAAGATTGTAGTAATTTGGAATCTAAGTGTGACATAGCCACTGGAAATATTGCCTATGGCAGAGAATGACTGATGGATGTTAAAGCAATGGTTTCTAATACACAATTTCGAGTGGTTTTGATGGAGTGCATTCATACTTTGTTACCTCAAAACTACCAATAAAGATCAGCGACTCTTCCTTTCTTCAACAGGTTTGATTGTCTACAATATAACTGGAACTGTGCTGGCTATAATAAAGTGGTGAGCAAAAGCAGATGAGAAACTTACCTTCACGAAGGTTGCAGTTTAGCATGAGATACAGAAATTAATCATATAATTATGCAAACAAATATAAAATAACTCTCAACAATTCTGCAAAGTGTGTGTGTGGGGGGCGGGTACAATATGCTCTGAGACCGCATTGCAGAAAGATTTGAACTATGGGGAAAACAGGCTTTCTGAGAGAAAGAAGCCCTACTTCCACATGATGTGGGGAAATGACAGACATGGGGCCACATCGATGGGGAGAAAAAGCTGTGAGCAGATCTCTGGGTTGTCCACTTGCCATGGTCGGTGGAGCAGATTTGATGATCTGAGAGTGGTAAGATCCGTCTCTCCCTGCGGCGCACACTGCCTCCTGTCCTTACTTCTGGTTCCTGTTGTGATAGAATGCAAGCAGATAGTAGGAGAAAAGATGGGAACTTCTCACTTATTGTTGCAGTAGACTTCCCTTTGGTACCCAATGAAATATGTTTGGCTTGTGTTCCATTTTTCTCAGTTCACCCTGAACTTTTATTTTGAAAATACTCCTTTAAATTTTAGGGAGGTGGATGGACCTTTTCTACTTTCCAGAGATGATAGTAGATGACTTTTTATATTGATTGAGTTATTTCAAAGTGAAATTTAGATATCTAAGACAGTCAAGTGTCTTGTCCCAGAAGCACCACTCTTTACGTTTGATTTTTTAAAGGATTTTAAATAGAAATATTTATAAAGAATTCGTGAGCTCATGGGAATGGAAGCAATAATAAAAGTAGGGAGCAGGGAAATAAATCAATTTTGAGAATCATTTCAAATTTAAAGAAGATTGTCCTTTCTCTAAATTTAGAGGACATTCTAAATAGGAAATCAAAAGAGGAAAATGCTTCCATAAATTGATTGGATGATTATTTTTTCTCGTCGGGAAAAAAATGATACTGTCAAAGGAGTAGAAGCTATTAAAGTCCCATAACTAGCCTGAAGAGAGAAGATAATAACACATTAGTGTCTTTGATAGTGATTTTGTTAAAATTTTTAAAAGGGAATCTTGGTATGAAGAAACATAATTGCCTCCATGGAATTTAAGACTTTAATTTTAAGTCATCTAAGATACAAAAAGCTCCCTAGGCATCAATATTAAACCAAGAAAAGTGCTTAAAAACACAGACATCTATCATTAATTAAAAAGTAAACATTTCAGTTGGGCGTGTCATTTTTTTTTCCTAACATCATAAAATAGTCGGAGAGAGGGCATATTCTTTTTGTACATAAGTTTAAATATAATTAAGTATGTAGACCTCTTTAGAGCAATGTAAATTTATTCCTTTAATATTCTGAAATCACAAGTAATGTATCATTTTCTTGGGAAAAACAAGAAAGTAGCTGACATAATATGAAAAAATTCAAAACCAAAGCCAAATAACACTTAATTAATGACGCTATGTATTACTCCTGATGTGATTTTGTCTCTACATTTTTTCTTCTTTCCCACTACTGGTGTTACAGTTAAATTCTAAATTCAGTCAAGAGAGGAGAGGAAGACAGGTTGGTTAACAGGTGCACGTAAACACTTAGATAGATAGAAGGACAAATTCCAGTGTTCAATAGCACAGTAAGGTGACCACTGTTAACAATAACTTCATGTATATTCCAAAACAGATAGATGAGAAAATTTAAGGTGTTCCTAACACAAAGAAGTGATAAACGTTCAATGAGATGGATATCCTAAATACCCTGGTGTGATCATGATAAAATGCAGGCATGTATCAAAATATTACACGCATCCCATAAACATGTATGATTATTATGTATCAATACATTTTAAGGATACTTCAATGACTTGGGAATTTACAATAACCACTAACTAGTCAAAATTATACACTTTTAATATTTACTTCCTAGTCACTTTGTGTAGTGTTTTCATATGTTATTAACTTTGAATGACATTGTCAGGGAAATTTAAGCTAGTTGAAGAAACATTTGGTCCTTGTACAGTATGACATGTCATTTTATCCTGAGCCTGGTTAAGTTTCACTTCAAACAAACAGTGTCCATTTTTCAATTTTATATTTTATTTTATACTTGGTGATCATTTTTCAAATTTCCAGGTAATCCATTGATTCAATAGAGAAAAATAATAGAAACAGTCTAAATGTTAAAAACTAATATAAATTATATAGCAAGAAGTTGTAATTGATATATAAAAGAAGAAGTATACAAGATAAATATTATCATAATTCTATAAGTAGATTACGATACCCTAGAAATATATATTAAACTCAAATATTGGGCTAAGAAAAATTATTCAAAATATTTTGAGTTTGTGTGCAATACTTTAGGCTGAAATACATATTTAAAAAATAATTCTGAAAAGTAAAAACGTACACATATGAAAAGAATTTCCACCTGGAATGAAAAATTACCTTTGATTCATTCCCAAATCTAATTGTTAAATTTGTTGGTTTCTGGCTGGCATTTTGGACATTGTTAATAACACCTCACCAAGAAATTATGGTTTCTCTAAAAAAAAAAAATCACACTAGGCAATATCACAATGGGCAATAAATTTTTTTTCAAAACACAAGTTATGATTTTCTTCCCTTATTGGCCCAATGCACTCTTGATGCTACTGATTCCATCATCAGATGAACAATGTTACTGAGTAATTTTTTAAGGAGAGGATTATTAATACTGCACAAACCTGAAAATCTCAGCTGAGTGAGGAATATATTTTAAGTATAAAAATGTATGATTAAAATGCATGTTCCTTTGGAAAAGCCAAATACCATTATCCAAATCATGATTTTTTTTTTTTAACACATTAAGGGTTAAACTGCAAAGTTAAAAATAAGTGTAAACATACATTTTATAGGAAAGTTTTCCTTTTGATAAAATGTAACTATTCTTAGATCTGTAATAGAGCTAAGGAAAGGAACAGCATATAAAAGCACACAAATGTTACTAAAAGTTATAATTATTATGTTCATATTTCCCCATTTACCTAAAACTGATGACTTATACCTGTCACTGCAATATCCATGTAGTTTAATATTTGTGTGAGATACTGTATTTATCTGTTAAATGAGTATTATTAGTTGCATAAATATAAGTGGTCATAGGTTGGTAGACCTCTGCTGAGTGTTGCACACTTCTGTTCCAATCTTATTTGATACTATGTGAAACATACAAACAGCAAACTAAGTTCTCACTTCTATGCATGGTTAAATCAAGAAGACAACTAGAAATAACTTTTTTATTCCTTTTCTGATACTCTCCAGACTATGTGTCACTAACACCTCTTTTTCAAGGCCAGTCTATGAGAGAGTGCTTGGTAAAACAGTGAGCTAGGGTAAAGTTGCTAAAGGGAAGTACTTTCTTCCAGTACTCAGGCATGGTGGATGTAACAATAGATAATATTTTTCCCTCAACTACTTGATGTATATTTTTGGGAAAAATAAATGGCTGCAAATATATTTTTTAAAAAGTATTTTATTGGTTCTTGAATACAATTTTCAAATAATACATAAACACCTTTTATACACACACATAAACATGTATTTGTAATTGTAATCATTTATATCACTTCCTTTCACTTAAAAATCTAAATTTGAAAGTTATATATTATGTTAATCCTACTTTTAAGTGAAAATAATATTGTATTCTGTGAGAAGTACATTTCACTATTTTTCTTCCTGTGTCTAAACAGAAGTCTAAAGGCATTGTGAACAAGTTAATAAATAAAAAGATACCTTGGATAGTTTGATTACTAAGCAGGAAAAACAGTACATAGTATTCAGTCTGATTGTACAAGTTTTCAACCCGAAGCCATTTGCAATTGCTTTCCTTTTTCATATTTCACTATTTGCAATGGACTTCTTTCCTTCTCTGTCAGTTTTAGTAGTAACAGTAGCAGCAATTTTCTTCAGTCCTCAATGAGAATGTGTCAAATATTAGAACAGATAATTCTTATTCCAGCAATAGGGCAGAAGTAACTNGGGCGTGTCATTTTTCCTAACATCATAAAATAGTCGGAGAGAGGGCATATTCTTTTGTACATAAGTTTAAATATAATTAAGTATGTAGACCTCTTTAGAGCAATGTAAATTTATTCCTTTAATATTCTGAAATCACAAGTAATGTATCATTTTCTTGGGAAAACAAGAAAGTAGCTGACATAATATGAAAAAATTCAAAACCAAAGCCAAATAACACTTAATTAATGACGCTATGTATTACTCCTGATGTGATTTTGTCTCTACATTTTTTCTTCTTTCCCACTACTGGTGTTACAGTTAAATTCTAAATTCAGTCAAGAGAGGAGAGGAAGACAGGTTGGTTAACAGGTGCACGTAAACACTTAGATAGATAGAAGGACAAATTCCAGTGTTCAATAGCACAGTAAGGTGACCACTGTTAACAATAACTTCATGTATATTCCAAAACAGATAGATGAGAAAATTTAAGGTGTTCCTAACACAAAGAAGTGATAAACGTTCAATGAGATGGATATCCTAAATACCCTGGTGTGATCATGATAAAATGCAGGCATGTATCAAAATATTACACGCATCCCATAAACATGTATGATTATTATGTATCAATACATTTTAAGGATACTTCAATGACTTGGGAATTTACAATAACCACTAACTAGTCAAAATTATACACTTTTAATATTTACTTCCTAGTCACTTTGTGTAGTGTTTTCATATGTTATTAACTTTGAATGACATTGTCAGGGAAATTTAAGCTAGTTGAAGAAACATTTGGTCCTTGTACAGTATGACATGTCATTTTATCCTGAGCCTGGTTAAGTTTCACTTCAAACAAACAGTGTCCATTTTCAATTTTATATTTTATTTTATACTTGGTGATCATTTTCAAATTTCCAGGTAATCCATTGATTCAATAGAGAAAATAATAGAAACAGTCTAAATGTTAAAACTAATATAAATTATATAGCAAGAAGTTGTAATTGATATATAAAAGAAGAAGTATACAAGATAAATATTATCATAATTCTATAAGTAGATTACGATACCCTAGAAATATATATTAAACTCAAATATTGGGCTAAGAAAATTATTCAAAATATTTTGAGTTTGTGTGCAATACTTTAGGCTGAAATACATATTTAAAAAATAATTCTGAAAAGTAAAACGTACACATATGAAAAGAATTTCCACCTGGAATGAAAATTACCTTTGATTCATTCCCAAATCTAATTGTTAAATTTGTTGGTTTCTGGCTGGCATTTTGGACATTGTTAATAACACCTCACCAAGAAATTATGGTTTCTCTAAAAAAAAAAATCACACTAGGCAATATCACAATGGGCAATAAATTTTTTTTCAAAACACAAGTTATGATTTTCTTCCCTTATTGGCCCAATGCACTCTTGATGCTACTGATTCCATCATCAGATGAACAATGTTACTGAGTAATTTTTTAAGGAGAGGATTATTAATACTGCACAAACCTGAAAATCTCAGCTGAGTGAGGAATATATTTTAAGTATAAAATGTATGATTAAAATGCATGTTCCTTTGGAAAAGCCAAATACCATTATCCAAATCATGATTTTTTTTTTTTTAACACATTAAGGGTTAAACTGCAAAGTTAAAATAAGTGTAAACATACATTTTATAGGAAAGTTTTCCTTTTGATAAAATGTAACTATTCTTAGATCTGTAATAGAGCTAAGGAAAGGAACAGCATATAAAAGCACACAAATGTTACTAAAAGTTATAATTATTATGTTCATATTTCCCCATTTACCTAAAACTGATGACTTATACCTGTCACTGCAATATCCATGTAGTTTAATATTTGTGTGAGATACTGTATTTATCTGTTAAATGAGTATTATTAGTTGCATAAATATAAGTGGTCATAGGTTGGTAGACCTCTGCTGAGTGTTGCACACTTCTGTTCCAATCTTATTTGATACTATGTGAAACATACAAACAGCAAACTAAGTTCTCACTTCTATGCATGGTTAAATCAAGAAGACAACTAGAAATAACTTTTTTATTCCTTTTCTGATACTCTCCAGACTATGTGTCACTAACACCTCTTTTCAAGGCCAGTCTATGAGAGAGTGCTTGGTAAAACAGTGAGCTAGGGTAAAGTTGCTAAAGGGAAGTACTTTCTTCCAGTACTCAGGCATGGTGGATGTAACAATAGATAATATTTTCCCTCAACTACTTGATGTATATTTTGGGAAAATAAATGGCTGCAAATATATTTTTTAAAAGTATTTTATTGGTTCTTGAATACAATTTTCAAATAATACATAAACACCTTTTATACACACACATAAACATGTATTTGTAATTGTAATCATTTATATCACTTCCTTTCACTTAAAATCTAAATTTGAAAGTTATATATTATGTTAATCCTACTTTTAAGTGAAAATAATATTGTATTCTGTGAGAAGTACATTTCACTATTTTCTTCCTGTGTCTAAACAGAAGTCTAAAGGCATTGTGAACAAGTTAATAAATAAAAGATACCTTGGATAGTTTGATTACTAAGCAGGAAAACAGTACATAGTATTCAGTCTGATTGTACAAGTTTTCAACCCGAAGCCATTTGCAATTGCTTTCCTTTTCATATTTCACTATTTGCAATGGACTTCTTTCCTTCTCTGTCAGTTTTAGTAGTAACAGTAGCAGCAATTTTCTTCAGTCCTCAATGAGAATGTGTCAAATATTAGAACAGATAATTCTTATTCCAGCAATAGGGCAGAAGTAACTCCCAACTTTCCTCGCTAGAAAGCATATAGACAATTCTATGCTGGGTGGGGGTGGGGGAGAATATATCTTAAAGAGTATGTACTTGTACTTAAATTAAAGAAAGGTAACTTTAGAGAACGAAAAAATAAGAGGGGAAAATTAAACCAAGGAAGTAGACAGAGCAGCCAATTCAGTGGTTCCAGGAAGTTGCACCAGAGTCTATCAATCATCTATCTACTTTTCCTAAGCCATTTGAGATGATGTCATATACATTATATCCCCATAGGATATTCAACATCTTTGAAAAAAATCCCAGAGCCAATAGAGCAATATTTAATACTTTTTAAAATAAAATATTAAATCATCAACCTTTGTAACAGCGTAGATGATGCTATTTTGACAAATGATAACGTGAAATTGAAAAGTGACTCATCAGTAGGTCAGACCATGAATGTGACACAACTTTAATGATATCCTGAATTTACTTTGCTTATATTTTCCACTTATGTATGTACAAAGCTATATATAAATCAAGATCCAACTAAAGACTTATTTATTAAACACAAAACAAAATTCTGTATAAAAATTTGTTTTGTCAGCATTTAATTAGCAGTAGTTTGTCTGTATTACTGATTTATAATAAGTGTGGTTCATCTTAAAATAGATAATTATATTAGATGTGATAAAATCCAGATATTTATGCTCTTCAACACTCCGTATCATTGTCTGAGATACACAGTTTTCCCAGCAAACCTCCCCTATTCCTAATGGGAGGATGTAAGGTTAACAGGCCTGCTCATGCCCTCTGCAGCTCTCTATAGCTATAGAAAATTGCTCTAAGTTGTTTTTCCTTGCAGTTATTTCTTTGCATTCTCCCGCTTGACTTGTGCCTATCTCATCTGATCACATAAATGCTACTTTGATCACGTAGCATTCATCAGGAATTTTATCAAGCAATGCCCCAAAGCCAATAAGCAGGGTACTGCTATGACACGCGTCACCCTGTATTTTCATTTCAAGTTCACATCACAAACATTATTGAAAAAGACATTAGTTTCTGTATTCCTATCACTTTAGACTTTCTGCCCTGGGGAAATTTTATTCATTCCCCCTACTTCTGCTACTGTCTCCATAATAACATCCATTAAAATCTATACTTCACATTTCTTACATTTCTAACTTTCAAAAAGTCTCTTTAGTCCTAAACTCGGCCTGTCCAAAGTTTATACTGTTAGGGAACATTCAAATGATGAAAAAAGATAATAGAGTTAGACTCAAACATACTTTGTTATCTGCCCTTATGGTATCACATAACCAAAATTTTAATTAATTGAACTTAAATTTTCTTTCAAGAAAGGAGAGGCCAGACATGGTGGCTCACACTGTATGTAATCCCAGCACTTTGAGAGACTGAGGCAGGTGGATCGCTTGAGGCCAGGAGTTTGAGACAAGCCTGGCCAACATGGGGAAAGCCCTTCTCTACTGAAAAATACAAAAAATTATCTGGGCACGGTGGCTCACGAACCTGTAATCCCAGCTACTCAGAAGGCTGAGGTGGGAGAATCACTTGAACCCTGGAGGTGGAGGTTGCAGTGAGCGAAGATCACCCAGCCTGGGTGACAGGGTGAGACACCATCACAAAATAATAACAAAAATAATAATAATAATGGGGAAATATTAATACTTGATTTGCTTGGGTCAATTGAAGTTTAAATGAAATACCATATGTGGAAATGCATTTGAACTGTAAAATCCTAAACACTTGGGATTAACGCCTTCCTGTCACCAAGGCTGAAAGCTAATGTAGCCATAACTTATCTTCTCCATCTCTCTATAGAATAAACAATATCTCAAGAACATTTCTCTAAACTGACAAATTCATTTCCCCTGCCAACGCCCTGGTTTAACCATATATTCATGCCAAGACTGAATTAATGCTTTTCTAATACCTGTCTCTTTCTTAAATATCCTATCTCTTCCAATATATTTTCCATGCACACACAAGTTATCTATGTTTATAACTAATTTTTTATCCATAAAGGTACTAGCTCCTCATTTCAAATTATTTTGTACCACCTAATCTTTAATTCCTATGTAAGACTCCGAACAACATTCAGCTTTAACTTTCGGTTTCCATAAACTTTAAATATCTCAATGCTTTTGCTGCTCTTACTCCATCTGCCTGAAAGTAGTTTTTTATTTATTTTGAAATTCTACTCATCAGTTAAAATTTATATAAAATGCTACCTTTTCTATTAAACTATTGCTATTTTCTATTAAATAATCAAAATTAATCTTTATATTTGAAAATACACAAATTTTATAATAATTATAATATTTATCACATTTGTTCTTATATTAATATTTATTGCTGATCCTCACCCAATAAATTGCAAAATACTTTAGGGCTTGGGATCTTATCTTGTATTTTTCCTCTATAATCTGCGTCAGTAAATATTTCCTGAATAAACATCTTTCTGTGTGACATATATCATATCTATCAATAACTTACCTATTTCACCTATTAGATACACATCATCTATTCATCCCTTTTATTTAAATATAAGTCACAAATTGCTTTTAAAGATTACATTTTATTTCTTTCAGAATATATCCCTTGGGCTAAAACCCAAATTTTACATATATAAGCTTATTTAAGTGCTGTTTTGTATGGCCTATGAGCTAAGATAGGTTTTCACATTTTTAAATAATTGAAAAAATTCAATAGGAGATTATTTCATGACTCATGAAAATTATATAAAAATCAAGTTTCAATGTCCATAAAGTTGCACTGGAACACAGCCACATCCATTCATTTATGTATTATCTTTGTATATGGCTGCTTTCACACCACATTGCAGAAATCAGTAGTTGTTACAAAGACAGTAAGGCTGGCAGGCCTAGAATATTTACTCACAGATCTTCTGTGAAAAAAAAAAAAACAAAAACTGCCAACTGCTATCTTAAGGGATACACATTTCTCAACCAAATTACATATTTACTTATACTGAATATAAAAGGCAAAGTATCACACCACTAGTTAGTTGTCTCCTGTCCTCATGCCTCCCACCCCACTTCACCAGCACCCGTGACCACATGCATGCTTGGTCCTGGCTTACAATATTCCCCCAGGTCTGGTCATTTTCCTTTGTGATTGATAAATCTGATGCCAGATGCTGTGTTAATGGCTCCCTCTGAACCCTGGCATAGATCTCTGGGTTTTATACACTGGAATGCAGGGAGAGCTGAAGAATGAGGAATGTCATTCAGTGTATCACAAGCCAATGGGTTAAAGATGTTGCCAAATGTGCAGTATAAGCTGTTATTGACTTGACACATAAAAAAGTTTCTTATTTGTTTCTCTCTTCCAGTGATACCACTTCAGAAGTAGAGGTTTATCTTTAATTGACTTATATGATAGCCAAAAGGAGACAGTTCACTTACAATTTACTCAGACCAATGTATCACAGAAAGGCAAATTTAGTAAACTTCAATATCTTCTTACTAGTCAGGTTGACTAGCCAAATGAAACTTTTATTTCACCAATAGTTTAAACAAAATTCTATATAATATGTAAACTCTTAACACTTAAATCATAACCTCATTTTTAATTTTTTCACAGGAGGTAGGGGAAAAGTATAATAGTGTTTAATTAAAGAATAAAAAACAAACAACAAATTAACATATTACCATCATTTGTATTTTCTGTTTACCCCAACATAATGAGATAATGAGAAACAAAATTAGAATATATAAATTCTATACTTTTCTATATAAACCTAAATGTACTGCTATTGGAAATTGTCTATGATTGATCATTATGTAAAAAAGTCAAGTTTCAAGATAGTATATACAATATAATCCCTTCTATAAAGAAAAATTAAACTAGGCCAGAAAATACATGTTTATGTATATGTTAGCAATTTTCTTTAAATATACAAAACTCTATTTATATATTTACTTAAATCAGAGCAAATATTTTTACAACACAGGATCAGATATTTGTATTAATATAGAAACATTCATAGGTTTATAAAGTGGACTCTGTGGCTAGATGTTTTATGGAATTCGACTTTGATATCTAGAAGTACACAGAAATAATACTTGACATGGCAAATATGAAATTGTTGTAAAGGGCTTTATATAGATCATAACTCATCAAAATTGCAATGATGATGACATTGCAGCATAATTAAAACTTGATAATATGTTTATAGATCAGATCAACTTAAATGTGTAGGGGAGCTAAAATTTTACCTCCACCCTCTTAAGCTTTTCAGCTGGGTCTGATAATTAAACTGACATAAGACCGAGAGAAGAAAAGTATATGCATTTGTTCAGTTTAAGTTTTATGTTATATGGATTCCTACATAAACCAGTTAAAGTTGAACACTTGCATACTGAGTTGGACAAAGAGTAGTAAATTTTGAAAATGTGATAAAGCGAAAGGGCTTGTGTTAGTTGGGTGGAGAACAGTCTAGGAAGGAAAGGGTTAATTTAATAAGTTTTCTTTGTACAGATTCTCCATGTCCCCAGCTTCCTGTCATTGGTAGGAATGATACTTTCCTTCGGGTTTAGGGTGAATGTATTTCACATGGGAATTTAGTCTCCTGTTTTTAGGAACAAGAAGGAAGTTCTTTTGTACCTGCTATTTTTCAAGTGCCTTAAACTAAAAATATTCAATATACATAAGCAACATACTTGGAATGGTGTCGTCTGAACTCCTTCAAACTAAATACAAGTCAGTGGGCTAATGTGTTGGAGATACTGGCTGACCATGTATTGAGGGATATTAGAGAGAGGTTCCAGCACCTGGACATTAGAAAAAAGCATTTTAAAAGCCTCCATATTGGAGAGTACGTATATTTAAGCATATTTTTAAAGACAATAGTATTTCAAATGTATTAATATTAAAAGAAGGTAGGGGTCATATGATAGGGAAATTGAACCAAGACTATCAGGCAACTGCAAATTTAACCCAGCAGTTAATTAAAAGAAGAGGAATGTATCCATATCCGGCTAAGTTGCCATCTTTATTTAAATTGCAGTATCTTCTTTTCTGTGTATCTACCTTGATAGAGTCTTTTATAGATCTTAATCAGTCTTCAAAATTTATTGGCAATTCGGACTCACTTAAATAAAGCCCTGTGTGGCATGCAATCATTTACAGTGAATTCTAAATAATCAGCTGTTAGAGACTTCTGGACTCTATACAAGCAGATAAAAATTTCATGTATCACACTTAAAATATTACCATAGCTGAAAAGAAATAAGGGCTGATCCTACATTGGCAAATGCTGCAAATGAAATTACACTTCACATACAGCCAAAAGTTAAACATTCACTACTTAACAGAGAAATGAAAGGTGCAATTAATCCTTGAACTAATGGACTAATCAGGGTAGGATCAACTGCATCAGTTCATATAAGAATTGTACTTCATTTTAAATCCCAACTTTGGCTTAAGAGGATTCAGGATATTTCTCCATAAATGACAATCATTTGAAAGAGATAATTTTCTTTGCTTTCTAAGTATGCAATGGAATTCCCCTGCATAATAAAGTAAGTTACTCAGGCGGCATTGTTTTCCTCTTTGGAATGATCGCTGAAAAAAATACTATAAAAATACTTTCTTTCTTTTCTTTTTTTTTTTTTTGGGAGGGGGACGGAGTTTTCGCTCTGTCGCCCAGGCTGGAGTGCAGCGGGCTATCTGGGCTCACTGCAAGCTCCGCCTCCTGGGTTCACGCTATTCTCCTGCCTCAGCCTCCGGAGTAGCTGGGACTACAGGCGCCCACCACCTTGCCCGGCTAATTTTTTGTTGTTGTTGTTTGTTTTTGTATTTTTAGTAGAGACGGGGTTTCACCGTGTTAGCCAGGATGGTCTCGATCTCCTGACCTCGTGATCTGCCCGCCTCGGTCTCCCAAAGTGCTGGAATTACAGGCGTGAGCCACCACACTGGGCCAAAAATATTTTCTTTCCAGTCTTCCTTAGTCCATTGTGTCCTTATATTGCTTTTCAGGACAAAAATTTTTAAGTATGCTGGAAAGAGAATAAAGTCTTGTAGAAACTTCTCATAGCATAATGAAGAGAACACATACGCTTAGAGACAAATCAGCATAGCTTTAGGATCTCACATTTTAGTGTGTCTAAAAATCATCTGGAAGGTTTGTTAAAACACAATTTTTTTTGGCTCCAGCACAACAGATTCTGGTTCAGAAGGTCAAGGGTGAGGCCTGAAATTCCTCATGTCTAACAACCTCCCAGTAACAGATGGCTGTTACTGCCATCCGTGAGCCATGCAATGAGCAGCTCTAGAGATCTTTGTTCTACTTACAAGCTTTGGTAACTGTGAAGAAGTTACTGAAAGTCTCAGGATCTCAAGGATTTCCTCCTCCGTGATAAAAGAGAGAATAACATTGACCTTACATGGTAACTAAAATGAAGCAGGCATTTATAATCAATTCTTTCCTTTTTTTCTTTCTATTACAAAAATATTCTGTTCCTTTTGTTAGTAGTGTGGGAACTTCAGCATATTTATTAATAAGGACAGCTGAGTGGTATCAATCCTCAGATTTGAAAATCCGTAGCTCGTGACTTGCACATTTGTGCCTCCATAACTAGATATGTTCAAATATTTAATAATTATGTAAGCATGAAACACATATATAATTAATTATCTGTGTTTTAGTCACAGTTCCAATGATCAAAACAATGCACAATATTAAAACGTGTCTCTACTAGTCAGTAGCCAGCCACAGATGATTTGATGATACTCAGTAAATGTGGAAAGAAAGGAAGGAAGAAAAGAGAGACATGTTTCATGATTTTAAAAATTCTGTCACACTATAGAAAAGACTGTCCTTACCATGCACAGTTTCTGGCACAAAGTAGATGTCTCTACATATTTGTAGAAGCAGACTTTTTGCTTTTTTTTTTTAGCAAAATTGTACATGCAACCCAGCATGTACAATATAAGAAAGCAAAAGTGATCAGAATGAAGCAGGCTAGGAGAATGGCTGATTTCCATGTTCTGTCTAATGAGCTAGAGCTTGAAAACCGTTGCCTCTGTTTTGGATGTTTGATGATGATTCTCCCAACGATAGCATGCTAAGAAGGGAGGCTAGAATTCATGTCTTTAGAATGCTAGTGACATCTTTCTACTCAGAAATAAGACATGAAGTAAATAAATGAAAAAACAATGGGTTCCATTCTGCTGTAGGTGCTGGAGCAAATGCAATTCCCAGATGTAGAAGACAAAGGCACCTGAGAAATGAGACTTGGCCTGGGAAATATAGGAGCAGCTCTGAAGCTTTGCCTCAGCCAGCAACTTGCACTGTGCTAGGTTTCACTTCAGGTCTGTAATCCCAAAGGCACAAATGTATTGTTCCACTCCGTTAGTAGTTGCCACAGGAAAATGGGTGGCTACTTAACATTTAAGTGAATAAATTAAATGATCAGAAATACTTGAACGCATATCCTCTCTCTCAATTATTATTGGCTAGGTCTTGAGAAAATATATAAATTTATTTTCAATCTAATAAGTAGCAGATTCAGTTAATCAAACCTTTCATCTTATATCACAATTTTATCATGGTTCACTCTTGATTTGTTTATTTATAATTATTATCCCCATTCCCTTGTGCAATCATTCTAATATATGTAACAGACTTACTTTTAAAATGGGTTCTTGTAAAATATGCATTAGAAATTTGTATGCATGTATTTTGTTTTATATGAATGGTATTTGCCAAAATGCGATCATGTTTTAGGCAGGGTGAGAGAGACAGAGAGAACCCTTTTTAAAATCTACTCTCAATACCATGCATCTATCTGCTGCTGAATATTCTATACAGTGTATCCTCCATATTTTACTTAATCAAGCCCGAGTGATGGTCCCCCATTATCTCAAAATTCTAATTCCCATAAACAAAACTACAACAAACATCTTTGTATGTTTCCTTTTGGATCTCCATGAGGTGCTGTTATTATTGGGCCAAAAGGCTATTCACATATTCAATTTTGCTCTGAACTGTAATATTCACTAGATGTGCCAGCCTGAATGAGGGGACACCCCCCCCCAACTGATGATATAAAACTTTTCACTTAAGCCAATCTGATAGGTACAGTGTGATATTTCATTACTACTTTATTTGGCTCTAATTACTGATGAATTTCAGCATCTCTTCATATGCTTCAAGGCCTTTGGGATTTTTCTGTTCTAATTATCTGTTCAGTCACAGGTCACATTGCAGAAGAGCATGTGTGATGGAAGATATTATTGAGTCTACCTTCGGAAACTATTAAATTATTCATCTTTTTCTACTGATGTTCTCTCTCTCTCTCTCTCTCTCTCTCTCTCTCTCTCTCTCTCTGTCTCAGCTCCATTATAAACCATACTCTTACACATGCCTTGGTCTATCAGTGGGATTTCTAGTCCTTACAATCTGAGAGGCAGATTCCTTCATCGTTTCCTAGTTTCTTCTTTTAAAATGTTGAAGGGAAACAGTGTTTGATACTGTTGATTCATCCCGTGAAAAGTATAAAATGGCTTAATTTGCTTCAGATCTGCTTTTATGTTTTCTAATCAAATATTAATTTCTTATACAAAGAGGTTTTCTGTATTATTTTAAAGACCTTATATTTTGTTGCTAATATGAAGAATATCTTTATTTTATTTGTGGTTAGTTTGTTGTAATTGATTTTTGTAAATATACATTTTTTTTGTGGAGACTTTACCAAACTCTTTTATAAGTGACCATGTTTTGTTGATTATTATTTCCATTTTTTTCCTAGGAGATAATTATATTAAATTATTTAATATCATTATTTACAAATACTGCAAATAATGGCACTTCTTAAAATTTTTTGGTTCTGATAACTCTTATTTCTTTTTTCTTTCTTACTGCATTAGATAGAAGTAATTCCATGTTAAGTTGTAGCCTTCTCTTGTTCTAATGCTAGAGTTTCCCTTTAGGTTCAGTACCATTTGTACATATTTCATAGTTATCAAGGTAAGAAAGTTTCTCTATTTCAGGTCTGCCAGGGTTTATTTTTTAATCTTCTATAAGTGTTGAATTTTATCAAAAGCATCCTCTATCCAGGACGGAAACCAGTCAATATACAGGGACAATTAGATTACAGATGTTAAAAAATATAACATTGAATCAATTAATATTACTTTTTTTGCAATGTTCATATGAACTTTCAATAATTATTACCACATTTAAAATATTTTAAGATCATGGTTACATGTATCTATTTATTACATGATTAATTGATTTTATTGTTCATTGTAATTATTGTTCATTTAATTTTCATATAAACTTTCAAGAATTATTACCACTTTTGCAATGTTTTAAGATCATGGTTACACGTATTTACTTATTACATGATTAATTGATTTTATTGTTCATTTTAATTTTAGTATAGCAGCTCCATGTTTGAGATCTTTATTTGTTTTAAATGGACATCAAAAGTGATTTGAAGTTGTTTGGTTTTGTTTTGTTTTTTGTTTTTTGTTTTGAGATGGAGTCTCGCTCTGTTGCCCAGGCTGGAGTGCAGTGGCGTGATCCCTGCAACCTCTGCCTCCTGGGTTCAAGCAATTCTCCCACCTCAGCCTCCTGAGTTGGTGGGATTACAGCTGAAGTTATTTTATTTTATTTTTACTATACATATACACATACACACATACGTTTTTAGAGACTACCGTTTACACACAAGTATTTACCAACCCAAATAAACAAATATTTTATATTGCATTTTGTCAGATTTTAATTAAAAAATAAAATTTACAAATTAATTAATTCGACGTTTCCCTGAGTCCTTGATTATATCCTGGAATCTTTCCAACGACAACCATTAACATGAATGTAGAGTGAATCATTTCAGTCCACACTGCATCACATGATTTTGAAACAGTTTTCTCTTCCCCCATTTTTTCTTGGAGGTTTGGAATTACAGCTGGAGGTTCTATAATTTTAGTTGTCACCCTAAATTATTCAACATGCTTATATAAGATTGGAGAAAGTGATCGCGGTTTGCCTGATCAAATCCGGCTTCAAGGGTAGGCAGCCTGCGCAGCTGCACGGGCCTCATGCTCAGGAGTTTGCACTTGGTTTAATGCTCTGCTTTCACCTTCTTTAAACTTAATAATTTTGCCTTAGAACTTACGTTTTTTAACTGAAGTCTGATGGGCCAATTGAGCAAGTGTGCAGGCAAAGGATTATCAGATAGGCCCAATCTCATTACAGAAGCCCTTTCAAAGCTGAGTTTTCTCTGTCGGGAGACAAGAAAAGTCAGATCTGAAGCCTGAGAAGGACCAAATGGGCTGCTGCCACCTTTGAAAATAGGTCATATCCTTTGCAGGGATAAGGATGGAGCTGGAGGCCATTATCTTTTGCAAACTAACACAGGAACAGAAAACCAAATACCAAATGTTCTCACTTGTAAGTGGAAGCTAATGATGAGAACACATGGACATACAGTAGGGAACCACATGCCCTGGCGCCTATCAGAGAGTGGGGATGGAAGGAGGGAGAGGATCAGGCAAAATAACTAATGGGTAGTAGGCTTAATACCTGGGTGACAAAATAATCTGTACCACAGCCCCCATGACACAAGTTTACCTATGTAACAAAGCTGCGCTTGTACCCCTGAACTTAAAATAAATGTTTCAAAAAAAGGAAAATGGGAAAAAGGAAAAAGAAGGAATTTAAACAGGCACTAAGAGGAGACAGTAGCCCCAGGAGACAGCCATTAAGGAAAGGGAAAACTCAGACCTATAACCTTAAGAACCTGAATTCTGACAACAGAATTAGCTGAGGGAGCTGTTAGCTGGACTTTGGAAACTAACTATTCCCAAGAGCGTCCAGCTAACAGCTCCCTCAGCCAAGACCTTGATTTCAGCCTTGAGAGACTGAGCAGAGAACCTGACAAATCCTGCCTGGACTTACTACCTACAGAACTATGAGATAACTGCAGGTTGTTTTAAACCATAAAATTTATAGTAATATAAAATTAATATAAACATCAATTGAAACAATATTATCTAGTACATCTCATACATCTTATAGTATGTATGAGATCTTCAGTCTGTTATATGGAAAAATATTTAATTGATTATGTAGGTTTCTCTACTTTTAACAACTATCATTTTTAAATTTCTATTGATATTTTTAATTGCTTGCTGTACTTTTAGATGAAGATCATAATTTCCCTGTCATTGCAAACTAATACAGGTTAAAATCTTGTGTTTGCCTTTCAGAGATTTTGGCCAGAAATACATCTACATGTATACATATATTCTATTTTTGTTTATTATTAAATTATGTATGTACTAATTTTGAAGGGTAGAAAGGAATCTCTACCAGATACAAGGTTTCTTTTTATTTCAATTATTTAAGTCAGAAATTAAATGAGAAAATGCCAATCATCTATCAACAATTTGGATATATTCTTCTTTAGTTAGCTTGCTGAATATTCTCTCTAAGATACTTGAGTAAATATCAAGGTTAGTCATTTCATTGCTGAACAGTGTGAACTCATTCCTAGATTTGCAGTTTGCCCTCACCTCCACCTGCACTGACTGGAGCACATCTAGTTCTTTCCACCATTTCATGTCTTTATGAACCTATCAGCCTATACATATTCTCTGCAGGAATTGTGACATCTACGGGTTAGCTAGGCTGATCTCCTCATACTCAGATGACTTTCTTTTTAGAATCAGTGTTGTTAATGTCTCTCCTTCCTATGCACATGTCTTAGCCTGTTGTGTGCTTAAACTGTACATTGTAGCCTGTTGTATACATTAAGCTCTACTCAATGTTTCTTCAAGATCAAGAGATTTAGAATGTTTTCCAAGAGACCTTGTGGCTTCCCAAAACTCATTTTATCATTCACATGTTTTGAATTCTTGCTTGGCTAGTACTTTTCTCAATGTAGTCCTATTTGCAGCACTCCTATCGATACTTAATTTTTTTCTTGTGTATTAGTGACAAACACTCTTGCTTTGAAATTCTTTTGAGATGTTTTTGTATGCATGTATGAGTATATATGAATGTGTGTGTGTGTACATGTATAATCATTTAGTGGGCATTTGTAAAGACCATACTTTAAATATGTAAACTTTTTTAAAAAGAATATTTTTTGTGAAATTTATTATTATCATTATTATTTTAACAGGTTCTTATCTAGATATTTGATATCTACATATGATATATCTATATATTGAATATTAAGCCCTTCCTTTTAATATGTGCTGCAGATACTTGTTTGGAGTTAATATATGAATACCTCCCTATGTTGCCCAGGCTGGTCTCAAACTCCTGGGCTCAAGGAATCTACCTGCCTCAGCCTCCCAAAGTGTTGGGATTATAGGGGTGAGCCAGTGCACCCAGCCAGTATATTTGTGCTTAATCTTTTTTACAGGTTGTTTAAGAAATAAAATTATGAAACAATAATGGCTTGGTGTGTTTAGGAAAGTTCTTCTGAGTTCAAGTATAGATTAAAATTAAACTTGCCTGAAGCCTGCATCTTATTGATATTTTAAAATGTCATTTAATATTGGTGAAACATATATAAATTGATTCGGTAGCACAAATTTCATTCAGCAAAAAGTTACTCTAAATAAAACTGACTCTCTAAACAACACACTCAAATATTAATATCAGATGTTTTTTGAGAAGACAAGAAAGTGGGTCTACAACTATCTGAACATATATTCTGAGTTTTCTTAAAGAACCTATTTTTTTTTTTGCATTGTCCACATAAATGCTTGAGTTATCAAAATTTCAACAAGACTCTTTTCAAAAATATATCTCTAAAACTATTTGTTGTCTTTGGATTCAAATTTAAATTAGTTCCAGTGTTTTATATCCTAATTTCAGAAGTAGATCATGTTTTTCCCTTGAGTATAACCTATGCAAGACTATAAACCATGAAGGCTTGCTTATGGCAATGCAGTTTTCTTCCTTTTTTCTTGGGTATAAAGTAAGAGAAAATATGTAAATATTTGGATGAATATTCACAATTGGAAGAATTTCAGACACCAGTGACACCTTGGGTAATTAGCCAACAAACATTTCAAGCTATCACACAAATGATACTGCAGAGAAGAGTGACTTTAAATAATCTTTGAATTTAATTTTTTATGATTTACTACTAAACAACAAAAAGATTAGTCACCTATTTCTGGTAAAGTGACAATAAACATATCAAAATAAGAAAATGGAATCTTTGAAATTAATTAATTTATACTATACACTTATGTCACCAGTCTTCATTATCACTTACATTGTACATCCGAAATACTTTTCTGTTTCTACTGAATAATTAGAAATAAATAAGACCCAACGCTGTCTTCAAGAAGCTTATAATAAGCTGCTAACATGTGGGCATGAAAATGGAATGACTAACAATATATGAGAAAGCTCTAGAGATATGTCAAAGCAGTGGCTGTGGCTGAAAAGATGGGGCTACTTCTCCCATCAGTTTCCAAGCAAGGGGTACCACGTGTCACCATGAGGGTCAGACTAGCAGAAACTGAAGAATAGAGAATGAAAGAAACAGAAAAAATATATATTGCAACAATCAATGGTTGAAATTTTCCTAATTTGATGAAGAACATTGGAAACAGTAATCTACACATCCAGGAAGCTCAAAAAACTCCAAGAGGGCTAAAGGCACAAAAGGTCCACACCCAGACATAATGTGGTAAAATGGTTGAAAGGCAAAGGTGAAGAGAATATCTTGTAAGAAGCAAGTAATAGACAACTGTCACATGGCAGAAACCAAGATGACATCAACAGTTAGTTGACTTATCAGCAGAAATAATAGAGGCGATAGGCAAAACGTCTTTCAAAATAAAGAGCAAAATACACTCTCACATAATAAAGTAAAACTAAAAGAATTTGTTGTTAGCAGACCCTCCTGACAAGAACTACTAAAGGAAATCTTCAGGCCGAAAACATGTACACTTAGATGGACATTTAAATCTAAAACAGAAAACAAAGAGCACCAGTAAATATAATTATCAAAACACATATGTGGGAGGAAATTTTTGCATACCCCATATCTGATAAGGAACACATTTTGCAAACCATGTGTGTCTAGATGTAGTCGTCTGTTCTCACACTGCCATAAAGATACTACTTGAGACTAGGTAATTTATAAATAAAAGAGGTTTAATGGACTCACAGTTCTGCGTGGCTGAGAAGGCCTCAGGAAACTTAACAATCATGTCAGAAGGGGAAGCAATCACCTTCTTCACAAGGCAGCAGGGTAGACAGAGAGAAAGACAGTGCGAGGAAACTGCCATTTTTAAAGCCATCCGATCTCAGGAGAACTCCCTCACTATCACTAGAGCAGCAGGTGGAACCTCCCACATAATCCAGTCACCTTCCACCAGAGCGCTCCCTCAACATGTGGGGATTACAATTTGAAATGAGATTTGGGTAAGACAGAGAGTCAAGCCATGTTACTGGAATATATAAATAACTGCCACAACTCAATAATAGAAAGACAATCTGATTAAATAATGAGCAAAGGATCTGAACACATGCTTCTGCAAGTAAGAAACACAATGTCTAATAAGCACTTGAAAAGATACTCAATGTAATTAGCTCTCAAGAATTTGTAACACCACAACACTCAATGCCACGAGATACTACTTTACACTCACTAGAAGGGCTATAATGAAAAGAGACATATAAGAGCAATAGTTGGCACAGATATGGAGAAATTGGAACCTTCATACACTGCTGATGAAAATATAAAATGGTACAGGTACTTTGAAACATAGTTTGTAGCTCATCAAAAGGTTAAACATAGAATTACCATATAACCCAGCCATTTTACTTCTAGGTATGTAACCAAGGAAAACAAACACATATGTCCATGAAAAATATGCCAAACAAATGTACATAGCAGCATTATTTATAATAGACAAAAAATAGAAACAACTTAAATGTCCATCAACTGATGAATGGATAAATAAAATGAAATATATTCACACAGTGGTGTATTATTCAACAATAAAAACAAAAATACTGATATATTCTACAACATGGATTTGCTTAGAAAACAGTTCATGATGCAAAAAAATAATAATAAGTCACTTGTGAAGGACCACATACTGTATTATCTCACATAAGATACTTAGAATAGGCCAATTTATAGAAACAAAAAAAATAGATTAGTGATTGCCTATGGTCTACAGGGAGGCAGGAATGAGGAGTGACAGCAATGGGGCATGGGATATATTTTGGCATAATGAAAATGTTCAAAAAATTATTATTGTTATGAATGCACAAATTTGTGGAAAAAACATTGAATTGCTTGCTTGAATCGTGTGATTTTATGGTATGTGAATGATATTTCAATAAAGTTAACTTTTTAAAAGAGTTGGAGTAAATTCCTTTTTAGTTTAAGTAGTTATGGTTGGGGTTTCAACACTGAGGACAATGTGGAGTTATTTAATTGAAGCTGGAAAAGGATCCCTGGAGACCAACTCATCCTAAGTTTTCCCTATAGCTACATCTCCTGTGTCCAATTGCCTAAGCAAAGTAAACAAAACAAATGTGAAACTAAAAATATATTGAGTAACAAAAATACAAAATAAAGCTAAAATAAATAAAACAACAAAAGCCAAAGCAAGATTCAAGCAACTGTATGAGTTAAAAATTAAATCATAAACATTATAATGAAGAAACACATGATAAAATCAGTAAATATAACTAAGAATATCAGATAGATGAGATGAAACACAGATAAAATAAATGTTAAACTGAATAATATTTGAGGTGCATTAAAAGAACTTGAAGTGAAAAAAGTTAAATAAATGATAAAGTCAGTCATGTTATAATTAGATACAATCTAACTATACACAGTGTATTATTCTGTTCTCAGGCTGCTAATAAAGATATACCCAAGACTGGGTAATTTATAAAGAAAAGAGTTTTAATTGACTCACAGTTCCACATAGCTGGGGAGGCCTCACAATCATGGTGGAAGGCAAATGAAGAGCAAAGTCACGTCTTACATGGCATCAAGCACGACAACGTGCAGGGGAATTCCCCTTTATAAAACCATCAGATCTTGTGAGACTTATTCACTACCACAAGAACAGCATGTGAAAGACCCACTCCCATGATTCAATTACCTCCCACCAGGTCCCTCCCATGACACATGGAAATTATGAGAGCTACATTTCGAGATGAGATTTGGGTGGGGACACAGAGCCAGACCATATCAGACAGTAATACAAGTAAAAGACAACAGAAAATATCAACTGCAAAACTTGAATAAATTTTTAAAAGTATGTTAGAGGCAAGATGGCTGACTAGAAACAGCCACTGAGGAACTGGAATATTGGGAAGACTGAGGCACTCCAAGCAGATCTCCAGAGGGAATTCATTTGAGAATGGACAGAAGAAGGACACAGATGATGGGCTAAAGGGGAGAGAAACGGGGAACCCTGTACAGGGTTACAATGCACTGGGACTTGTTTCTGGCTGTCAACAATTATTGTGGAAGGGGCGAGCAGGGTAAGCAAGGAGCAACCTGCTCTTGCCACAAACCTCTGGAATCTTGGCAGCAGTAGACCCTACAACCCACATAGACACTTGAGCTGGCAGGGACAGCTGCTTAAAGAGGTGGTAGGGGCAGTACTCAAGTCTGTGCAGGAATATCTGCAGTGGAGCACAGGCCGAGATACCCCCCCATCACTCCCCAGTCCCCTCGCCCCAAGGCTTGCCATGCTTCCCTATCAGACTGTAGCCTTAGGGGAACTTTTGGATCTGAACAGAGCAGGACACCCTTACCTATCAGATGTTGCCACTCCAACCTGAGCACTCCTCTGTCTTCTAGCCTTTCTCAGGGCCTGACACTGCCATGCCTGCTTGCAGTGTAGGTTTGGATGTCCTGCTGATGTGCCTCCAGAGACCCTGTATCATACCTTCTGCACTGGCAAACCACACCTGACTGTTGGAGAGCTCCACCAGAGTGGCCTTTACTGATGTGGCTTAGCACATCTGCACACTACCCCCCACTGCAGCCTCTTCCACACCACTTTGCCAGCACGCACTTGCTCACAGTCACCCCCCACATCACTTTTACAATGCATGTGTGCTCAGGCAGATCTCATCTCTCCTTCCCTGCCAGTCTGTGTGTTTGATGCATGCACCCCACCATATCATAGTTGCCAGCATGAATGTACTCTACACCCCTCCCTACTGCACCATCATTACCGATCTAAATGCATGCATAGAGACCAGCAATCCCATGCAACCACTGCCACTAGCATGAATATGTACACAGAAGCTGCTTGCTTTGTGCCCACCAAATCCCCACAACTATGCTGATACCATGGCAGACGTGAGTATGTGCACGGACACCCTTGGTTCCACCTTGCACTGCCACTGCCACTGGCATAAATATGTTCATGGAGACTGCCAGCCTTGCACCCACCAACATATTTATCCTTGCTCCACCACTGCCACAGCTACAAACACCTGCACAGAGGATGTCAGAGCTGTGTTTGCCAGTACCTCACCCCAGTAGACGAACATTCAACTTGCTGCAGCTCCTGGCACACATAAACAAGCACAAATTCTGGTTCCACCACTCAATGAAGTGTTTTGGCTGTCACCACCGTTTGCAGTGTTGTGGCCACTGATCCAGAATATCTCAGCTCCTCCAGCACAGCAGGT
This sequence comes from Rhinopithecus bieti, assembly GCF_001698545.2. Lineage (NCBI taxonomy): Eukaryota > Metazoa > Chordata > Mammalia > Primates > Cercopithecidae > Rhinopithecus > Rhinopithecus bieti. The sequence continues at coordinate 183,222 of NW_016806911.1, read as the reverse complement.
TTCTAGCCTCAAAGGGCCAGAGAACAGAGCCAGGGATGATGCAATCCTGTTGGAGTTAGAGCATGCAGCACAGCAATGCTGAGCTGAATCTCGGCCCTCTAAAATCTTCTAGAAATTAATGTGGTCCACTGAACCCACCTTATACCACAGTAAAACCACCAATGACATCAAAGAAGATAAAAGCCAAAAAAAAAAAAAAAA
>NW_016806911.1:112822-182831 GCF_001698545.2 Rhinopithecus bieti | reverse complement strand
TTTTTTGAGACAGAGTCTCACTCTGTCACCCAGGCAGGAGTGTAGTGGTGTGATCTTGGCTCACTGAAACCACTGCCTCCTGGGTTCAAGTGATTCTCCTGTCTCAGCCTCCTGAGTAGCTGGAATTATAGGCAAACACTGATTGCCTATAAACACTGATTGCCTGGCTGATTTTTGTATTTTTAGTAGAGATGCTGTTTCGCTATGTTGGCCAGGCTGGTCTCGAACTCATGACCTCAGGTGATCCACCTGTCTCAGCCTCCTAAAGTGTTGGGATTACAAGCATAAGCCACTGTGCCTGACCAAAGGACAGTAACTTTAAAGACTGAAGAAACATCAGCCCACAAAGGTGAGAGAGAACCAGTGCAAGAACTCTGGCAACTAAAAACCCAGGTTGTCTTCCTAACCTCCAAACAACCATACTAGTTCCCAAGGAATGGTTTTAGCCAGGATAAAATGGCCACAATGACAAAAATAGAATTCAGAGTATAAATTTAAAAAAAAAAGATCATTGAGATTCAGTGGGAAATCAAAACCCAGTCAAAGGATTCTAATGAATATGATAAAATGATACAAGAGATGAAGGATCGAATGGCCATTTTAAGAAAGAACCAAACTGAACTGATAGAGATGAAAAACTCTCTTCAAGAATTTCAGGATACAATCAAAAGTATTAACACCAGAACTAACCAAGCTGAGGAAAGAATTTCAGAGCTCAAAGACCAGTTCTCCAAAATAACTCAGCCAAACAAAAATAAAGAAAAAAAATAAAGAAGAACAAGCAAAACCCCTGAGAAATACGAGATTATGTAAAGAGACCAAATGTACAACTCATTGGCATCCATGAAAGAGAGGAACAGAAAGCAAGCAATTTGGAAAATACATTTCAGGATATCATCCATGAAAATTCCCCCGACTTCACTACAGAGGCCAACATTCAAATTAAAGAAATGCAGAGAACTCCTGTGAAATACTATACAAGAAGACCATCCACAAAACTCATAGTCATCAGATTCTCTGAGGTCAAAATTAAAGCAAACATGTTAAAGGCAGCTACAGAGAAAGCATAGGCCACCAACAAAGGTAACTCTATCAGGTTAACAGTGGATCTCTCAGCAGAAACCCTGCAAGTCAGAAGAGACTGGGGGTTTACATACAGCACTGTTTTTAAAAAGCTTTTTAAAATTTTTTATTATACTTTAAGTTCTAGGGTACATGTGCACAACTTGCAGGTTTGTTACATACGTGTACATGTGCCATGTTGGTGTGCTGCACCCATTAACTCGTCATTTACAATAGGTATTTCTCTTAATGCTATCCCTCCCCTGTCCCTCCACCCTATGACAGGCCCTGGTATGTGATGTTCCCCACCCTGTGCCCAAGTGTTCTCATTGTTCAATTCCCACCCATGGGTGAGAACATGCAGTGTTTGGTTTTCTGTCCTTGTGATAGTTTGCTGAGAATGATGGTTTCCAGCTTCATTCGTGTCCCTACAAAGGACATAAACTCATCCTTTTTTATGGCTGCATAGTATTCCATGGTGTATATGTGCCACATTTTCTTAATCCAGTCTGTCACTGACGGACATTTGGGTTGATTCAAAGTCTTTGCTATTGTGAATAGTGCTGCAATAAACATATGTGTGCATGTGTCTTTATAGTAACATGATTTATAAACCTTTGGGTATATGCCCAGTAATGGGATTGCTGGGTCAAATGGTATTTCTAGTTCTAGATCCTTGAGGAATCGCCACACTCTCATCCACAATGGTTGAACTAGTTTACACTCCCACCAACAGTGTAAAAGTGTTCCTATTTATCCACATTCTTTACAGCACCTATTGTTTCCTGACTTTTTAATGATCACCATTCTAACTGGTGTGAGATGGTACTCATTGTGGTTTTGATTTGCATTTCTTTGATGACCAGTGATGATGAGCATGTTTTTATGTGTTTGTTGGCTGCATAAATGTCTCTTTTGAGAAGTGTCTGTTCATATCCTTTGCCCACTTTTTGATTGGGTTATTTGATTTTTTTCTTGTAAATTTGTTTAAGTTATTTGTAGATTCTGGATATTAGCCCTTTGTCAGCTGGGTAGATTGCAAAAATTTTCTCCCATTCTGTAGGTTGCCTGCTCACTCTGATGGTAGTTTCTTTTGCTGTGCAGAAGCTCTTTAGTTTAATTAGATCCCATTTGTCAATTTTGGCTTTTGTTGCCATTGCTTTTGGTGTTTCAGTCATGAAGTCCTTGCCCATGCCCATGTCCTGAATGGTATTGCCTAGGTTTTCTTCTAGGATTTTTATGGTTTTAGGTTTAACATTTAAGTCTTTAATCCATCCTGAATTATTTTTTTGTATAAGGTATAAGGAAGGGATCCAGTTTCAGCTTTCTATGTATGGCTAGCCAGTTTTCCCAGCACCATTTATTAAATAGGGAATCTTTCCCCATTTCTTGTTTTTGTCAGGTTTGTCAAAGATCAGATGGTTGTAGATGTGTGGTATTATTTCTGAGGGCTCTGTTCTGTTTCACTGGTCTATATCTCTGTTTTGGTACCAGTACCCGGCTGTTTGGGTTACTGTATAGTTTGAAGTATAGTTTGAAGTCAGGTAGCATGATGCTTCCAGCTTTGTTCTTTTGGCTTAGGATTGTCTTGGTAATGCAGGCTCTTTTTTGGTTCTATATGAACTTTAAAGTAGTTTTTTCCAATTCTGTGAAGACAGTCATTGTTAGCTTAATGTGGATGGCATTGAATCTATAAATTACTTTGAGCAGTATGACCATTTTCATGATATTGATTTTTCCTATCCATGAGCAAGGAATGTTCTTCCATTTTTTGTGTCCTCTTTTATTTATTTGAGCAGTGGTTTGTAGTTCTCCTTGAAGAGGTCCTTCACATCCCTGGTAAGTTGGATTCCTAGGTATTTTATTCTCTTTGAAGCAATTATGAATGTGAGTTCACTCATGATTTGGCTCTCTGTTTGTCTGTTATTGGTGTATAGGAATACTTGTGATTTTTGCACACTGATTTTTTATCCTGAGAATTTGCTGAAGTTGGTTATCAGCTTAAAGAGATTTTGGGCTGAGACGATGGGGTTTTCTAAATATACAATCATGTCATCTGCAAACAGGGACAATTCGACTTTCTCTTTTCCTAGTTGAATACCCTGTATTTCTTTTTCTTGCCTGATTGCCCTGGCCAGAACTTCTAATACTATGTTGTAGCACTCTTAAAGAAAAGAATTTCTACCAAGAATTTCATATCCAGCCAAACTAAAGTTCATCAGTGAAGGAGAAATAAAATCATTTTCAGACAAGCAAATGCCAAGGGAATTTGTTACCACCAGACCTGCCTTATAAGAGATTGTTAAGGGAGTGTTAAAAATGGAAAGAAGAGACCATTATCAGCCACCACAAAAACACACTTAAGTACATAGACCAGTGACACTATAAAGCAACCACATACCAACTCTGCATAATAACCAGCTAAAAACACAATGACAGGATCAAATCTGCCCATATCAATACTAACCTTGGAGGCAAATAGACTAAATTCCCCTAGGAAAAGTCATAGAGTGGCAAGCTGGCTAAAAAGGCAAGACCCAACAGTATGCTTTCTTCAAGAGATCCATCTTAGACGCAATAACACCCACAGGCACAAAGATAAGAGATGGTGAAAAATCTACCAAGTAAATAAAACATCAGAAAAAAGCAGGGACTGCTATTCAATTTCAGACAAAAAAGACTTTAAACCAACAAAAATCTAAAAAGACAAAGAAGGACATAACATATTGGTAAAGGACTCAATTCAACAAGAAGGCCTGACTATTCTAAGTATATATGGGCCTACCACAGGCACACTCAGATACATAAATCAAGTTCTTAGAGACCTTTGAAAAGACTCAAATAACCATGTAATAATAGTAGGAGACTTTAACACCTCACTGATGGTATTAGACAGATCATCCGTGCAGAAAACTAACAAAGATATTCAGGACCTGAACTAGACGTGACAAAATGAACCTGTCATGTATATATAGTAGATAGGCATCTACAGAACTCTCCACCCAAAACAACAAAATATACATTTCTTTTTTTTTTTTTTTTTGAGACGAGTCCTTGTTCTGCCACCCATGCTGGAGTGCAGTGGCCGGGATCTCCCTCACTGAACAAGCTTCCGGCCTCCCGGGTCACGCCATTCTCCTGTCTCAGCCTCCCGAGTAGCTGGGACTACAGCGCCCCGCCTCATCGCTCCCGGCTAGTTTTTTTGTATCTATCTTTTTAGTAGAGACCGGGGGTTTCACCGTATTAGCCAGGATGGTTCGATCTCACTGAAGACTCATGATCCGCCCGTCTCGGCCTCCCAAAGTGCTGGGATTACAGGCTTGAGCCACCGCGCCCGGCCCAAAATATACATTCTTCTTATCTGCACATAGCACATACTCAAAGACCAAACACACAAATGACACAAAACAATACTCAACAAATTAAAAAATTCAAAATCATAGCATGCATATTCTTGGATCACAGTGCAATAAAAACAAGATTAATATTAAGAAAATCACTCATAATGATAAAATTTAATGGGAATTAAACAACCTGCTCCTGAATCACTTTTAGGTAAATAATTAAACTAAGGCAGAAATCAATAAATTCTTTGATACTAATGAGAACAAAGGCACAACATTCCAGAATCTTTGGAACACAACTAAAGCAGTGTTAAGAGAGTAGTTTCAGCAGTAAAAGTCCACATCAAAAATTGAGAAAGATCTTATTAACAACCTAATGTCACCACTAGAGGAATTAGAGAACCAAGAGCAAACCAAAACCAAATGTAGCAAAAGATAAGAAATAACCAATATCAAAGCAGTTCAGAAGAAAATTGGAAGTCGAAAACCACACAAAAGATCAATGAATTATTAATTTTTTTCTCTGAAATAATAAGATATATAGACTACTAGCTAGACTAATAAAGAAAAAAGGAGGGAAGATCCAAATAAACACAAGCAGAAATTACAAAGGAGATACTACCACTGACCCAAAAGAAATACAAAAACCCTCAGAGACTGCTGTGAATACTTCTGTGAACACATTCTAGAAAACCTAGAAGACATGAATAAATTCCTCTAAACATACTATCTCCCAAGGTTGAACCAGAAAGAAATTGAATCCTTAAATAGACCAATGATGAGATCTAAAATTGTGTCAGATATAAAAAGCCTACAAACCAGAAAAATTAATCCCAGGATCAGATGGATATATAGCCAAATTCTACCAGGTGTATAAAGAAGAGCTGGTACCATTCCTATTGAAACTACTCAAAAAAATTGAGAAGGAAGGACTATTTCCTAACTCATTTGTTGTCATCCTGATGCCAAAACTTGGCAAAGACACAACAAAAAGAGAAAACTTCAGGCCAATATCTTTGATGAACATGGATGCAAAAATTCTCAAGAAAATACTAGCAAACTGAATCCAATAGTGAAGTGGCATCATTGTTTAGGGTGATGCCTGAGGTTCGTTACCCTATGGCCATGGAAGACTAGGATGCAGACACACCAGAGTGAGATTAAGAGTGGAAGTTTAATAGGTGAAAGAAAGAGAAAAATTATCTGTGCAGGAAAGGGCCTTTGATTAAAAAATCTGCAGGAAGTTATTAGATGAGCTTGTCTGATTTACATAGGGCATGAAAGATTGGTTGGACCAGGTGTACCATTTGCATAGTACACAAAGAAGCTGGCTGCCCCACTCTAATGTTTTATTATGCAGATGGGTTCTCTACCTAGTTCATGCCATGTTGCCTGTTTTTTTTTTTTTTTTTTTTTTTTTTTTTTTACTGTACACGTGGTGACAAAGGAAAGGGAAGATGGAGCCTCCATGTTGAACATACCTGGCTTCCAGGTAGCCTTTTCCTATTGGCACAGCTGCCGGCATTCACCTGTGCAAGTTTTCAGCTTGCTCATCTATGTTTGCAGCTTGATTTTACAGGCTGCTCTTTGCTACAAGGGAAGCCTTGCTGAGACTTATTAACCTCACTATCTGGAAAAATAATTTATTTTTAGTTCCTCTATCAATAACACATCAAATAGTTAATCTATCACAAGCAAGTAGGCTTTATCCCTGAGATGCAAGGTTTGTTCAGCATATGTAAATCAATAAATGTGATTCAACACATAAATAGAACAAAAAACAAAAATCACATGATCATCTGAATAGATGCAGGAAAGGCTCTTAATAAAATTCAACATTACTTTATGTGAAAAAAAAAAAAACTCTCAACAAACTAGGCATTCAACACACATACTTCAAAATAATAAGAGCCATCTATGACATACCTACAGCCAACATTATACTGATTGGGCAAAAGGTGGAAACACTCCTCTTGAAAACCAGCACAAGATGAGGATTCCATCTCTCACCACTCGTATTCAACATTGTACTGTCAGTCATAGCCAGAGCAGTCAGGCAAAAGAAAGAAACAAAAGGCATCCAAATAATAATTGAGGAAGTAAAACTATTCCTGTACATAGACGATATGATTCTGTTCCTAGAAATCCCCATCATCTCTGACCATAAACTCTTGATCTAATAAACAACTTCAGGAAACTTTCTGGATACAAAATCAATGTACGAAAATCAGTAGCATTCTTATATACCAATAATATCCAAACAGAAAGCTAAATCGAGAATGCAATCTCACTCACAATAGTCAGAAAAAAAAGAATAAAATACCTAGGAATACACCTAACCAGGGAGGTGAAATATCTCCAAAACAAGAATACAAAACACTACTCAAATAAATCAGACAACACAAACAAATGGAAAAACATTCCATGCTCATGGATATGAAGAGATATTGCTGAAATGACCATACTACCCAGAGAAATTTACAGATTTAGTGCTATTCCTATCAAACTATCAATGACACTCTTCCCAGAATTAGAAAAATCTATTTTAAAATTCATATAGAAAAATAAGTGCCAGAACAGCCAAGGCAATCCTAAGCAAAAAGAACAAAGCTGGAGTCATCCATGACTCAACTTCAAAATATACTGAAAGGCAACAAATAGCAAAACAGCATGGTACTGTTGCAAAAACAAACACATAGATGAATGAAACAGAGTAGACGGTCCAGAGATAATACCACATATCTATAAACCATCTGATCTTCACAAAGTCAACATAAACAAGCAATGGAGAAAGGACTCAGTAAGTAGTGTTGGGATAACTGACTAGCCCTATGCATAAGACTGAAACTGAACTACTTCCTTACACCATACAACAAAAATCAACACAAGATGGACTAATCACTTATCTCTGAAACTTAAAACTATAAAAACCATGAAACATAACCTAGGAAATACTATTCTGGACATATACCCTGGCAAAGATTTCATGACAAAGATGCCAAAAGCAATTGCAACAAAAAGAAAAATTGACAAATGAGACTTAATTAAAATAGATAGCTTCTGCATAGCAAAAGAAGCTATCAACAGAGGAAACAGACAACCCATAGAGTGGGAGAAAATATTTGCAATCTATGCATGTGAGAAAGGTCTAATATTCAGAATCTGTAAGGAACTTAAATCAACAAGCAAAAAAAAAAAAAAAAAAACCCATTAAAAAGTGGGCAAAGGACATGAACATACACTCTTCAAAGAAAGACATACACACGATCAACAAGCATATGAAAAAAAAGCTCATCACGAATCATTAGAGAAATGCAATCCAAAGCACAATGAGATGTTATCTCACACCAGCCAGAATAGCTATTATGAAAAAGTAAAAAAATAACATGCTGGCACGGTTGTGAGGAAAGGGAACACTTTATGTACATATGGGAATGTAAATCAGTTCAGCCATTGTGGAAAGCAGTTTGGAGATTTTTTCAAAGAACTCAAAGTAGAATTACTATTGACCTAGCAATCCCATTATTGAGTATATATCCTAAGGAATATAGATCATTCGATCACAAAGACACATGCATGTGTATGTTCATTACAGCACTATTCACAATAGCAAAGATATGTAATTAACTTAAGTGCCTATCAACAGTAGACTGAATAAAGAAAATGTGATACATATACGCCATGGAATACTATGCAGGCATGAAGAAGAGTTAGATCACATATTTTGCAGGAAAATGAATGGAGCTGGAGGCCATTATCCTAAGGAAACTAACACAGGAACAGAACAGAAAAACATATAAAATGTTCTCTCTTGTAAGTGGGAGCTAAATATTGAGAATATAGGGACACAAAATAGGAAACAACAAACACTAGGGTCTACTTGAAGATGGAAGGTGGGAGGAGGATGAGGATTGAAAAACTACCTGTTAGGTCCTATGCTTATCACCAAGGTGATGAAATAATCTGTATACTAAATCCCCATGACATCAATTTACCAATAACCAACTTGCACATGTACAACTGAACTTACATAAAGGTTTTTTTTAATGTTAAATATATATTAAATATATCTGTAATACATAAATAGTATATATAACATATAAACTATGAATATAATAAAGCAGTTGTATAAATCTCAGGATATAATAGAAAGTTATAGGTATAATTTAACTGAGTCAACAATAAAGAAACATAGCAGCCAGGCGCAGTGGCTCACACCTGTAATCCCAGCACTTTGGGAGGCCGAGGCAGGCGGATCACGAGGTCAGGAGATCAAGACCATCCTGGCTAACGTGGTGAAACCCCGTCTCTATTAAAAATACAAAAATTTAGCTGGGCGTAGTAGCGGCCGCCTGTAGTCCCAGGTACTTGGGAGGCTGAGGCAGGAGAATGGAGTGAACCCGGGAGGCGGAGTTTGCAGTGAGCCGAGATTGGGCCACTGCACGCCAGCCTGGGTGACACAGAGAGATTCAGTCTCAAAAAAAATAAAATAAAATAAAATAAAATAAAATAAAATAAAAATAGAGAAAGAAACACAACAGATAACTTCCCCAAATAGGGAGTCTTTAGGCAGAAAATCTCAAGACTGAGAAATCCCAAATTTCTTGCCTTTTTACCATTTGCTTAGTGGTTATATGTTGTAGAATAAAGGAAAAGGCCTAAATTAAACACAGTTTTACTTATTTACACACTGTGACACTCTAATCCCTTTTCCATCAGAAACTGGCAAGCACATAGACATGTTTCTAGCCACATGCTGTCAAGTGGAACTACTGAAAAATAAAATCTCAAGACATTAGAGCTCCAGCTCTTTGATTTTGATTTTTTGTTATGCCTTGTGACCTTGTATATGCAACTTAACTTTAAAGAGTCTCAGTTTCCTCATTTTTAACATGAAAGGATTAGACTAGATTACTGGATTTTTTATCTTTTCTTCTGGGCAGAATTCTTTATTTAAATAAAATTTTATGTGGAAACTATCAATATAGATAAAAGAAGAACTGCTCTGACTGAAGTTGGAGTGAGAAACAGAAGAAATTACTGAGTTAGTGAGTTAGGTAAACTTAAAGATACTTATCTTTAACCAGGAATAAGATAAGAATATGTACTAAAGTATTGATCCTATACCTTTCTCCTTTTTCTCATTTGTTAACATTTTCATGTTGCATAGGAAAGAAAATAAATGACAGATTCAGAAAATCCTGTATGTTGACCAAATAGTCCTATTGACTAAGTTATAACGAACTACCAAGGACTCACGCAAAGGGCAGATAAATTAGTTAGTATTCACTGAAGCATTTCCTTGGAGTAGGTTCTGCTTGAACTGCTTAAAAATGTTATTTCATATAATTTTCATAACTCTTTTATCTCCATTTTACAAAAAAAAAAAAAGAAAAGAAAAGAAACTGAGACAGAAACATTAACTTGCTCAAGGTCACACAGCTAAGTAATAGACCCAGTTTTCAAACTATACTACCTGATTCAGAGACTAGAGTCATAACACTTTCCTTTGCTTCCCTTATTCCCTACAGAGTAGTTTTAAGTGGTGGCTCTCAACTTTAATATGCATCAAAACCACCTGAAAAGCTTGTAAACCATGCATTGTACCTTCCCCACTCCAGCATGCCTAGTTCAATGTATCTGGAGCAGAGCATAAGAATTTACATATTTAAGTTCTGAAGTGCACTACTTGAGAAGAAATTATGGTAAACAACCAAACGATTAAAAGTAATTTATAAAGCATAAATGATTGCTGACATTTTAATGAAAGTTTTTAAAATAATAAATGAAAGACAAGGAAGGAAAGTACAGAACAACATATAAGTAAAAGTTCTACAATTTTGTAAAGAAAATAATAAAAGCAAGAAGAAAATCTAAATATCTTGAACATTTTATCTTACATATAACAGTAGTCAATACTTATGTAGTATAACCTATACACAGACAGTCTGCTAATCACTCTACTTATTTAATCTTCACACATACCCTATAAAATAGATCCTATATTTCCCCCATTATACAGATAAAAGTAAGTCAACACCTGGAAAACAGATAAGACAGGCTTTGATTTTTCTGCAGTCTGCTTTTGAGTCTGAATTCTTCCCATCCTATTCCTCACTAAAAGATACTTGTGTATTCTTGATTTTGATTGAGAACTATCTATGGAACCGTATTTTAAGCATGAAGATAATTTATACTCATCAGATGGACGATGTTGGAATGAATGTGTGAGAAGAAAGGCATTTGCATGCACTCACAGTGGCAGCGTTTATTGGTGGAACTATTCTGGAGAGTAAGTTGGCAATGTGTAACAAAGGCTTTAAAAAAACCTCTACTGTTTGACCTATAATATAAAGTTACAGTAATTTCCATTAAAGAAATATTTAGGTTGCTTCACAAAAATCTCCATGCACAGAAATATTCACTTCAATATTGCATTTCAAAATAAATCAGTGAAATGAGGAGATTTTATTTTAAAAAATGTCTAACTAAAGCTTACTAGGAAGCAATTAAAGTAAGTATGTGGCTATTGCTCTGAAGTGATCAATATAAAAGGGTAATCATCTTATTTTCTTGTGTTAAAAAAAGCATCATGGAGAACACTGTGTACAGTGTGGGCTAATATAATTTTAAAATATAATAACCTAAGGGAATTAACCAACAGAACCAAACTAGATGATTTAAGTTACACATAGGGCAAAAAAAAAAAAAGTGTAAAGAATAATGGATCTATTATAATTTAAGAAACAGCGAAGGAGAACAGTTAAAACCTACACAAAGGAAAAATAAAACCTCAAAATACACAATCACTTTAAAAGTATTTAAAGCAAAGACATGGAATCAGTTTAGGTGCCTGTCAATGGTGGATTGAATAAAGAGAATGTGGTACACACACACCATGTAATACTATGCAGCCATAAAAAAGAATGAAATAATGTCCTTTGTAGTCACAGGGATGCAGCTGGAGGTTATTATCCCAAGCAAAGTAACACAGAAACAGAAAGCCAAATATGGCATATCCTCACTTACACATGGGAGCTAAACACTGGGTACACACAGACGTAAAGATGAAAACGATAGACACTGGGGACTCCAAAAAGAGGAAGGGAGGGGGGAAAAAGGGCTGAAAACTTATATTGAGTACTATATTCATTATCTGGGAATGGAATCAATAGAAGCCCAAACCTTAGCATCACGCAATATACTTGCATGAGAAACCTGCACATGTACCCACTGAATTTAAAATAAAATTTTTTTAAAAATAAGAAATATAAAAGTACTTATTTAAGATAAACATTACATTTCGATCAAAAACAACACCCATATATTTGCTGTTTTCTTGAAACACTTGAAATCAAATGACAGAAAAAAGACAAAAACATAAAGATGAGGCAACACATAATAAAATGTAGCCAATGCATACAACAATGATTACATAAGACAAAATAGAACTCTAGAAAAATAAAATCACAGTAGATACATTTCATTAAAATCAAAATCCACATAAAGATTGAGTCATTAATCATTATGTGCCAATCTGCAGCACTAATATAACCAAACTCTTAGATAAATAATAGAAATTTAGGAAAATACAATTGTTTATTCTCTAGAGCAAAGTGACCAAAACACCCAACTGGACAGGTTTCAAGGATAGAAAATATTTATTTCCAATAATTGAAGGTTAGTGGCTTCAGATACTACTTGATTTAACAGCTCTTCTTAGTTTGGCTCTCTCTTCATTGATGCAAGTTGCTGCACCAGGACCAACTTTTATTCCACTCTCTGTCCCCATGTAGCAATGAGGGATGTGACGCCTCTCTTCCAACAATTTCAGCTGAGGTTCTATTGTCTCAGCAGACCATATGAAGAAAGCAATACTCTGGTCGATCCAGCATAAGCCACAATGCTGGGGTAGTCAGCTCTACTGGAAGCACGTAAAGAATCGGGAAGGGAGGAGAGATGAGAAATGACTGAACAACATAAATAAGTCAGTTACTTTAACTAGTATATCTGCTAAATATGCAATCATAAGAAAAAAAAAGTAGCTTATGTAATACATATTATTCCAGAGTACATAATGGTGGTTGAGAGTGAGTTGCAAGAACTGTACTCCACATATCCTCTATTCCAGGACTCAGGCTGAGAGGATTGAGACATCATTTTTGTGCAAAGAAAAAGAGAGGTAAAGGGCTGGCAGAGCAACACAATGTCTCTTAAAGCTCCTGCTCTCACACAGCATTGGTGAACTCCACTCACATTACAATGGTCAAAGCAGGTTACAAACCTAATCCAAAGTCAAAGTTATGGGGGTATATTTCTCTGCATTGAAGTCACATGGCAGCGTGCAAAGATGTATAATCAATATCCTTACAGGCAAGTGGAAGGAAAGGGGGCTTATTAATTGTGAATACAATCTACACCATTTTTGTATTTCTCACTATAATTCTGTTTGGGATCGTTAAAATGTAAAATTTAACTAGGATGAGAAATTTAATTTCTTTGTTGGTATCTACCTGTGTCACTGTCCCTGTCTCCATTTTATCTCAGAAATTTAATTGCCTATTCTCTATCTATCATATTCTATCTGTTTCCTATGGTGTTCGGAATGCCCTGCAGTGTTTTTTTATTATTATTAATTAAGCTGACCCACTGAGCAAATAATTGGAAATGCTATTTATGAACTCCAAAATATCAGGACATTATGATCAGCAAGAGAAGAACTAATCTATAGAATGAGTACGTTTTAAACACAGAGCAAAACACTCAAACTGACAAAGTGACTGTTAATCTATTTCTTCAACAAATTGCTAAGATAGTCTCTAATTAAAAGAAGATAGATGACTCTTCCTCAGTCTTTGAGAATTCAAAAAACACACACAAACACACTGTCTTCCTGACTCACCCCTCAGGATTTTTCATACACACATACATGATGCAAGTTGCTATGGTGATATGCTCATCTCCATGGCAATTGATCATTTTATTTCTGTACATGTCCATTGTCTCTTAATAGACAAATTACGGGCTATCAACCCAAAGATTTGAATCTTCAAAGAAGATATAAAACAAACTCACATAAAACAAATTCCCACCCAAGAAAAAATGTTATTCCCAATAATACAGTAACAACAATGGACAAAGCAAAAGTTTAGAAAATTAATAGTTAGAATGAAGCTATAAAAAGTACAATTTGTTTGGAAAATAAAAGCTTTCAAATAGCTGCAAATGTTCAGAATGACAGCTTTCTCACAATAGGAATGCATGATGCAACTCAGCTTCTAGTTGTAGTTTGTGTGTAGTTGAAACAATCCTCGGCAGAATATGAAATTCAGGATTCTGATTGCCAGAAAGTAATCATTGTAAAATCTGTCTACCTTCTGGCAAAAATCATTTATAATCATATACAGAAAGTCATAAACATTGACTAAAGTATGAATACATCGAAAACTCCTGACTTACAGAGTGAGATTAAAGATAGTGACTTCAAACCCTGGTACGATTTGAAAATTTGACATGTAAATATATAACCGATATGTGTCTTTACATGTTAACTATAACAACAACAACAAAACTTATATACATGGTCATTGGATTCTGGTAAATTTTATGGTGCAAAAAAGACAGGTTGAAAGAGGGGGTTCAATGAGCTGTTTTTTGTAAACAATGTAACATTTCAGGCTTAATAGTATCATTTGCTCTAACATGAAGTCCATTAAAAATGCTTTTATATTCCTGAGAGGCTTCCTCAATTTTAGCAAATCAATTTATGAAATTATTTTAAAATTCAATGGTCCATATGAAAGTAATGATTGGAACCTTAAGTTATATAAACAAAAGTAAGGAAAGTAGGAACATCAAATATCCACAAACACAAATTAGGACATGGAATATAAATGTTATAATACTTTTATTTAACTCCAATAAGGTATGAAAAGCATACATAAAAAAAACTGGAAGATTAAACAATTAGATTAATAGAGTTAATTTCAAATATTGGTTTGTTAAAATTAACTTTATAAGAAAAATACCTTTAAAAAGTAAAAAGTAAAGAAAAAATAATTTAAAAATAAATATTCTGAAATCCAACCATGAGAACATGACTTATTTTGATGAACATTAAAAAGGAAGAGAGTGAGAGAACAAACAATCTTCACCATCCACTTATTATCTCCATAGTGTTGCATTTTTAGATGTCCCGTACTCACTTAACCATCCCTGTTTGATGGATAATTTTGCACATATTCAATATTGTATTAAAATCGAAGGGCATATATTGAGATTATATCTTGAAAAACATAGCTGATGATGCTATGTTCCTACTTCTTGAATGTTAGTCTTTCTCTTACTGATTTTTAGGAGAATTTTAAATAGGAAGTTAGCAGTGTTTTCCTTTCAAGTAAAGACAATTATTATTGTTTAAATATGTGGATTATTTATATAATATTTGGGCAAATTGACTTTTCTAATCAGAACAACAAATCCAGAAATAAGTAGACAGGTAGAAATTTATGTATTTGTTTACAAGAAAAAGTCTCCAGCAAAATACAAAATATATAATTACCCAAATATTATGTAATTAACCTAAATGTGTGTCCTTATTCCCTTTGGTCTCCTATAGCTAGCATCTAATATTAATGAATATTCAAAAACAAATCTGTGCCACATTACTTGAGAAGAGTTTAGTGGGGAGATTACATATTGGCCTATTTGTAGGCAAGCAGTTTTTTTTTTTTTGTTCTTAACTCTCTTTCACCTGCTTTTGGTCAATGATGACAAAGTATAGTCAGAAACATGTACCAAATATCATTTTAATGTATGCACCTTTACTCACAAAATAAGGTTTAATATAATTGAAAATAAATATCCATCAAAGAATAATGAGATTGGAACCAGAAGGCAACACATTCTATTTGTAGTCTTGTTGCAGCGGGTAGGTGTACAGGATGTCATGAAGTAACAGAAACTTCAATTGGCTATAGATACGGAGGATATGGTATTGATTGGTTAGCATTTTTCATACATTATGAGTCAGTCAATGACCCAGTTAATGGTTGATACCAAGAAAGCCATTTGCTCAAAGATGTTATGGCTCCAATATTAAAAACATGTTTCAAGTCACCCTCATAAGAAGTGACACAAAGTGAGAGGCTTATTATTGTACCTTTTCTGTGACCTTGTCTTAATCCTTTATAACTCAAGGAGCCATCAACATATATCTTAATGCTCATTATCATATGTCAAAAATCATTAATTACCTAACTATTACATGCTAAATAGAAAAAGAGAAAATTGGAATCTTCACCTTTCCCCATCCATCATCACACAGATAGAGGCCAGTGGTCTGCCTCAAACAAACATGTTTCAAGTTCCCCACAAAGATATCTTAAAAGGAGAGCTAGAGGAAAAAAAGAGAATGACAAGATGGCCGTTATTCATCAATATAGCTATTATAACAAGCTGAATTCAGGGGATTCAAAATTTCTTTCCCAGTGGAGTTTATGAAATTTTTACCCACTAGGGCTTCTTGTGACCCATATTAGGATCCTGTATTTTAAATCTCTATATCCTAATGAATGAATAATTCCCTAAATCGACCCTTTTTTTAATAAAAGCCCCTCCCTTTCTTTTATTTCCATGTGGTCATCACAAAAAAACCTAGCCTATTAGCCAGTTCTAGTCATCTCATTCATCTATGCTGGGCTTAAGAATTCTGTGGTTCACCGGGAGGCAGAGATTGCAGTGAGCCGAGTTCGCGCCACTGCATTCCAGCCTGGGCGACAGAGCAAGGCTCCGTCTCAAAAGAAAACAAACAGACAAACAAAAAAGAATTCTGTGGTTCAGTTTCTGAGCTAAGTGTCCTGGAAACTACAGACAACCTGCCCTCCTAACATCTGCAAGAAAAGGTGATAAAGAGAAGAAAAGATTGAATAGAAAGCCATGAAACATGAAGCATATCAAACAGAAGCCTCATACACTTAATAATATAATAATTAAAGGAAATATAATTAGATACCAAATTCAGGAGTTGCCAAAAATTCTTCTCCAAAAATTTTATATGATTGCCAGAGCTGATTGTAAAGACTGAGAATTAAGATGTTTTCAAGGATTGATCATTATGCATTTATTTATTTGAGCATTTAAGTCTATGAATGTTTTTCAGCATCATTTTAGTCACTATCATTATTTCCTAGATATTTTGCAATCTCAACTTTTATCTTTTTTCTTTTATTCAATAGTTGTTTATGAAAAACATATTTGATTTTCAGGAGTTTTCTCTGTCTCTGTCTCTTTCTCCTCTCAGCATCTAGTATTTTGAGAGAAAATAGTCTATATTATTAGGTAATTAAGTGTGGACACCTCTCCTGCCTCGTCTTCCGATCCGCCACCAACCATCGCAGAGACTTCGCTGTCACGAGAGCAGACACTATACCTAGCCTCAGTAGCTATATATATATATATAGAATATATTAATGTATGAGAAACATATTTGTTCAAATATATGTATTTTAAGTATAACATATATGTGTTAAAAATATGGTATAATGAGACAGGTAGGATATACTGTTAGGATACCAGATTTGAAGGTTAAAGGAAGGTTTTCCTGAGGAATGGACAAATTGACAGTTGCAAGATATAAGAAAGGAGCAGAGGAGTCAGGAATGAAGTGGGGTAAAGAAAATACATCATGTAAAGGAGAACAGCTCATATTTGGTACATTACAGAAAGAAAGAAGGAAGGAAGGAATCGAGGATGAGAGGAGCAGTGGAAGGACAGTGCTATGGTTTGAATATTTGTCACCTCCCAAAATCATGTTGAAATTTAATCCTCAATGTGGCAGTACTGAGAGTTGGATTACTGGGTTACCGTGGGAGTGGGACTGGTGGTTTTATAAAAAGAAACAGTCCTGGAGTAGCACAATCAGCCCCCTCACCATGTGATGATCTGCACTGCCTTGGATTCTGCAGAGGGTCTCCACCAGCAAGAAAACTCTCACCAGATGCATACACTCAACCTTGGACTTCTCAACCTCCATAACTGTAAGAAATAAATCTTTTTCTTTGTAAATTCCTCAGTCACATGTATTCTGTTGTAAGCAATAGGGAATGTACTAAGACAGAAAACTGATGGCAAAGAGAAAACAATGGCCCTTTCCAGAAATAAATAGGAGGGATAGCTACAGTTTAAAATGTGAGTGGGAATGAGTAGCTAGAGACGAATTTGGAAAAGTCAGCATAAAGCAGAATGACCTTGAAAGCCACATGAAGACATTTGAGTGGTTTCCTATATACAATGGAGAGGCAATTACAGATTTTTAGCAGAAGAATGGCATAATAATATTTCTAGAAATATAACTGTTCCAGAATAAAAAATAGACTGGAAAGGAGACATGGAGAATGGGAGAATCCTTGTTAAAAAAATTATTTTTGTTACTCAAGTAAGAATTAGTAGTAGCCCCTAATAAAGCAGGAGCTAGTTAACAGAGTATGATTTCAGGTTGGGAAATATTTGGGAGGAACAATGGAGAGGAACTGGAACATAACTAGGCATATATGGTGAAGAAGAAGTCAAAAGATCACTTTGATTAGCTAAAGATTTCTAGTTCTGAAGGGATGATAGCTACACATTGGAGAAAGAATGGTTTCTTCAAGGAGTGGTGCAGAGGAAAATAAATATCCACACGCTAAAGAATGAGACTAGATGCTTACACCATACATAAAAATCAACTCAAATGAATTAAAGATTTAAGTATAGACCTGAAACTGTAAAACTGCTAAAGGAAACATAGGGGAATGCTTCATGATATTTATTATGGCAATAGTTTCTTTGGATTAATGTGAAAAGCACAAGCAGCAAAAGAAAAAAATAAGCAAGTGGGAGCACATCAAACTGTAAGACTTCTGTACAGCAAAGAAAATAATCAACAGAATGTAACTGAAACCCAGGGAAATGGAGCAAATATTTCCAAGAGGTATATCTGATAATAACAAATAAATTAAAATAAAATAAAATGTGATAAATTAAAATAACCTCGTTAAAAATGGCCAGAGAATGGAATAGACATTCCTCCAAAGAAGACATACAAATGAACAGTAGGAATATGCAAACAAGCTTAGTATTGGTAATCTTCAGTAAACTATAATTAAATGTCACTTTATGTGTCTTAGGATTGCTGTTATTTTTTTTTTAAAGAAATCTCAGAATGTGAAGAAATTAGAACTCTTTGTACACTTTTGGTAGAAATGTAAAACGGTGCAGGACCTATGGAAACCAGTATGGAGTTCCTCCAAAAGTTAATATAATCTATCATATAATCCAGCACATACAAAATAATCAAAATTATGACTTCTACAGCAATATCTTCACTCCCATTTTTATTGCAACATTATTCACAATAGCCAATATATGGAGATATGAGAATAACCTAATTGTTCAACAGATATTAACAGACAAGGAAAATGTGGTGTATATATATATATACACACACACATATATATACACACACACGTATATATATGCACACACACACACACAATGTTCTTTATCTTTCAATATCTGGGATGAGATTGCATTTACTTACAGATAGGTAGAAGTTCGTGTGTGCGTATGTGTGTGTGTATGTGTGTATTTTACTCCTGGTAATTTAGAAAGTTTAAAATTGCTTTTGGTTACATGAGTAATTTCATTTAAAACTTTATATACTACTTTGACCCTTCCCTTTACTTTAGCAACTGATGTCTCTTTGTTATAATCATCACTTACACAAATTATTGCAGTAGCATCTTCACTGGTCACCTGTGCTCGCACTTGCCATTCCTATGCTTTTCCTATTCTCAACACAGCAGCTAAAGTGGTCCTTTAAAAATGTTGCTATCTTGCTCAAACTCATTCAGTGAGATCCTATGGATATCAGAATAAAAGTCTTGTTTAATCTCTCAAGCTTTATTTTTACTCTCAAGTGACTGTTTTCAAATTTCACCCCACTACACAACCCTCCTTACTACAGCTGGTATGAATCAGCTTTCAGAAAAACCAATTTACCAAGTTGCTCTCACCTTATATTGAAAAGTACTTCCAAAAAGTTCCTCTTAACTATAATGGGAGTGACTTTGCCAGAAAATAAAGCAGAAAAATATCTATTGATATTCAAAGACATTATCTCTATGCATCCTTAATCAGGAAACACTTAGCAGAAAACCAGGATTCTTCCCCTTCTATTCTGTTTCTGTCTTCATTGGTATAACACCAAATGAGGATACTGAAATACAGTTTTGATGCTAACCATCCAGTGTCAGTGTTTGTCTGGCTGGCTAAAAATATAGATATTCTAACAGTCCATGCCTGTTCAATAATTTGCTAGAACAATGCACAGAAGTCACTGAAAGTATTATATTTAAGATTACAGATTTATTATGAAGGATATATATAAGACGAGAGAGTGTCTGTGCCATTTCCCTGTGGAGTCAGGGCATACTCTACCTGCATATCAGTATTTCTCAACCAGTTGAATATGTTCACCAACTAGCACACTCTACTGGGCCTCAGTGTCCAAAGATTTGTTGTTGTTGTTATTGTTTCATTATGTAGACATGATTGATTAAATCATTGGCCACATAATCGAATAAATTTCCAACCCCTTGCTTTCCTAGGATGTCTGGCAGATGGAAGTCTAACCCTTAAGTCATATGTTTCATCTTTCAAATGACCATCTTCCATCTTGAAACTATGTAAGGTTCTACCAAAACTCATCTATTAGTATAACAAAGACATTTTTTTTTTTCTTTTTGAGCTGGAAGTCTCACTCTGTCATCGAGGCTGTAGTGCAGTGGCACAATCTTGGTTCACTGCAACCTCCATCTCCCAGGTTCAAGTGATTCTCCTGCCTCAGCCTCCAGAGTAGCGGGGATTACAGGCACCTGCCAACATGCCTGGCTAATTTTTGTATTTTTAGTAGAGACAGGGTTTCGCCATGTTGGCCAGGCTAGTCTCACGTTCCTGACCTCAGGTGATCCACCCGCCTGAGCCTCCCAAAGTGCTGGGATTACAGGTGTGAGCCACCGCATCCAGCTTAAAGACATCCTTTGTAGTCAGAAAATCCCAAGCATTTTTGAAACTGTGTACCAGGAACAAGGGACCAAAAAAATATATGTATATATATTATATACCATACCTCACCTTCCCATTTCCTCACCCCTATCAGGGCCAAGAGAGTCAGTTACTTCACATATGCATTGAGAACATATAAAATAGTGTCAACGAAGTGATTTGGAAGTCTATTGACTTCTTCTTAATCCAACCCTCATCATTTCTGCTTTGCCACCACCAGCTTTATCAGCTAAAGTTATTTGCTTTCCAATAAAATAATTTCCAAATTCCCTGGCACTTGATACCCCGTAACACCTACATTCTTTCAAATCATGGCCACAGCCACCTGTCATGTCACTAACATCAGCAAGTTTACTTTTTTCTCAGTTGAATTATATTCTGATTTTTTTTTGTCCAAGCCTGCCATATTATAGTAAATTATGAATGGGAACTTGATCCATTTTCCACCCCCAGCCTTGATACTCATTAGCCTTAGGGTGATAGATTTGATCAAAGAACACTGAAGGTAACTGAGCCTCAGAATTTAGAATGATTCTATTGATCATACAACAAACATGACATGAAAGTCAGATGTTGCTGAACTTACTTTCTTTAAAAACAATGGATAGGAAATTTGGCCCATTCCTCTCCGTTTGTAACCCTGCAGCAAGGTCACCATGGTAACCCATAAAAGAACAGCAAGAAAGAGTTTCAATATTATCACCTAGAAATCTTTCTCATCCTTTCAAATTTCAAAGAAGCCATGTATAGTTTCAAAAATCCTAAAAACTAGATCATACCTAATACATAGGGACAATTTTTTTTTGGTGTTATAATTTGTAATCTTGTGCACCTAGTAACTATAGCTAACCACAGGCAAAATATTCTCCCAGAAGAACATGGCAATATCCTCAAGTTAGTAGTTAGGATTCGAAAGAATTACATAAAACCCATTTTACAATATTTGTTCTTTGAAAAAATATTCTACTTAAAGAAATAATGTCAAATAACTAGTAGATAAAAGGGAATACAGTTTTAATTTTCACCATGGTATTTCTTCTAAATCTAGTAACTATCAAGCCACTTTTTAATTTATGGTAGGCAAACCTAGTGTCAGACCTCTGAATTCTTAGGTTATTAATGTTCTTAAAGCCATTGATTCCTAAAAAGTCTCAACTAAGTACACCTAACACCTTCATTAACAGGGCAGGTGAGAGAATTTAAATCTCTGAGCCATCTTAAAGTAGGCCCAAATTCACACAGGGGAAGGAAAAACAATTAATAGTTTTTTATATTTTGCCTTAAAATCTTCAGATCCATTTTTTTGAATCCACAATGCGGTTTGTTTCACTATTTTTAAAAAGGTGTTGTAAATGACGTACTATAGATTAATTTGAAGTGTCTAATCTCTTTGAGGAAAATCTTGTTCTCATTTTTCATATTTTATGTCTTTAGTAAACACTGGCTTCTGAAAGGCAGCAGATTGGGATTGTCTAAAATGTAAAAGAAAGGACTAAATAATGACCTGTGGAGCTTGACTTTGGAGTACTCACGTACCTCCCAGTTTCTGCCATGTCTAAGAATAATAATGTCAAATGCAAAGGCAAAAAATAGTATCATCCAGAATCATTTGGGAAAAGAAATCATATTGCTCACAGAAACCGCAGACAAAGCAGATGGCAGGACCGTGAGGTATTTTAAGCTGAAGGAAAAATACTTTAGCTTTAAAGGTGACTGAAAGCCAATTAGGAACACAATAAGAATTAAAGAATTAGAAACATTTATAAGAGAAAGGTTTAGCTCTTACAGATGAAGTTAGAAACGTGTGAAAGACAAGAATCATACAAAATAAGACAGAGGGATTTAATTACTTCTAAATATTCAGGTTAGGAGAGAGCTGGAAACTAGGGAGAATATGCAGAGAAATGCACCAGGAGAATGATAGGCAGGGAGGGTAAGGAGACGGGGTAGGCAGGAGGAGTATGCAAAGGAAATACGCAGAGGAATTCATCGGAATTCAGGGCAAGTTATACAGAGGAGGAAAAGGGAAGGTCTGTCTGAGAAGACTGAGTAGGGCCCTGCTGAGAAACCTCATATCCAGAACAATATTCAAAAGCATTCTTTGAACAGAAAAATTGACTTTTAAGAAATGACTGGGAATCTCTCCTTTGATGACAGGGGAATAACCACAACAATCATAACAGCCAACATGCAGTGAGTGATCACTCTATGGTAAGCACTGTGCTATGGACTTGGCCTGCTTTATGTCATTTAGTCTTCACAGAAAATCTATACGTTCTGCAATCTTTACTTATTTCCTAGAATAAAGAGGTCATTGATCAGCTTTGAGTCTTAAAGCTGACTTTCATGACCTCTTTAGTAGAGAGTTGTTCAGAGAGAAAGCTTTTCTGAATTTCATTATTCTGACCTTTATCATAAAAAGAGGTAGCCCTGGCTAACATAAATATAGAATATTATTGGAGGCGGTGGGGGGGATCATAACCAGACTCAAAGGATTTGGCAAAAGTCAAAGTCTTTTGATCCCATCGATTATGGGAAGAGACAGGAGACATAGGGAGCTCTAGGTCAAACATGCAGGAATTATGCCTCCAGAGAATGAACTCATAGATACAGGAGTAGAAAGAATTAGCTATATGGGGAACCTGATGGATTGGGGGGTATTGGCCCACTTTCAGGCCTTTAGGAGATACTCCACAGTCTGTCACTTCTCCCAACACTGCAGGGAAACAGTGCAATAAAATAGGCAAAAAGCAGCTACACAGGTGAGCTGGAAGTCATTCTGGATCTCTGTGTGCTGTTGAGTTTTCAGAAAGAGACACATAAGTGTCCATGTGTCCAGTAAGGAAACACAGATGTGTTAAGAAAGTTTTTGCACCAGCAGAGGCCTGGGGTTTAAAATAAAGACGTGTGAGTTGTGGGGACTTTGAATCAAGCGATAAATGTCCCAGATCAAAGACTTCAGCCACTGCTGACTGGAGCATCATAACCTCAAAAAGCCAGACGCTTTTATGTCTCACTTCAGGAGCTACCAGTCCAGGAGGAAACTAGACCAGGCACCCTGGAGACAGTCTAGCAAGCCTGCGGAGGACAACATGTTCATACAAATACCTAAGGCTTTCTCTGCTAATCTGAGGTCACAGACCCTCTCTAAACACCTAGTCCAAGCCTTGGAGGGGACAGTTGGAGAGGAAGAGGAGGAGAGTGGAACATGAAAAGATAGCATTTTGTCCAAAAGTGACTGTCTACAAGGAGAGACAGATTATATTCTCTGATGGATCTAAACTTCCCACAATGTAGATAAAACTTAGAACTCCAAGCCATCACCATCCTATTCGAACACCCAGGGGTAAGAATGCTTATGTACCAAGTGTGAATACATTTTTAGTATTGTAACACTACATTTGGGGTTTGGGTTTTGTTGTTGGATTTTGCATCAATAAATATGTTTTCTCCATCAAAGGGAAATACAATTTTTAAATCATCTATTATTTGAGGAGTTTACTGATCCCCTGCAGAACAATATTGGCTGTCTCTTTTATTTATGTTTGTTTGATAATTAATACCTCTGGTTATTTCCATAATGAGATTCTAGCCAATTTTGGTATCATTAAAACGATCATCTAAATTTGATCTCAACTCTATTTTTTTATTCTCATTAGTTTTCATTGGTTAGTTTAGTATGTTCTTCATTTTTTAAATTCTTGAGTTGACAATTTTGTGTATTTTTTTCAACAAAAATATTGTGTTATTACAATAGGTTTTCTAAATTTAATTCTTTTAGTGGGCATTTGTTAATTGCCCATCTGGCATTAATCCCTTCCCTGCTCCCTTTCCTTTCTTGACAGGGTCCAGAATTTTGCAACCATGCAGTTTTAAACTGAAGAGGATATATGCACACCACGTTGCCCAAGGACCTAGGAGTCTTCTGGGAGCTGGGGGAGTGCCAACTATTTCCTGGGAGGGCAAGTTAAACAGATTTGTCAGGAAGACAAGGATAGTACAGATCAAGATTTTTCATAAAATGTATTTTAACACCATAATCAGATATTATGTATTTGCCTTTGTAAGAAAATTGCTAAAATTTCACCAAAGCTTGGCATTTTTTACATAAACATCCTAAATAAATTTTGCATACATATTTTTATTTAGATGCCACACTTACTGAACTGAGGCAAGGATTCAGAGCATTGGAGGTATGGCCAGATAATTTTCTCTCTCTGCAGTTTCTGCTTTATTTTAGAGGTGCTGATTTAAATTAGGTACTGCAAAACTACTGAGTAGGTATCCTAGTTTTACTAATTATAATCTTGCCCACTGGTGAAATAAATAATCTTGAGGACTTATAATTTGGAAATATCTATGCATTCCTAGAAAAAATCTTAATGTTTTACTATTCTTTTCCTAGATTGCTAGAATATTTTTTCTGTTTATTTATTGTTTGTTTAAATAAATGGTTTTGTGGCCAGAAACTTCACTACTATATAAAACTTCAGTACTCATCTGGGCGCAGTGGCTCACACCTGTAATCCCAGCACTTTGGGAAGCCGAGGTGGGTGGATCACCTGAGGTCACGAGTTCGAGACTAGCCTGGCCAACATGGTGAAACCCTGTCTTTACTAAAAACACACAAAAAAATTAGCCGGGCGTGGTGGCAAGTGCCTGAAATTCGAGCTCTTCAGGAGTCTGAGGCAGGAGAATCGCTTGAACTCAGGAGGCGGAGGTTGCAGTGAGCGGAGATAGCGCCACTGCACTCCAGCCTGGGCAACAAGACCAAGATAGATCTCAAATAATAATAACTTCACTTTTCTATGTTTGCTGGGATAGCCCAAATTTATTTAGAACTTAACTGCTTTCTGCAGCTGATGCCCTTTCCCTCACTGAAACTGTGTTATAGAGTATTTGCTTTATTTTTTTATATTTATTTATGTATTATTTCTTTTTTGAGACCGAGTCTTGCTTTTTTGCCAGGCTGGAGTGCAGCAGCACGATCTCAGCTCACTGCAACCTGCGCCTCCTGGGTTCAAGCGATTCCCCTGCCTCAGCATCCCGAGTAGCTGAGACTACAGGCGTGTGCCACCATGCCTGGCTAATATTTTGTATTTTTAGTAGAGATGGGGTTTCACCATGTTGGCCAGGACGGTCTCAATCTCCTGACCTCGTGATCTTCCTGCCTCAGCCTCCCAAAGTGCTGGGATTACAGGCATGAGTCATCTCCATTGTTTTAGAAATCACACTCAATCCAATGCTTACCTCTATCCTTCAATTATTTCTGTGCTATGATACCCTGAAGGAATGTCTTGAAGTTTTCTCTCCTGTGGATGTTAACTTTTACCATCCTGAAATGATGATACATATGTTTCCTAATGATTTGTATTTTTTTGACATTTAAATAAAAATTTGACCAGAACAGGAAATTAAACAAATGGGTACAAATCATGATGTTGATTGTATATGCAGCTATCTTTTTTCCTAGGGGTGCCACCATTTAAATGATGTGAGATAATTCAGTACTGCCCTAGGTTATTTTATATCCCTATATGTTTACGCAACCTCAGAAGTGGAGTTAAGGTAGACATTTCTCACGCAAAACTACCATCTGGTTTTATTGTTCTTCGATTTTCAGTAAAGCCTCTGAGATTTACCTATACGAACAGACATACTGATGACTTCTCTCTTCTGTATAAAAAGAGGATAATAAACAGAACCAAAATGCTCCCCTTTTATATTATTTTCCCTATGATGTCCTAAACAATAAAGAAATAGCAATATAGATAAATGCTTGTAAATGCCCTTCTTTATAAGAGCTGCAAATAAATTCTGAACATATATTTGACCCTGGAAAGTCAGCAGGAATTATCCTGTAATGTTAACATTGCATAACAAAGGAATTTCTCTTTTTTGAAATAGCTACATACAAGTATCTCCATGGTTAATAGAATTTTGATCATTATTTCAGGAAACACAATCAACATAAGCCCTTATTATATACAGTATATTTTTTCTATTTTCTTCTTCAATTAAAATCAACAGGTTGGGATATTATTTGTATTGAAATAATTTAACTGTACATATAATATAAAATTCATCTTAGAATAGCTTTTATATAATCTCCTACATTTGTTTTCTATTGCTGCTTAGCAACTTTCCACACACCTAATGGCTTAAAATAATATCTATTCATTAACTCACAGATTTTATGAATCTGTGAATCTAAGTAGAGAAAAGCTAGGTCCTCTGGTCAGTTTCTCAGCAGGTTGAAATCTAGGTGTTGTCTAGGGCATCAATCTCATCTAAAGTTCAGAGTTTACTGTCACTTCAGTGGTTTGGGACCCAATTTAGTTCTTTCAGTTTGTAGGACTAGGTCATTTACCTCCTAGAGGCTGCCTGTCATTCTCTGCCACGTGGCCCTCTCCAAAGCATAGCAGTTTGCTTTTTTTCCAGGACATCAGGAAAATGTATTTGACTTTTAATCTTTCTGACTTCTGATAAATCATTTTAAAGAAGTTATCTGGTTACATCACACCCATCTAGGACAGTCTCTATGTTGTTTAAATCAAAGTTAATTCATTAGGGACCTTAACTACATATGCAAAATCTCTTATACAGTATAACAGTTTGATAATTGTCTAGAATGTATCACAGAATTTAGGGGAGTGCTTTATTTACTCTTACCAAATTATTCTTAATGGATACAAGTAAGTAGCCAGTTGAAGAGGTACCTGGGATGAGGTCCAGAAACATCCTAAGCACAGGAATTCCTGTCCCTGTGGAGTTTGGCTGCATCACCCTTCTGGCATGTAGATGTGTTCAAAAACCAAGAAGGTCTTTGAACCTCCTTGTTTAGGTTTTTTTAATGAAAGTTTCATTACATATGCATAATTGGTTAAATCATTGACCATTGGTGACTAACTCAATCTCCACCCTTCTGCCCTCCTTGGAGTTCTAATAACATGGTTGGTTCCTCTGGTAATCAGCCCTTATCCTAAAACTAGGCAGGGACCCACCAAGAGTCACCTCAATTAGCATAAACTCAGGTATGGTTGAAAGGGAATATTATAAATAACAAAAGATGTTTCCCTCACTTCCACAACTCAGAAAATTACAAGAGTTTTAGAAGTTCTGTGCCAGGAGACATGGATAAAAACCAAATATATATTTCTTATTATATCACAATATAACAATAATAATGAAAATAAAATGCCATCACATGCTTAAATCCCACTCACATACAAACAAACAGGATTACATGAGACAATAGACCAGGGGGAAAAATTTTCTGGGTCGTCTTAGAATTTTGCCCACCACAACAGTCTAGTCAACCAATGGAGACATAAGCTACTATTGATTACATAAAAATCACAGAACTGAAAATTAGGGAAATATGGCTAAGATCATAATTACTACTTATTTTTATCCTTACTCTATTCCAGGAATTTTACTCTGTGATCAGAGACTAATTAAATCTTTGCAATGACCTTATTTTTTAAGTATTATTGACATTATCATTTCCAAAATTTACAGAGGTTTAACGGTTGGCTAGAGGTCACATAGCCTTTGAGTGGCAAAGACTGCTGAAGTGCAGACTCTCTAACACTGGCGTCTGTGCTCCTGCTGTATAAGCTATCTTTTCAGCCTCATACAACCCTCACTACTTGTTGATAAAGAGGTAAGAAGGTAATTATTGGGGTCATACCTGTCTAGAAGCCCTCAGTCTTAGGTAACAGTGCTATGAGAGGATAAGATGCTAAGGAAGGTGAGAGTCTGCTCAAGAGCAGACTTAATGTTGTCCTTCCTTTGGGAACATTGGGTGTGTGCATCAGAATTGTGGCAAGTGGGGTGACAGTTGGTAATGGACTCCCCATCTTTTGGGTCTAGATTGCTTCTAATAGATTGAATATCTGAGCCAGAGTTCATGCTGTAGCACTGAGGACCTGATTCCCAGAAAGACCTACCACCACATGTGTTTTGGGTAGAATTATTAGCTAAAAGAACAGGCCTGAATTCGAGCTTTGAAGATATTGGGAGTGGTGATAATTTCAACAGTATGGCTAACAGCAAAACTAATCCAGGCAAATGTGTCACTCTATACATACAAATAACCAAAACAGATTTGCCTCTGCAAATATGTAGTTATAACTAACAAACTTAATGAAAAAAGTGAGTATGCCAGAAAAAAGGATCATTCCAAAACCACAGGTATCTTTGGACACAAATTATTAGGGACATAGAGTCTACTTCAGACATGTTCACTTCTCACAAACTGAGAAGTTCAACACACTTATAACAGGATGCTCAGGGATGGCTCCAGACACACCAAACTCCTTGGGCATCTTGATTTTTTTGCCAAAATCATGTGAATACATTCATGTGAACACATATTAGGAATCACTTGGTCAGGTTAAGATTGAAATAAAGGAACCACATTGGCATTATTTTGAGGACTCATCAGACCAATATCTGAATTCTTGTTCACCTGGCCATTTGAAATACTTAAGTACACTTCCTCAAGACGAGTTGTTTTTGTGCGGCTACTGCAGGCAATGATGTGCAAATAATTAATAGTCACTGATAATTATTTAATAATAATAATTAAAATTAATCAATACATGTAATGCAGGTAAAATACTTAAGGTTATTTAAGAATTATATGTACTTTTTATTATTTGCTTAATGTTTTCTTTCAAAGTGATCTTGAAATTTCTGTAAAAACATTAACTTCAGTCCCCTATTTTGAACTTAATAAGGTGCATAAAGGTTTGACAGGGCAAGCTTGTCTAAAAATCTCCTTATCCTTCTCAAGCCTGTATTTAGTTGTAGATATCTACAAATTCCTTTCTCAAGAATTCAATTATTGGACTTCTTTATTTTTTTTCTGGGAATATTGAGTTTGCTACCTGTCATTGACAATGGAACAAATAATTAAACTGCATTAACAGTTTATTAAGTTCTGATAGAATGAATGTGTTGTGTAAGGTATATTTGCTTTTATTTTGCAATAAAAAGGTTTTCCGAGTGTCTCAGCCTCTGTGGAAATGTAGGGTCCTTGTTCCAGGGTCAATTTGCTTCTCCTAAATTATAATTGCTGATTCTTTAAAAAGATTTGTTAGAATATAAAGTCTTTATGCTTTTATAGTTCCTGTTTTCTCCTATGATTTCCCTGCTACAATTACTGAGTACTATCTATCTTGCTAAATGAGTGGGTTTACTAAATAACATTTTGGTTCTAAGCCTAGTCTTAACATTACCTGGATCAGTTATAGGAGCTCCCCTTTACCCAGTTCAAAGGATGGACTTTCTGTCCATGGTCTTGCTTTGAAGGTAAGCCTCCTTTCTATTGCTGAAGTAGGTCCCACATATTTGTAGGTGGCCTTCCCACAGCATTTCATCCCCTAATTCCATTGATTAATTTGAGGTGGGCATATGACACAATTAGAACCAATTAGACATTCACTGCTTGTATGAAGAGAAGAATGCTCCTTTACCAGTGGATTTTCACTGTGGACAATGGGAACCTAGGACTGCTGGATACTACCATGTGACACCTGAAAATGGGAGGGCAACAGAACAGAAGGCAGAGTCAGCACTGGAAACCTGTTTCTGAAGGCAGCCTTATCTGAATCAGTATCCAAACTTGGACTTTCCTACTGAAGAGGACGTTTAGTTTTCTTCTTTTCATATTGAGTAGATTTTTCCCACTTATAACAGAACCTTTTCTAAATAACACATTACTGCTGCAAAGAAAATGCTGCAGCTGTCATGAGAGTGTACGACCAAATATCTTAACCTGTCCTAAAGGACAAAGAAGGAGAATAAGCCAGGCAAAAGACAAAAAACGGGAGCAGAGGAAAAGTTTCCAAATGGAATGAAGAACTTTTGTAAAGGATTTCTTCAACATTTAAGAAACAAATTGAAGGATGGGATATATAGAAAAAGTGAAAAAAATGTGATGATATTGGGAAGAAAGACAGAAACGTTCTGGGCCATGAGTTGACTTATTATTGGCCAATGTAAAATTTTTTAAATTAAAAAATTAATACATGCACATGGTCAGAAGTCAGACAGTGCTGAGGATGCTATTGATGCCCTCTCCCACAGCCCCAGGGAGAGTTTCAGTGCCTCTTCTTTTCTTCAAGAAAAAATAACTAATGTTTACACACACACATAAAATACTTATTTAAATGCTTATGGTGTTTTTTGCTAAATACTAGAAACATATCGAACATTTTTCACCTGGTAAATAGAAAAACAAAGTCTGGTACATCCATATAATGAATGGTATGTTACTCAGCCAACGGGAAGAATGGGGGAGGATTGTGTATTTGCATATGAAAGGAAGAGAGCTAGAATTGATTTTTTTTTTTTTACTTTCTGTGTAAGTTTGAAATTTATATAAGACACTCTAGTGAGAAGTCATGTAGTAAATTTTATCTTTTTTTTAAAGTACAAAGAGGTTAGAATTTGATAGTTTAGTTACTATACAGAAGAATAAATGCAGTTAAATGTGAGAGGTTAGCAGGATCCCAAATGAACAGGAATATCTTACCACTGCACTATCTGCTTATATTGTTTTGCATGAAAACTAGAAAATATGTAAAAAATTTAGTATTTATAAGCTATACATTTAAAAGAGTTTGAGTCTTATAAAAATGTATATCTCCAATCAAGATTATCTACTTTATTAACTAAAACTATGTACATGAGAAAACTGGCACTGTTTTTTTACTACTAAAATATTTCTATATTAACATGTAACAAAATAAGTTAAATACATACACACATTTCAAATCTTTCACAGTTAATATCACTTGAAGGATTTTCATTTCCAGAGAAAATTCATGCCTATTATCTTATTTCACCTTAAAACAACCTCTGAGGAAAGATATTATTATCAATCTCATTCTATAGATGAGGAAAATGAAGTTCAGAGAAGTGAAGTCTGTTGCTAATTGTCTGTGGCTAAGCAGGGACTAAAATGAATTCATCCCATTCAATGCAAAACATGCTGAGCATCCACCATAAGCCAGATAAATTGGAAATTACTGATGGCTACAGATAAAATTTAAAAGCATCCAATTATCCCTTTTCCAGGTATTGTAGCCTCTTATCACTTAAGACTGGGCAAGGCATGATCACACTTACCCCCTGAAGTGACAGCAGTGATGAGTGTTTGGGTACCTCAGCAGCTCGCACATACTTACTGCACATGGACTGTCTCCAGTACATCTGGAGGCTACATTCGAGCATTTAGAAACCACAGTCTGAATTAGAGCCAAAAATCCCTCTGGCTCCACTGTCAGTTATACCAGGCTTCAGGACACAATATTGGGGATAGGTAATTCTAAAGAGGCTAATCTCCAGGAAATGTACCTTCCAAGCCTTATCCCCAAAGCTTCTCATTCAGGAGTTTGAAGTGTGGCCCAGTTGTCTGCATTTTTAGTCAATCACACAGAAGCACTGATGCAGGTATTCCATAGAAACTGTACTTTGAGAAACACTGCCTGGAAGCCTTTTGCTTTTTCTCACTCTTTTGCTTTGAGAAACTGGACAGTTGCATTTAAAAATAAATTGGGTGCTAGAATATAAAATTAAGTTAAGGATCTTAAGGTAGCTTGTCATTGGTCTAATAAAAAATAGATTTATCTTTTTAAATAAAATGTGAGCATACTAATATTTATCATTTTCTCAGTCACTCACGCCTGAAATTGGATGATCTGTTATTTCTGCATTAACTATTGTAATAATATTAGTATAATCATCTAGTAGCAGTTATCATTGCTAAATTCTGAGATTTGCCCTGAAATGCCATCCATTTAAATATATACAAACATACATAGACATATCAACCTGGTCAGCTGAAATAACAATCTTCAAACAAGACCACCTTTCTCTCAATAAAATCTCAGCAGTTTCTGAGTTTGCCATTCTGTTTTTAATAGGCATATTTTATTAAAATTTTGTTTGCTTTTAAAAAATATTAGCAAATAGTACCACAAACTGGAGGTTTCATTGCATTAGTCGGGCTTTGCGTTTCATAACGGTGTTAGTTTTCTCAGATTGTTGCTTATGTATTTCAGAGTCACAATTTCAATTCAATCAGTAAATTGCAGTGAATTTCCACTTATTTGTGATAGTATGAAAGGGCAGTGATTTACCAGGAAGCTTTCAGTGTAAATTGTATGAGCCAGGACAGAAATCTAAATACTATTAATCCTTTTTGTGTGTGTGTGTCAGCAGCATGCATTTTGATGACACATTTAAAAGCTAATGCTTCAATGTGAATTGGGGAGTTAAAAATCCATATCTGAAAGAAAAAAAAACACAATAAAGCATTCTAAGAAAACAGGTAAAACTGAAAGAGTCTCATTCAGTTTTATTATGTTTCTTGTCCTTTCAAGTTTTAAATGGCTTTTGATTGAGTGCCACATATTTACAGAACATGCCAAATATTTATAATAGTTCATCATTCTATCTTTGACAGGGGTACTTAAGCATTTCTCTCTATATCCCCATTCGCTTTTGTTTAGTTTCACTTTGTAAAGCCATTCAGTTGGCATAAGCCACTAAAATGTCACAAGATAGCAGAAATAAAATAATAGCCTGTATTTTTTTTCCTCAAGCAGCCTTTCCATTATTATTGCATACTTCAGTAGTTCAAACCCTTTAATTCTCGCCTAAGTTGAATCAGTAATCATTAATATCTAAGTAAAACCATGATTTAAATCAAATTTAAGCTAATCACCTATTTTTTTTTTCTCTCTCTCTGTATGGTTAAAGGCTTAAAATAGAAAAGAGTGAAAAAAAAAAAGACGCGAAGGATAAACTTCATGCTGGTGGACAGTGGGATATTATTGTGCTCCTTCCGCCACCATTACAATGATCTGTTCTCAGTTTTCATTAATCACTGTGCTGTTAGCAACATGGTGGTTAAAAGGGGCCAAGATGTCTCTCTTGTTTACCAGTATAAAGGGTAGAGAGATTTTCCACAATTTGCAGCATTCTAGAATTTATCTTCTGAAAGAATTAGTTCCAATAATTGTACCATTAGCTCACATGAGAAAACAAGCTCCACAAACAACTGATGATACCTTTCAACAAAGAAAGAGGAAAAGTTGACATTTATGAAAGGTAGTGTATCTTTACTAACTAGGTGCTGTTGAATTAATGGTCTGAGAGTTGATCCTCAGACACTGAATTGGAAGTGCTCTTAGTCTTTATTTTGTTAAGGGCAGTTTATCCAGGATGTGCTCCCTGGGAAGCAGCCAGCAGGAAACATTATTAGAAAATGTTCTTGGGATCAACACCTGTGGAAGGAAGGAGTAAGAAAGAAAGGAAGCAAAGTGAGGTACTGAGAGAAACTGAGCCACATGGAAGCTCTTTAGCCAATCCATGAGGAGATGTATAGCAGAAAAATCCCTTCAATGTTGCCCTGACTTGAGTTCATGGGGACAGACCTTTATACCCACTTCTGGCTGACCACTTGTGAAGCAGGTGTGATCTTGGTCAAGGTAGCTCTTTTCAACTCAATTCCTGTAGTTTTCTAACTGATGAAGGCTTTCTTCTGGCAAAGCTTCCAGTAGTTGGGGAAATAAGTTCTTTTCTGAAGGGGAGTTTGAGTGGAGTGTTCACTATAAACCAAAGTTCAAGTAATCTATCTATCTATCTATCTATCTATCTATCTATCTATCTATCTACCTACCTACCTATCTATCATCTATCTATCTATCTCCATTTGACACACAAAAATCAGGTATTGTAAATCAGTCTACAATAAACAAAGGTACAAATACAAATATCTTGCACTTTATTTTAAGCTCAGTAATGCACTGGTTCTATCATTCGAAAATCGGTCTTTTAGGACCAATTTTTATCTACAAAAATAAAAGGCTAAACTAAACCCAAGGCAGCCAACATTTTATATAAAGGGCCAGATAGTAAACATTTTTGGTTTTGTGAGCCATATAATCTTTGTCTCAACGATTACACTCTGCCTCTGTGGCATGAAAGCAAACATAGGTAATATGTAAATGAGTAAGTGTATCTGTGTTCCAATTTACCTCTATAGGCAAAGATTTTAAACCACAGGCTGTAACTTGCTTTTCCCTGAACTAGATAATCTCTGTTATCTTTTCAATTACTAACATTATATGTTTTTGTAATTTCTTCTCAGATTTAGATAATAGATTCCTTCTTTAACTTATGTACAATCATATGCCACATAATGTGGTTTTGGTCATCAATAGATTGCATATACATGGTTGTCCCTTAACATTGTAATAGAGCTTAGTGACATTATACCTATTGTAATGTCATAGTGTAACACACGACTTGTGTTTGTGGTGCTGCTGGTGTAAACAAACCTAATGCACTGCCACTTGCATAAAAGTGTAATTAATGATGTATAAAAGTACAGTCAATTAATAATGGATATACATTCTCAGAAATGCCTCATTAGGTGACTCTGGCATTGTACAAACATGATAGAGTGTAATTACACAAACCTCGATGGTAAAGTAGACTACACACTTAGGCTATGTGATATAGCCTGTTACTCCTAGGCTATAAACCTGTACAGCATTTTACTGTACTGAATGCTGTAGGTAAATTTAACACAATGGTAAGCATTTGCGTATCTAAACACAGAAATTATACCGTAAAAATATGTTATAAAAAATAAAAAGCATCCACCTGTATAGGGAACTTACCAGGAATGGAGCTTCAATGACTAGAAGTTGCTGTAGGTGAGTCAGTGAGTGAACGGTGAGCAAATGTAAAGGCCTAGGACATTACTTTACACTACTGTATACTTTACAAACACTGTACACCTAGGATACACTAAATTAATTTTAAAAATAAAGTGTGTTATGACATTACAACATCACTAGACAGTAGAAATGATTAAGATCCATTATAATCTTACAATGTCATTGCATACATGGTTCATTGTAGTCCAAAATGTCATTATCTCGTGTTTGACTTTATAGCAGATATAATTATGTTCAGTACATAATATTTGATAATGATAATAAGCAAGTATGTTTCTGGCTTATGTGTTTACTGTATTATACTTTATATTACTATATTAGAGTGTACTTTTTCTACCTGTTAAAAAAATTAACTGTAAAACAGCCTTAGGCAGACCCTTCAAAAGGTATTCCAGAAGAAGGAATCGTTATCATAGGTGATAACAGATTCATGTATTATTGCCCCTGAGGACCTTTCAGTGGGACAGAATGTGCAGGTGGAAGACAGTGATATTTATGATCCTGACCCTGTGTAGGCCTAGGCTAATGTGCGGGCTTGAGCTTTATTTGTAACAAAAAAAAAGTATACAAAGTAAAAAAAAGAAAAAATCCCACATAAAATATATAGAATAAGGATACAAAAAAAGAAAATATTTTTTACAGCTGTAAATTGCATCTGTGTTTTAAGCTACTTTATTAAAGAAGAATAAGATAGTTTTAAAAGAAAAGTATATAAAGTAAAAGTTACAGTAAGCTAAGGTTAATGTACTACTGAGGAAAGAAAAACTCTGAAATAAACAATGTAGTCTAATTGCACAGTGTTTATAAAGTCTACAGTAGTGCACAGTAATGTCCTAAGTCTTCACATTCACTCACCACTTACTCACTGACTTGCCCACAACAACTTCCAGTCCTGTAAGTTCTATTCCTGGTAAGTGTCCTATACAGATGTATTCTTATGTACAAAATATTTTTCTTTTGTGCCACATTTTTACTGTTCCTTTTCTATGTTTAGACATATTTAGATACACAAATACTTACCACTGTGCTAGAATTGCCTACAGCATTCAGTACAGCAGCATGCTATACTGGTTTGTAACCTAGAAGCAACAGGCTATACCGTAAACCTAGGTGTATAGTGGGCTCTACTATCTAGGTTTGTGTAAGAACACTCTATAATGTTTGCACAATGACAAAATCACCCAATGAAGCATTTCTCAGAATGTATTTCCATTGTTCGGTCATTCATGACTGTACTATAATTCCTTCTAGAAATAGAGAGTAGAGAAAAAAGTAAATGTTCAAAATTGAAAATGCCTGCCATTTTCTTATTTCAGTAACTAAAAGTATTTATGAATTAATTTTAGTCACAGATAATACTTGTAAAATACATTTACCCAATAGGAAAATTACTTTTTTAAAAACTAATATCTTGGCTGTTTCTAAATTGCAGGCACATTTTCTAAAAGAGTTCCCTGAAAATGAGAGTAAAGATGTTTAATTAGAAAACCTTGCTTTTTCCTATCACTATAACCACAAGACATTTCTAGAAATAATTCGAGATTTTTATATTTGGAGTTTCTTTTGTTCAACTGAATTCTGGATTGTGGTGGGAAGGTGGCAGAAACAGAGAGTAGGCCACATAGGAGGTCAATAAGTCAATTTTCTTTGGTTTCTGGTTGAAAACCAGACATGAAAGCACTCTAAGAAAGATTCTAAATCAATGTAGTCTCTCATGACCTTAAAGCCTAAAAATTTAAGCTCCTTCAAGCAACTATTTGAATGTGAGAAGGTTGATATCTAGAAAATATGAACATGTTTTTCTCTTTTTTCTTAGTGTATGACCTTCTGCCCATTTGACTCAAGGCATTAATCTGAAGGATTAGAAAATGATCGTTACAAATGAATATAATGAAAAATAAAGAATAAATGTTTAGTTTCAGACATTTAACATAGAATTTTGCAGCAAGACTAGAGTCTCATAAGATGGGCTACTGCCTTGTGAAAGGATTTTCTAAATTCCCTTATGTATCTCTTTACCAAATCAAGAAACAAGGTCAAAAGACATGAGACAGAGTTTTTCCACACTGATAAAAATATACATTTTTTAAATTTTAAGATAGCTGGCTGTGCTTGTTGTTCTATAGACAGGATAAATACCAAAGAACATTGACTAAATCCAATACCTAGCCAAAACTTTCAAAAAATTTAACAAATAAAGGATAATTCTACAATAATGATAAAGCATCTAATAAAATTCTGATGGTTACAAACACACTTACGGAAGACTGCATGTTTTTCCCTTCAAAAATCAATAAACAAAAAAAAAGATGTCCTCGTCATCACTCTTGGAAGTTTTATGCTTCTCATGGGGAAGAAGGAAAGGAAAGGAAAGGAAAGGGAAAGGGAAAGGAAAGAAGGGAAAGGGAAGGGAGGGAGGAAAGAAGGGAGGAAGGCAAGGAGGCCAGGGAGGAGGGAGGAGGGAGGGGGGAAGGGAGGGAGGAGGAAGGAAGGAAGGAGAAGGGAAGGAAGAAGGAAGGAAGGAAGGAAGGAAGGGAAGAGGGAAGGGGCCAATTGGAAAGGAAGAAACAAAATTGTCCCTATTAACAGATTATATGACTGCTTACATAGAAAATCCCAAGAATCTATAAAGAACAGCTCCAAAAGTAATAAGTAAATTTATAGTAGTCACAGAATACAACATTAAGACACAAAATTCAATTAAATTTCTCTACACCAACAATAAATGTGCAAAAGCCGAAACTGAAAACACTGTATCATTTTCAAGTATTCCAAAAACTGACTCATATATAAACAAAAAAAGTATAGAATCTTTATTTAAAAATTCTAAAATAGCAATGATTAAAGAAATTAAAGAAGACGATTTAATGTGGAATTATATTATGTTCATGAATTCGAAGTTTCAACATAGCAAAAGTGTCAATTCTCTTCAAATTGATCAATAGATTCAATGCAATTCTTATAAAAATCCCAGCAAGGTTTTATAAACAGACATAGACAAATTTATTCCGAAATATATATGGAAAGGCAAGATGGCTGTATAATAACTACAATAATTTTAATGAAGACTAAAGTAGAGGATTCATACAATTCAATGTTAAGGCATACTAAACTACGGTAATCAATATAACGCTTTATTGGTGGAGAAAAAGGAACATAAATCAATAGAACAGAATAAAAAGCCCAGAAATAGAACCACATAAATATGGTCAAACAAATTTTGAAAAGAAAAGAAACAAATATAGAAAGGATTGTTTTATTTCAACAAATGGTTCTGGAGCAATTGCAAAATTATGACAAGTAAAAGAAAGAGCCTCAACCTAAAACTTCACACTTTATATAAAAATTAACTCAAAACAGATCATGGGCTTATAAGTGAAATGTAAAGTTATAAACTTTTTAAGAAAAAAAAAAGAGAAAATCTTAGCTTAGATTTAGCAAAGATTTATTAGACTTGACACCAAAAGCATGTTTCAAAAATATAATTATTACATTTAGGATTAACACTTTTAATTCTTCAAAAGATTCTGTGAAGATGAAAAATGAGCTGTAGACAGAGAAAACATTCGCAAATTACACTAGCAACAAAGCACTTGATTTAGAATATATAAAGTTCAAAACTCAGCAATAAAAATATAATCTAATTTAAAATTACGCAGAAGAAGCAGAAATTTCACTAAGAAGTATAAACAGATGACAACATGAAAAGATGTTCAACATCATTAGCTTCAGGGAATGCAAATCAATAGCCAAATGAGATATCACTGCGCATATATCAGCATGAATAAATTAAAAATTAACAAATAAACAAAATATGATAACATCAAATGCTGATGAAGATGTAGGGGAATGGCATAACTCACATTTGCTAATAGAAATACAAAATCACATAGGCACCCTAGAAAAGAGTATGTCAGTTTCTTACAAACTCAGTATGCACTTACTACACATCCCAAAACTGTATTCTTGCACATTTGTATCAGAGACAGAAAAACCGATGTTTACACAAAAAACTGTATATTAACTAATGCCCATAGTCACTTTACTCATAATAGCTCCAAAATGGAAGCAACTCAAATGTCCACCAGGTAAACAGTTAAACAAAATGTGGTACAATCACACCACAGAACACACGCTAATTAGCAATAAGAAGAAACAGACCAACTTGTGTATTAAGATAATTCTACTGAGTAAAAATTTCCAATCATAAGATTAGATATACTTGTTCGATTTATAAAATATTTTTGAAATTACAAAATTAGAGAGAAAAAGAAGAGATTTGATATTTCCAGGGATTATGAACTGGGGAAGGAATGATGGAAAGAAGATGGATGTTCCTGTAAAAGTGTATCAGGAAAGAACGCTGAAATGAGACTCTCTGTTCTGTATCTTGACTGTGGTCGTCACATGAATCATCACATCTGATAAAAGTGAATAGAAATAAATACATGCACATACAGATGCATGCACACAAACACATGAATTACACAAATCAGTGCTTGTAAAACTGTGGATTCCAAATAATGTTGGTGCCTTTTATCCATATTAATTTGCTGATTTTGCTATGTTTATGTGAAATATTACCACAGAAAAAACCCGGTGAAGGGTATGAAGAATCGTGCTATTTCTTACAACTCTACATGAATCTGTGATTCTCTCAAAACATTTTTCTCGAGGTGGGCGAATCACCTGAGGTCAGGAGCTTGAGACCAGCCTGCCCAACATGGTGAAACCCTGTCTTCACTAAAAATACAAAAATTAGCCTAGTGTGGTGTTGCACACCTGTAGTCTCAGCTACTTGGGAGACTGAGGTGGGAGAATCGCTTGAGCCTGGGAGGCAGAGGTTGCAGTGAGCTGAGATGGTACCACTGCACTCCTGGGCAACAGAGCAGGATTCTGTTTCAATAAAAAAATAAAAAAAAAAAAAAAATCTAAAATAAGGCAAAAAACGATGAATAAGACTGACTAATTCACTTTAAAAACATTAATTGGTAAATTATTTTTAAAATTTTAACTTGTAAGGGAATTCTACCTTCCATCCCAGGTTGGAAGAAGCATTACTCCCATCTTCACGGCCACAAAGACCTAGACGAAGAGCTGAATTAAATTCAAATTATGACATTTTTTAAAATCTAACAAAGAGAAGCTGAGGTACCATAACAACCAGCAACCCAAAACCTAAGGAGATGTCTGCAGGGCGAGAGAGAAGAGAGGATGTGCACATCTGGAGTAAATGCAACCAGTTACACATATGACCAGTTAGAATACAGAATAATTGAAAAAATGAGTGAAAATGGAGTGCAGGCTGATGCAGAAATGTGAAACACCTAGGAGGCAGGCAAAAAAAAAAGAAAAAAAAAAACTGGGGCAAGATGTATCTTTTAGGTTGTTTTCCTCCATGAACTCCATTGGATGCTTACAGAAAATATTATTAAAAAAAAAAATCTAAGTAGCAGGACAGACCTGGAGGAGAAAAAGAACATACCTATGCAGAAGCAGCAAAAATGTTTGCCTGGATCGTTCTTCACTATCCCCACCATGAAACAAAAGCCTCAATCTACAGGGGAAAACCTATAAGGACATTGGTGAAATCTCATTGAAGAAGGGATAAAGGAACAAGAAAAAGAAATTTATAGTTCTGTGGGAGGAACAGGATTATGCACTGACCCCCACATCTACAGCCATAGAAGGGGCAGAGTTAAGGAAGTCCCTAAACACAAGAAAACAGTGCATGCCTAAGACAGAGGTTCAACCAGAACAACAGAGATCACAGCTTATTTCTTCCTACCACTAAGCCATCTAGCTTTCTGAAAAACAAGTAACAGTAGACTACTATTGGAGGAAGTATAGGAGAAGCACAAGTACATTTGAGTATATTTATGTAATGTCTATTTTAATCCATTGATGTACCATTCTATCTCACACTGTCTGTTTTACTGCAAGTTTTTAGTAAGGCTTAAAATCCAGTATTGTGATTTCTCCAACTTTATTCTGCTTTCCAAAATTGATCATTTTTTAGAGTTCCTTTACTTTCGCATATAAATTTTTGATTTATCATGTCAATATCAATGACACCACCTACTGGGACCTCGATTAGACTAACTTTAAGTTCAAGTTCATAAAGTGATTTGAGGAGAAGGGACTTCTTTATTACACTGAGACTTCGAACCTGGGAACCTGTTATGTCTCTGCATTTATTTAGGTCTTTAATTACTTTCATCAATATTGCATAGTTTTCAGCTGACAGATAGTGCACATTTTCTGTGAGATTTGTATTTCATATTTTCACAGCTATTCTTGTTATATTTCATAGCTATTCTAAATAGTACTGATATTTTAGTTTCTAATTGCTTATGAAGTCAAAATTATTATATGTGGAAATGCAATTGATTCCTGTATGCCAAACTTATAACTTGTGATCTTGTTATTCTCTTATTAGTTTTAGGACATTTTTAGAAAACAAAACAAAACAAAACAAAACAAAACT
Organism: Rhinopithecus bieti; assembly: GCF_001698545.2. NCBI lineage: Eukaryota > Metazoa > Chordata > Mammalia > Primates > Cercopithecidae > Rhinopithecus > Rhinopithecus bieti. Next base: position 141,072 of record NW_016806911.1, on the reverse strand, counting down.
ACAACTTTATAATAGATAATCATGTCATCAGTGAAGAGAAACCATTGTAGTTTTTTTTTTTTTTTTTTTTTTCAAATATATGTGCCACTTTGGGTCCATCATGGCGGACGGCAGGCAGACTAGATTGCAGCTCTGACTGACAGACAGAGCAGTGTGCGGAGGCTCGCGCAGTGAATTTTAGCTCCCGAAGGACTGCAGGAATAAATCAGGAATCGTAAGAGGACCTACTACAGACCCTCTAAGGAAGCAGACTGCTGCTGCAGGACCCGGAAGACACCACAAAAACTGTGAGTGCCCAAACTCGGAAGCGGGAAAGGGAGATCCTTTGCCCTCCCCAACCATCCCAAACCAACACACACACCTCCTGGGGAAACAGAAGGTCTAGTTTGCAGAAGATTCTGACCTTACCTGGAGCTGAATCCATTTAGAGAGCCCAGTGAAATACAGGGGTAGAGAAAGCAGCGGGAAAGGCCCTAGGAGCTCGCTGGTCTCCAACCAGGCCATTCCGGCCTGGCATCACAGGAATTCTTCGGGAGGGCAGCCAGTGACATGGGGAAAACGCCACAGGAAGAAGGAAATCTCTAGCTGGACTTGGTAACAATTTGAACCCGCTGAGAAGCCTCCCTTTTGTTTAGCAGCTGGAAAGCAGGTAACCTGGGGCAAGTTCTCAGCTCTGCCCACTGCCTGGAAACAGACTCAGGGTGGGAGTGAGACCTGCCCTTCTGATTGCATGGGAGCTGAGTGAGGCCCGTGACTGCTGGCTTTCTCACACTTCCCTGGCAATCTGCATGACTCAGCAGAGGCAGCCATAATCCTCCTAGGTACACAACTCCATTGACCTGGGAACCTCCCCTCCAACCCCCAGAGCTCAAAGTAGAAATTCAGAGCTCAAAGACAATGTCTTCAAATTAGCCCAATCCAACATCGGCAAAGAAAAAAGAATAAGAAAATATGAACAAAGCCTCCAAACAGCCTGGGATTATGTTAACTAACAAAAACTAGGTATCTAAAGTGTTCCTGAGGAAGAACTAACAGTTTGGAAAACATATTTGGGGGATAATCAAGGAAAACTTCCCTAGCCTTGCTAGAGACCTAGACATCCAAATACAGAAACACAAAGAACGTCTTGGAAATTATTCTCAAACATATGTGCCATTTTGCCTATTTTTCTTGCCTTATTATACCAGCTAGGATTTCCAGTATAATGCTTAATATCAATGATGAGAGTAGACATTCATGTTTTTTTTTTGTGATCTTAAGATAAAACTTTCAGTACTTCATTATTAAATAATGAAGTTAGGTAGGTTAAGTAAATTTTGTAAACATTCTATTATGATTCTATTATGTTCCAAGTTTACTGGAAGCTTTTAGAATGAACAGATGTTAATTTTCTCAAATGCTATTTCTCTGTCAACTAATATAACCACATTTTTATTTGTTTTATACTGATGATATAATGTACTACATTGATAGATTTTTGTGAATATTGAACCAGTTATTATTGCTACAATAAAACCTACTTGGATATGGTATAATATTCTTTTTATATATTGCTGTATTCAGTTTGCTAATTTTTTTGAGGATTTTCAGATCTATGTTCATGATGAAAATTTGTGTGTTCATTTTCTTGTACTATCTTCCATCTGGTTTTGATATCACAGCTATTCTTGACTCGTAAAATAAATTGGAAAGGGTCTACTTCCTGTCCATTTTTTAAATTTTTGGAATTGACTTTTTTCTTTAAATGCTTGATATTACTTCCCAGTGACATGACTTGTGCATAAAGTGTCCTTTCCCATACCATTTTAACCATTATTTTAAGTTTCTTAATAAATTAACTTATTTTTGAGTAAATTTTGATGGCTTTCTGGTATGGTTTGAATGTTTTGTCCATCTGTAACTCATGTTGAAACTTTAACCTAACACTATTAAGAGATGGGGCATTTAAGAAGTTGTGTCATGAGGATTCTGCCCCCATAAATGGATTCATGTATTCATGGATTAATAGATTAATGGATAAGTGGATTAATGAGTTACCATGGGAGTAGATCCATTATAACAACAGTTTGGCTCTCAATGCACCTCTCTCACCCATGATGCCCTATGTCAGGTAATGATGCAGCATCAGGCCCTCACCAGAAGCTGACCAGATGTGGCTGCCCCATCTTGGACTTCTCAGCCTCCAGAACTCTAAGAAATATTTTCTTTATAAATTACTTAGTCTCAGGAATTCAGTGATAGCAACAGAAGGGACGAAGACATTTTTCCCTTTCAAGAAGTTGGTCCATGTCATCTGAGTTGTAAATATTTTTGTTCATAGAGTTTTCTTCCAGTAATTTCTTATTAATTGTTTAACCTTTGCATGGTCTGTAGTAGTATTCACTGTTTTATTTCTAATACTGACAAAAATGTATGTCTTCTGTCATTTTATTCTTTATCAGACTAGTTAGAAGTTTATCAATTTTGTCAATTTTTCCCATTAACCATCTTTTTGTAGTTGTATTCATTTTGCATGTGTGTGTTCTGCTATTAGTTTCATTGCTCTCTGCTCTTATTTTTATTATTTCTTTTCTTCTAATTTCTTTAGAATTACTGTTTTAATTTTCAAGTTTCTTTAGAAAAGCTTTGATTTTAGATTTGAGACTTTCTTGTTTTCTAATATTAGCATTTATTCCAATAAACCTCCTTCTAAGCACTGCTTTTGATAATGTTGTATTTTACTTTTTGTTCAGTTCAAAATATTGTCTAATATCTATTGGGATTTCCTATTTAAGCTTTTAAATAACTTTGAAGTATATTTTTAAATTTCCAAATATTTGCAGATTTTCCAGTTATATTTAATTTCATTATGATCGAGGAACATACTTGTGTGCTTTCAATTGTTTAACATAAGGTTTCATTATCTTTTACAAGATAGTGATTAATACTAATGAATGATTGCATGCCAACTTGAAAATAATGTGTATTCTACTGTTATTTCATAGAGTGTCCTATAAATGCCAATTATATCCATTCAGTTTATGATACTGCTTAGCTATTCTCTATTCTTGAGGATTTTAAAATGTATTATTCTGTTGATAACTTAGAGAAGCATTTCAAGTCTCCAGCTACAGTTGTGGATCATACATTTCTACTCTGAGTTTTCAAATACATGTGAAATATATTTTTATTTTTATGTATGTCAAATATATTTTAAAATATTTTCAAAATTTCTGGATTTCTTGTTTTGTTTATTAATGTTTTCCTATTTTAACTTCTGTACCTTTAAATTTTAGTATCTAATGAATAAGTCCACACCTATTATTCTTTCCTTTGTTTTTTTCCTTGAAACTTTTATTTTTTTTTCTATATTGACATTGATATCCCTTTGTGACAGCACCCCCCACCCAAAAAATTGTATTGTATTTGATTGTCATTGTATTCATTACATAATTTTAATACTAACAAATTGGATAAATTTTTCAGGAAGTGGGCAGATTGACATTTCTGGCAGACTCCTAGGAGCAGAAAATAATCTGAAAAACAAATAAGATAACACCACCAATATTTGTATATGTTGTTTTTAGTGTCATGTGTGAAGGTAGTCTCATTTCAGGACAAGGAATTTATGAACTCTGTGTTTGGGGGTAGACAGAGTAAGGCCAATAGTAAAGATTTTCTAGCATTCCATGCATAATCCTGCATTTATCCTGATAACAAATCCAGAAAAAGACCCTACCATAAAAGAAAACTCCAGGCCAATATCCCTGATGAATACAGGTCCCAAAGTTCTCAACAAAATACTAATAAACTGAATGTAACAGCACATTAAACGAATCATGTGCCATGATGAAATGGGATTAATTTCTAAGATATACAAGGATGGTTCAACATAAAGATCAATCAGTGTAATACATCACATTTAACAGAACAAAGAAACAAAGGGAAAATTACATAATCACCTCAACAGATGCACAAAAAGCATCTGACAAAATTCAACCCTGTTTCTGATGATAAAAAGAAAAAAACACTCAACAAACTAGGAACAAAAGGAAATGCAAATTAAAACCACAAACCACAGCGATATAATCACCTCAAACTTGTTAGGATGGCTATTATGAATAAACAAGGGATAAATATTGACAAGGATGTGAGGAAATTAAACCCCCTGTGTAGTTAGTGAGAATGTAAAATTGAGCAGCTACTATGGAAAATAGTATGGAGGTTTCTCAAAAAATTAAAAATATAATTACCATGTGATCCGGCAATTCCACTTCTGGGTATTTATCCAAAATAATTGAAATCAGGCTTTCAAAGAGATACTTGCACTCCCACGTTCATAGCAACATTACTCAGAAATGCCAAGTGGACACCTAAATGTCCACTTGGACATTTAGGACAAAATGAAATGCCAAAGGACACCTAAATGCCCCTTGAGGGATGAATGAATAAAGAAAATGTGATTTATATAGATGATGAGATATTATTCAAATGTAAAAAGAAGGAAATTATGTCATATGACACAACTGTATTAACCTTGAGGACATAATGTTAAGTGAAGTAAGCCAGATAACAAAGGACAAATACTGCATGATCCCATTTATGTGAGGTTTCTAAAGCAGTCAGACCCTTGAAGCAGAAAGTGGAATGGTGGTTGTCAGGATGGCGAAGTTTAGAGGTGTCTTTTATAGAGTTATGATTATAGTGTTACTGGCAGGTCTTTGTTCTTAGAACTCCCAAGATGGCAGCGGGCCACTCCCAAGATGGCGGCAAGCCTTTTGTTCCCTGACCCTAGGTTCTTGGCCTCACGGATTCCAAGGAATGGATCCTTGGGCCATGTAGAGGATGTTATAGCTCTATTAGAAGCCGTGGGTCACAGAAGAGAACCCTGGAACCCAGCGACTAGTGTTCAGCCAACTGGTGTTCTGGATTAGGCCAAACCCAGGCACTCAGCTGCACAGGAACAATGGTGAGCCTCCAGCCCCATTGGGAGTGGCAATGGGCGCCTCCCTGGATCAGAAGCGCAGGAAACACCCTGCCAGATCTGGACGGGTGGAAGTAAATGGGGGGTCTGTGACTGCAGTGTTCAGCAGTGGTGGATGGAGAGCGAAAGCTCAGCTCGAGCCGGAACAAACATGGACTAGAAGAGTGTGCAGCTGCAAGATTTAATAGAGTGAAAACAAAGCTCCCATAATACTGGAGGGGACTCAAAGGGTCCATCACTGGCTCAAATGCCGGGGATTTAATATCTCAATCATTGCCTCCCCCTGTGCTCTCAGGCGATAGATGATTTGATTATTTCTTTACCTCCTGCTTTTAGCCTAATTGGTATTTTAGTGAGCTCTCTTTATTACCTGGTTGGTCGGATGTTACAAGACCTGTGCTTAAAGGTGGGTGCAGTCACCTTCCCCAGCTAGGCTTAGGAATTCTTAGTCGACCTAGGAAATCCAGCTAGTCCTGTCTCTCAATAGTACACAATACTCTACTGTACACTTAAAATTTTGTTAAGATGGGAGATCTCATGTTATAATTTTGTAACCACAATAATAATATTTTTAACCACAATAACGAGCATAATTGTGAAAGAAAAAAATAGCAAAAATATGGAGTGTGACAGGCAGAATACGAAAAGTGCACTTCCCATCCAGTTCAAAATCCCATGCCTTAATTTCTAGAACCTATGACTGTGATGATATATTGCTCTCATGATTATCACATATGGAACAGTCAGCTTTAAAATAGCCAGATTGTCTGGGTAGATTCATCTAATCACATGAGCCCTAAGAGCAGAATGCCTTCTCTAGCTGGGAGCAGAAAATTAATCAGATTTAAAGAATGAGGGAGATTCTACCCGCCATTGGTGGTTTTGAAGCTGGTGGGAGACACATGCTAAGAAATGCAGGTAGACTGCAGAAGCTATGGACGGCCCCCAGATGAAAGTAAGCAAGGAAATGGAGATTTCAGTCCTACAGAGGCAAGAAACTGAATTCAGCACACAATCCAATGAGTTTGAAGGCAGATTACTCAACAAAATTTCCAGAGAATAGCCCAGTCCTATCAATACCTTGATTTTGTCCTTGTAGGACACCAGTCAAGCCTACTGAGTTTTCAGACCTGTAGAAACTATGTGTTATTTTAAGCCTTTAAGTGTGGTACCTTGTCACTCAGCAGTAGATAATTAATACATCGAGTGGTAGCTGTAGGGAGACTCAGGATTCCACCAAGATCTAACTTCATGTGAGGAAAGATTTATGTCTGATGTTTTCACTGCTGTATCTCAAGCACCTGTAACAATAACAAGCATTTAGTACTCAATTAATTTTTATTTGATGAATAAATAAATCAAGAAAGAATTATTATTTGATCATGTGTATGTTGAAGGAAGAGAGTTAGTAGAGACAAGAGGGGACCATAAGAAAAAAAGTGATAATTAATGTCCAAAAACCTATACATGGGACAGGATGACATCCAAAGAAAAAGATAATAAATGGATAATTGACATGCTCTATGATTGTGATTGGGGAAAGCAAAGAAGAATGTGTGTCGTTTCAGATTGTGGTTTGCACATTCAGAATAAGGAATTAAAGAGATCTTAGTGGTTACACTACATTCCATATGAAATTGTATGGTATATAATTATCTGATAATTAAAGTTGGAGAAAGCAATTTGCTGAGCTTCTTAAGAGCTGTAAAGAAAGAATTTTTGAATAAAGTATCATATACTATGGTTTCATATTTTAAGTTATTACAATTCTTGTTAAGAAATTGTCCACAGAAAAGCTAAAAAAAGGTGTGATCAATATGTCTTCAGAACTGAGACATTAAAGGAAATGTGCAATTAAGTTCTTAGGTACTAGACTGTGAATTGCCCAGAATGGTAGCAGAAATTAGTGTGGAATGAAGACAGAATGAGGAACTTGATAAATGCGAGCTCATACACTTTATGAACAAAAGACCAAAAATTGTTAGATAATGGATGAACTAAAAGATGATGCAGAAAATTGTGTTTGGGTGCCTTTGGCTCCTAAAGGAGCCAAACTCCTAAAGGAGTTTAGCCCTTTTCATTTATGTGAAAAGAAAACGACTGGAAGTCTTATTGAGGTACAAAGAGGTTACGAATACTACCTGTAGAGACAAGATGCTATGGAAAATCAAAGACTTTCTTTCCTTGAAAGGGCAAAGGCAGAAAGAACTTATGAAGGAAAGCTGAAAGGGAGATAATAGGATCAGAAAGATGAAAAAGGACTGTAGTTCTTTACTTAGTGTGCCTCGTTTTTATCTATTATACCCTTAAAGATGAAATGTTAATGAAAAGAATTACATGTTGAATGGCCATTTGCCACCCATCTGTCTTAATATAATGAAATCAAAGAAAATGATTTTTTTTTTTGCCTCTTAAAGCAATTACATTAATGTTAATCAAGCATGATGAAATCATAGGTATTTTGAACTATATGAAATTTTTAGATATCATTTCATATGGAAACATTAAAAATCCCAAGCTGTTGAAATTATGTCAGTTTTAAATGCCAAAATATAACTTGTTAATAGAATTTTAACAGACTGCCCTATGAGCTTTCAAACTTGGAGTAAGAAGTCTGAAATCTTATTTGATATAAAGTTAAATTGAATAATATATACAGTTCTGTATTATTTCAAATCCTAAGAAATGAGTATGAAGTATAATGTTAATCTTAAACATACTCTTAAATAAGTTCATTTTCTTTAACTATAGGAGAAAGTGTTAATGATTCAAATTGAGTTTAAGAACCATAACTGTTTTTGAAAAGTTCTCTCTTTAACTTTACAAATGCACATTCTCTCACCTCCAGATTGTACTTTATAAAAATTATTAAATTGGAATCTTTCATTTTAGGAAAAAATGGCAGACTTGAATAGAAATGAAACTTGGAACTCTTACAGGACTTCTCTTTTACAAAATGTAAAGATTTTAGCCAAAAGTTTTATTATGCTATTATCAAAGCTGATTGCCAATTTTCCCATCATACATCTTGAAAAACTTTATGCGCTTTCTCCTTCCTTGATAACATGAACATTATTATAGAGTGCAGTATGTAGAAGTAAACTGTTGTTGTAATTTTTGAAAACACCCCAGTGCCCCTAAAAAAAAGGAATAGGCATTGGTAGACTTACTTATAAGTTATATCACAAGATAAAACACCAAACATACCTGATCAATAATAAAATTCATATAATAAAAATGTATCCTGAAAACAGCCTTCTGAGTGTTTAAGACCACAGATACTTTCAGAAACAAAACCAAAACATTTCAAATAGCAAACAGCTGTTAAAAAGCTCATAAATCGGAATCAAAATTAAAGAGCTAATGGTGCATAGATTGGTACAATGCCATTTAGTTCTTAATTATATCCAGTTGGTAATCTCTCAAGTAGCATTTGCAGATATTCTACTAAAAATGTAAGTGCATACTATACAGTTATTCATTAATACAATTTTATTGAAAACTTACAGTATGTCAGACACTGTGTTAGATGCTGGACAATCAATGTTGTACACAATAGGTCAAGCCTCTCCTTAAGAAGTTAACACTTTCCTTACTCCTTATATGAAAATTAATTCAAGATGGATTAGAGACTTAAATGTTAGACCTAATACCATAAAACCCCTAGAAGAAAACCTAGGTAATACCATTCAGGACACAGGCATGGGCAAGGACTTCATGTCTAAAACACCAAAAGCAACGGCAACAAAAGCCAAAATTGACAAATGGGATCTAACTAAACTAAAGAGCTTCTGCACAGCAAAAGAAACTAACATCAGAGTGAACAGGAAACCCACAGAATGGGAGAACACTTTTGCAATCTACTCATCTGACAAAGGGCTAATATCCAGAACCTACAAAGAACTCAAACAAATTTACAAGAAAGAAACAAACAACCCCATCAAAAAGTGGGCAAAGGATATGAACAGATATTTCTCAAAAGAAGACATTCATACAGCCAACAGACACATGAAAAAATGTGTCATCACTGGCCATCAGAGAAATGCAAATCAAAACCACAATGAGATACCATCTCACACCAGTTAGAATGGCAATCATTAAAAAGTCAGGAAACAACAGGTGCTGGAGAGGATGTGGAGAAATAGGAACACTTTTACACTGTTGATGGGATTGTAAACTAGTTCAACCATTATGGAAAGCAGTAGGGCGATTCCTCAAGGATCTAGAACTAGAAGTACCATATGACCCAGCCATCCCATTACTGGATATATACCCAAAGGATTATAAATCATGCTGCTATAAAGACACATGCACACGTATGTTTATTGCAGCACTATTCACAATAGCAAAGGCTTGGAATCAACCCAAATGTCCATCAGTGACAGACTGGATTAAGAAAATGTGGCACATATACACCATGGAATACTTGCAGCCATAAAAAAGGATGAGTTCGTATCCTTTGTAGGGACATGGATGCAGCTGGAAACCATCATTCTCAGCAAACTATTGCAAGAACAGAAAACCAAACACCGCATGTTCTCACTCACAGGTGGGAATTGAACAATGAGATCACTTGGACATGGGAAGGGGAACATCACACACCAGGATCTATTGTGGGGAGGGGGGAGGGGGGAGGGATGGCAGTGGGAGTTATACCTGATGTAAATGACGAGTTGATGGGTGCTGACGAGTTGATGGGTGCAGCACACCAACATGGCACATGTATATATATATATGTAACAAACATGCACGTTGTGCACATGCACCCTAGAACTTAAAGTATAATTTTAAAAAAAGAGAATATGTAAAAAAAAAAAAGAAGTTAACACATTCCTGGGATTCCAGGCAAAAAGAGAAGTATAATACAGTATGAAATATGGTGTAAATGAAGTGAGTAGTGTTGCACTAAAGTAGTATACCAAATTTAGAGGTAAAGAATGTATCTTCGAGAAGCAGTTAAATAGATATCTCTGAGACCTGAAGAAGGAATAGAGGAGTCAGGAGTGAAGATGGTGGAAAAAAATGCATTCAAGTAAAAAAGAACAGCTTGCATTTAGTACATACTTAAGAAAGAGTGAAGAGAGCGTAGAAGGATATAACAAGAAAGGGAGGGAGAAAGGGGTGTAAGAAGGACAAGAGAGAGAAAAATGGTATTTTCTAAAAATAAGAGTTAGTAGGGATAGCTACAGCTTAGAATTTGAGTGAGAAACAGTAGAAAGAAATGAAACTGGAAATATCTGCATGAGAGGAATGACTTTGGAAGCCACGTGAAGAAGTTTCAATGTTTTCCTAGAAACAATGGAGAGGTATTGTAGTTTTAAGCAGATGTCATGATACTATTCCTAGAAGAAAATCGGTACCTAATGAAAAATAGACTAGCAGGGAGAAACACTGGTTAAGGAAATTGTGTAAGAGGTCTTTTAGGGAAGAATTAATGTAACTCTAACAGAACTTCTATTTGACAAAATATAAACATTTTAACCGAAATCTTTAATATTACTAAGGCAGGAGCTAAGTGGATAGAACAAAGTTTTCAGATTTAGAAATATTTGAAAGGGAGAATGGAAACAACTTGGCAAGTGATTAGATGTGGGTGGTGAGGAAGTAGGAGTCAAAAGACCATTTTGACTAGCTCCAGGTTTCTTTTCTTTCTTTTCTTTCTTTCTTTTTTTTTTTTTTTTTTTTTTTTTTTTTTTTTTTTTTTTTTTTTTTTTTTGTTTTGTTTTTTGACACAGAGTCTCACTCTGTCGCCCAAGCTGGAGTGCAGTGGCATGATCTCGGCTCACTGCAACCTCCACCTACCGGGTTCAAGCAATTCTCCTGTCTCTGCCTCCCAAGTAGCTATAATTACAGGCACGTGCCACCATGCCCAGCTAATTTTTGTGTTTTTAGTAGAGACGGGGTTCCATGATATTGGCCAGGCTGGTCTTGAACTCATGACCTCTGGTGATCCACCCACCTCAGCTTCCAAAAGTGCTTCTTCATTAAGTTATGATGGTGTTCTTCATTAAGTTATCAAATATTCGAGAAAAAATCAATTTAGGAAAGGTGAGAAGACTTGGGTCATGTTAATGAAGTCCCTCTGGTATATCAATATGTGCCAAATATAGATTGATATAGATCTATAAATAGTCTTAATTATAGATTTACATATAGATCTATAAATAGTCTTATATATGTTATATATAGATCTATACTATATATGTATAAACAGTCTTATTTATAGATAGGTAGGTAGATACGACTATCTATAAATAGGACCATTTACAGATCTATATATGTATATCCTGATAGTCCTATTTATAGATAGGACTATTTATAGATCTATGCACACCAAAAGAGACTTGCACTGATGATATGAAAAGTTCATAGGACTGTGACCTATGCAGTTGCACAAGTTTCCTTGCTCAGAAGATTCCTATATTGATTTAGCACTGTACTGTCATCATCTTGAAATTCTTAATAATTTTATTCTGAACTTATGTTTTATAAGTGAAGTCCAGTCAGACAGTAGAACATACATGTGAACAGAAGAGATATGTGCAAAATGTATGCCTGCTGCATCTCCTTACCCCCCTTCTCATACAGCACCTGTGACGCCCTGTGACTACAGAGTTCCAGTAGAACTATAATCTGTGGAAGTTTAGGAAGACTCAAAGCAGGTACAAAGGAAGTCCATTATATTCATAATGAGTAAGCAGAGATGCTGACAGCACTGAGATGTCATGCTTTTATGTTTGAATCAGAACTTTTAACACAGAAATAAGGTAATGACCTTCTTTAAAAAAATGAATGACCAATACTCTATTATATCATTTCCTTCTCATGTTATTGCTCTGCATTAACCAACCACTTATGCTGAAAATGTTAACATGAATGAAAGGGAAAGTTAGTCCAACCATAGCTTCCTTTTTCTTTTAGTCCTTCCTTACTCATCAACATGCCTAAGGTAGAAAGTGTTGTGTGTATCAAGGGCTGAAAAGTGGAGAGGAGGTGATCAGTGGGAGGGTAGGAGAGAAAGGGGAGATGACTAATAATGGCAATAGAGCTTCCCTTTTGGGTGATGAAAATGTTCTAAATTTGATTGTGATGATGGTTGCACAACTCTGTGAACAAACTAAAAACCATTGGATTGTACACTTTACAATAATAAATTGTATGATATGTGAATTATATCTCAGTAAAACAGTTTTAAAAAAGAAGTGAAATAAAACAGTCAAGTTAGTCTTGTTCAATATTTCTACAGTTCTGATAAGGACAAAATGCATATGCATGTGCAGGCTATGAAACACAAATTGTGTAATGATCATTCTGCATATGCATTCAATGCTCTTGTATTTGCATTTAAAATTGTCATTGCACCACATAAAAATGAATGGCCCATTAAAACAGTGCACTACTTCAATAGATTGATAAGGGATGAATATACATTCCAACTAGAGTTAAGCTGTATTGATGTAGCCAGAATATGGCAAGTACCTTGAATACTATGCTGAAAATATATACATAAAAAAGTTTGTGTATGTCTTAGTAGAAAACTGACCTTTAAAGTTTTGATAATAAAAGATTCATGTTTTTCTATAAAATGATAGAAACATTTGCAAAAGACAAAATAACTTTTCCTTTAGTCCATATCTTTCCTCCATTTCTTTTACAGGAAAACAAACAAAACAAAACAAATCTTAAGTTCCTTGATTATTTTCTAAAGTTACCTTTCAAAGGAATGGGAAATTGCACTTAAATTTTATTTTCTTTTAATTTGTTTGAATTTATTTCAAGTACCGTAGGAAAACAGTGTCAAATATAAAGAAAGAATTTAGCTGACATCAAATAAGATTTGAAAGAATTACATCAACATAATATACTCTTTTGATAAAATTAAGAAATACTATTCATCTCTCTAGTTTTTTTAATCATTAACAAGGTAAATAAAATGAATTCTCAAAGGTCAACCAAGTTCTATGTTGATGACTAAAACAGGTCTGAATTCTAGAGAATGTTACTCCGACTCAATTTACTAATCCTGTTGTAATGAAACCCAGGTTCAACTGCTTGCTGCTCAAAAGCCAGACATGAGAGAGAGGAGTTGGTGGGAGGAAAAGCAGGTTTATTCAGAGAGTTTGAAAGCTGAGATGATGAGCTAGCATTCTAAAGTAAACACAAAACTAAAAATAAAAAAAATAAAGTACCATCCTACATTTTAAATTTTACCACAGGGTTTTTAAAGGTAAAGTTGGTATGGGAGACATGCAGAAATGGTACGAGGTGGAGGGTATGTGTGTCTTTGTTCCAATGGCTATCTTGTATAATCACCCGTCTAGAGGTCTGGTTGATGACATCTTGACATCCGCCCAATGGTTGTGGACTAATTGTTGCCAACTCCCTGTAAGTGGGAGGATTCCATAGGGGCTCCATGCCTGGTTTGTTTCAAGGTTAGCCTTTGGGATTTCTCAAACAAGAACATAATTAGATAAGCATGTATTGCCAGAGGAGATTATCTGACAGGAAGGGAAGACAGTGGTGAGAGGGGAGGGAAAAAAGAAAATGGGTGATTTAGTAAGTTAGAAATGCAGAGAAATTGTGTAGATAGGTAGCAAGAATACTACAAGAAAATAAATCATATTTGAGAAAAGATGATATAGCTGCCTAAATATTGAGTCTAAATTTTTATACACAATAGGTATACAGTTTGTGTAACTATTATCTATTGAAGCCAAACTCTGATAAATGCATAAGTAATACTAATATAGCCAGGCCAAGACTAAGACCTTGTTCTTCATTTCAAACTTCCTATGTATGTTGCTAATGTTTGGACACCAATTTTCAGTTTCGTTTATATTGTTTCATAAGAACTGAGCATATACATCTAAACTTAATATAAAGTACAGGTGCTAATAACAATGAGGAATTATGAAGAGAAGTTTGCCTATGATACTATCCTCACAATACAACTTAGATTCAAACCTGCCTTTGAGTATGGGTCTAATAATAGTCACTTGAGCATAAATTTAAAGTCACTAACATACCTCCTGGGACTGTCTCCCCTATGCCTAATCATGTAACAAAAGGTTTTGACTTATTTTAAATGGAATATAGTCAAATTAGTCAACACCATCTTTTGTAGCAGTAGGGAGAAAAGTGAGCTATTTTTCTTTTACAAGCTATAGACCTGTACCATTACAATCAAATATACTTTATTCTCTGTCTGAGTTTAAGGTCAGTGCTGCTTGTCTAATTTTAATGACCAAGTCATACTTATCCTCACTCAATAATACATTCAGTTTCAAATGACTTGGAGAGCTTCACTATCTGAAATTAACATGCTTTAATCACTTGAGTAAGATATAAAGCCCATAAGGCCAATCTATAACAATTACTACTTTAATACTTTTCACTAGATCTATCTCCACTTCAACAAATCAAGATTTTATAAACTAGAAAATAGGAAGGTGGACCCCAGTCTTCACAGACTTAGTAATCTATTAAATTACTTTAATATTTTATACTCTACTTTACTTTAAAATTTTATAAATACTTACTAAAATTTCCAATAAAAAATGTCTTTGATTCCAGAAAAAGACTCACAATGATGCATTACTTAAACACATCATCCAAACAACGGCAAATGCATGACTTATTCATATATCAATGGACTCCCTAACTAATGATGGTCAGTTATAATACATTAGGTGCCTTCAGAATTTAACAATGTATTCAACAAAATAGACTATGAGGTTGAATATTTCACTAAATAAATAGAATTAGTATTGGGAAAAATGGATCCAGTGAAATTCTAGAAAGAGAATTACAATCCTGAATTTGAGAACTCGGTATGTGTTTATTAGTCAAGTGGACATTAATGAGAAAAGTTTTAGTGACATGAAAGATAAGGCTATACAATATACCAAACTAAAGCAAGAGAAAAAAATATTGATTAAAAACAAAGCAAAGTAAAAGAGCAGAGGTATTTATTTATATATATATATATACACACACACATACATATATGCATATACACATACATACACACACACATGCATACATACATACACACACAACACATAAACATATATCCACCATGATCAAGTGGGCTTCATACCAGGAATGCAGGGATGATTTAACATATGCAAGTCAATACATGTAATAAACCACATAAACAGAATTTAAAACAAAAATCACATGATCATCAAAATAGATGCAGAAAAAATATTTGACAAAATCCAGCATCCCTTAATAATTAAAATGCTCAGCAAAATCAGCATACAAGGAACATACCTTAATATAATACAAGCCATCTGTGACAAACCCACAGCCAACATAATACTGAACAAGAAAAGTTGAAATCTTTCCCTCTAAAAACTGGAACAAGACAAGGATGCCCACTCTCACCACTTCTATTCAACACAGTACTGGAAGTCCTAGCCAAAGCAATCAGACGAGACAAAAAAATAAAGGGCATCCAAATTGGTAAAGAGGAAGTCAAACTGTCACTTCTGATGACATGATCGTATAACTAGAAAACCCTAAAGACTCCTCCAAAATGCTCCTATAACTGATAAAGGAATTCAGGAAAGTTTCAGGGGACAAAATTAAGGCACACAAATCAGTAGCTCTGCTATATACTAACAACAACCAAGCTGATAATTAAATCAAGAACTCAACCCCTTTTACAACAGCTGCAAAAAGAAAAAAAGAAAAAGAAAATTCTTAGAAATATTCCTGATGAAGGAGGTAAAAGACCTCTACAAGGAAAACTACAAAACACCATTGAAAGAAATCATAGATGATACAAACAAACGGAAACACATCACATGCTTATGGATGGGTAGAATCAATATTGTGAAAATGACCATACTGTTAAAAGCAATCTACAAATTCAATGCAATTCCCGTTGAAATGCCACCATCATTCTTCACAGAACTAGAAAGAAACACCCTAAAATTCATAGGGAACCAAAAGAGATCCCGCATAACCTAAATGTTAGTTTTTGAAAAGACTATTGGGTTAAACTCTAGAAAAGTTAGTTGAGTACAAAGAAGGTACAACTTACCAATATTAAGAATGATACAGGCAAATTCACTACTGATCTTAAGGATATTATAATTAAAGTTACCCCAATTAACACAAAACAAGTGGAAAGTCTTAATAGTTTTATATTTAATTAAAATAATTGAATCCATAACTAAAACTTTCCCATAAATAAATCTTGAAATTAAGTAACCTTGACTGGCAGATTTTCTCAAACATTTAAGAAAGAAATAATATCAATTTTAAACATATGTTCCAAAGAATGGAAAAAGGAGAAACATTTATCAACTAATTCTATGAAGTAAGCAAAGCAATGATAATTGAAAGCTTGCAGAGACATTAAAAGAATAAAAGAAGTTTAGACAATACCTCTTATCAGCATAGATGCAAAATATAAGTGCAAATTTGGCAATTAAAAAATATATATGAAAAAGCAATGCATACATCATGACAAAACTGGGTTTAATCTTGGTCTATAAAGGTTATTTAACATTTAAAAAACAGCCAATGTAATTTTCCAAATTTATAAAAAAATAAAAACTTTATGTACTTCAATAGATGCAGATTAAGCTCTTATAAAATTTAACACCTATTTATATAAAAATCAAACTCTCTCCGCAAGCTAAAAAAAAAATGGAACATTATTATGCTGAAGAAGTTATGTAACAATAACCAAATTGTTGCAGCAAATATCATTTACAGAAAAAGTGAAAACTTTCCTCTGAAATTTGGAATGAGGTAAAGAAATCCTGTATCACCATTTCTAGTTATGTTTTACTGAAATTACTACCAAAGCAATAATGAAAGAAAAAATAAAACATACAAGAAAATATGCAGAGAAAATATACAACTTCTCTGTATAAAATAATTTTTATACAGGGAAAATAAAATTGAAGAAACTGCAGAAGGATCTACAAGGAAACTATACAAATTGAGTTAGGAAGATTGCGAGATTTAAGGCCAATATACAATAAAAGGAGAAATTATCTCTGTATAACATCAACAAGCTGTTAAAATATGAAATTGTAAATATGATACCATTTGCAACAGCAAAAAAGTCATCAATATGAAAAGATAAATATAATGAAAGATATAAAACACCTCAGCACTGGAAGCTTTGTCACTATTGAGAAAATGTGAGGATGTCTTCAGTAAATGGAAGTTTGTAACATGTTTATGAATTGAATAATTCAATATGGTAAAGAAGATATATAAATTCATCAAAATCACAATCAACATCCCTGCAAGTTTTATTAGTAATTGGGAAGTTGCTTCTCAAGTCGACTTGGGAATGTTTCAGGTCTAAAATACCCAAGACATACTTGAAAAAGCACAATATTGGAGAACTTGCAATACAAAATATCATGAATTTGTATAAAGCCACAGTATTTAAGACAGTAGGCAGTATTTGAGACAGTAGGGTATGGGTTAAGGATAAACACATTTATAAAGGGAACAGAGTAGAGTTCATAAATAGGCCTACACATACATTCAAAGTTATTTTATGACAAAGGTGCCATTGCAATACAATAGGGAAATAATAAGCTTCTTAATCAATGGTGTTGGGTAAATTGGATTTACATACAAAAAATTATTTGCACCCATATCTCATCCCATACACAAAAATTAATTATACATTTAAACTTAGGTCTAAGTATAGATAATTAGACAATAAAGTCCATTGAAGATGACAGAGGATAATTCATTCATGAGCTTGGGAAAGGCAGACTTTTTAAAAATAGAGTCTCAAAAAGCGCTAACCATAAGTGATTAATAAATGTACAAAAATGAAGGGAATAGAGAATCCCCTTAAAATACCACAGTAATAATTTTTGCAAGCAAGTTTCCATAGTAGATAGGAAAATAACAAGTGAAACATAGTATATTTACATCATCCTCAAGTAAAATAGAAACCTTATAGTGGAGAGAACTGGCAGTTATCCCTTAAACCAGTGATTCAGATTAACATCAGTAATAAGGCATATTAATGTTTTTAACCCCTAATATGACCCACTGAAAAGAAAATAGTACTTCTGTGGTATTCTCAAGAAAAACGTGTAACACAATTTTACCATTAGAAAACATCAAAGTGGTAGCAAACCCAAATTGAGGTGCAGTAAACAAAGTAATTTACCAATTTTTCAAAAGTGTCTAAATTATAAAAGGGAAAACTGAGAAGCTGTCACAGGTAGAAGGAGACTAAGGAGGCATAAAAGTAAATGCAATGTGAAATACTGAATTGAATCCTGCAAGAGAAGAACGATGTTAATGAAAAAAACGGTAAAATTCGAAGCAAGTCTAGTTTACTTATTAGTTTCATTACGTTAATTTCTTAGATTTGATGTATTTTTATGGTTATATGTTAGCATTAGAGAAAGATATTATAAGTTAATGGGAAATGGTAAATTTTCTGAAGTATTTTTTAGACAAATCTGTATTGTGTGATCACTAAAATCATAGTGGCAAAATATATAATATATTAGATATAAACTTTTAACCTTTAGGGAAATGATCATAATATATATCCAATTATATATACCAAATGGGAGAAAATGACTAAAAGACAGATACCAAATTCAAATATATTCTCTATGAGTATGTATTTCTTTTAGATTAAAGGAATATTTTAACACAGTATAAACCAACTGTGTTTAACTCCATTTATTATTTGACCAGCTTGACTGAAGATACTGTGGCACTAAAATAAAATAAAATTTAAATTGTTTATTTCCAAATTGGCTCGTGTAACATGGTGTCTTTCGTTGGTGCTGTTGTTTGTTTTGTTCTGTTTGCTTGTTTTGTTGTGTGTGTGTGTGTGTGTGTGTGTGTGTGTGTGTGTGCGCGCGTGCGCTTTTGGTAAGAACTGAATATATTTCTTTTTCTTGTGTTGATCTGCATAAGTATACTGAGGCCCTGCTAGTTAAGCTTTTCAGAGTTCTGTTTCACTGAATGGAAGTCTTCACTATTTTTATTTACATATATGTTAATTCAGTCTTTTTTTTTTCTTTACTGTGGATTTATTACGAAACTTCTCTATAACTGGGCTTATATGATACACACAGATTTCCATTTTCCAGAAAGTAAGTCAGACGGATGGTGACTGGTAATTGACATCCCTGTGTGACCTCATACCTATCAAATTAAACCAAATTTGGCAGTTGATGAGGCGTGGCTACTAAAGACCTCAATGTTTGCACTTACATGGTTTTGTCACTGATAGTTTTAATGGTCCTTGATTGCCCAAAAGTATGGTTAGCATTACATTTTTGTTTCTTTTCTAATTTCAAATCAAAGCAATGTTTTCTCTGCAGAGTATAAACTTTAGTTACTTTACCTTTAAGGATAACACATTTTATTTATTTGCCCTCAGAGAAATCTCAAATTTCCAATCAATTTTTATTTTTATCTAGGCACTCTAATTCCAATACTAAGACTTTGGGTGGCTTTTCCCAATGCAATACTTATCAAGTTGTCATTGAATTATAAAATATGCTGCTCTGTGCTATAAAATGTTCTCCTGAAAGAATAATTGTGAGGCGTTAGCTAACAAAAACCTTTGTTACCTCACAAAGGAGAATTTGACAGTTATTCACTGGTACTTCATGCCTAAGAAAAATATGCAAATAAGAAAGCAAACTTTTGGAGGAGGGATGCACATGCACATTAGTTGACAATACTTTTTTAATACTTCTAATCTATCAAGAGTAAAAGTTAGAATATATTTTAAGTTTGAATCTCTAGAGGTTTTCAATTAATATTACAAGGATTGAATTTAATTCATTACACACCTACTATAGAAGAAAGATGACTTGTATTCTTAAAGAGTTTTAGAAATAAGGACTGAAAATTTATAAATGGACTTATTTTTAAACCTCACCAGAATGCTTCATTTCTTCAGATTTCTAAATCACCAAAATAATATATTTAACTTTACATTACCGGGAAATAGTATGCACATTTTGTTTAAAAAGCAATGCCCACACTAATGGTGGCTTTATATTAATTCTCCCGTAAAAAATCTTCAGGACAAATTAAAGATAATTGAGAAATATTGGCAATGTGGAGTTAAAGAAAACTTGATTTTAAAAAAGTCTAAAGAAAACAAAGATGATGGCAACAAACAGAAGATAGAAGTCTGAATATTTACCACTTCAAGTGAAATGTAGCTACATTGACAACATTTAGACCCCCTTAATATTCCCTTTAACTACAGTTGTCTTAAAAATTACCTCTACCTACACTGGGACCCATATCAGGTAATGAGCTATCATAAGTGGGAGACAAAGACTTCAGACTGGCAGTCTTTGTGGTAAAGCCTGAATGAGAAGACTCTTATTTGTCTTTTTCTTGTATAACTACTTCATTCCATGCCCATAAATAGTGAGTTTAATTATTTTCATTACTCCCTCAATTAAAGATATTGATTAAAGAAAATTATGAAAAGAACATGTCTTTGATTTGCTTTATATCTGGGTCAGGGGAAAATTATATTACCTGTGAAAATTTGTGGAAAGAATGAAGACTTCTTAAATATGTTAATAATTTAGAATCAACTTAGGATATTCTAAAACAGTGGCGGGGGGAAAGGGAGATGATTTGAAGCATTACTTACATAACAGTTCAAAAAGCTCAAACCATATAAATGCATTTCTCAAGAAACTGAGAATCTTAATACAACCTGTTTTTTCCTGTGTTTAGAATTAAATCACATGGTCTTCACAATGTATAAGAAAACAAAATTAATATAGTTATAACCGTCTGAATATTTTCTTCTTAGAGGTATGTTTTCCACCCTTTCTGCCAAAGAAAAAAAATAGTCAATTTAAAATAAAATAGAACATTGGAAACACAGCAAAGGAATTCTCTGTCATACTTCCTGCTAGTTTCAAGCTATTTTCATTATACTTGGCTCATCTTGAGTATTTTCAGCCAAAATGTTATTCAGGCTCCCTGAAGTACATTTCCTGGGGGTGGGGAGCAGATTTTTTATAATTGTATAATAGCATTTAATATACCAAAATGACATTTGAAAATGTCAAGAGGATGTAAGTTTGTGTTTGTGTGTGTCTCACACACACACACACACACACACACGTACAGATGTCAAAGCCCCAAATCTTTGAATTCTTCAAAAGTTACTCAATATTTTTTAAAAAGTATTACTACGACGTTTCAGTAACTTGAATAAAGGTTAAACAGCTCATATTGCACTGACAATTTAGAAACATGGTTCATTCGGTGATGAACCATGTTTGGTTTTTTTGAGTTTTTTAACCAGTGCTGTATTTCATCTCCTGTTTCAAGAAGGAGACGGAGAGAACACACACAACAGAATCTAGAAAATCTGACTTCTGGTCTCTACTTATAAATTCTTTAAATAAATATATATTATAATAAATGTATTTATTGTTTAAGTGTTCTATTGTGCAATTACTATATTTCAGGCACTATATAGCACAAAGGTAATACAATAGAATCTAACATAATTTACAGAAGAAACATTTTGATTATTCACTAAAGTGTTAGTAAAATAAATAATACTTTTAAACCTGTATCTTCTTCTCTTATGAACTATTCTAGATAGAGCAATAAGCTCTTCCTTAAATAGCCTCCACTAAGCTTTTCCATATTACAAATAATGCAGTAGCATAATTAGCTCAAAGATTATATATTTACTATAATAAAAACTACACATTGTTAAATTACTATTATTATTTCAATTTTGTAGACATTGGATAAAACACCCTACAGTCTCTTCCTGGTCAAAAACAAAAACAAAACCAAGAAACCAAAACACCCCACCAAAATCCACATACGTCTTCCAGAGATTTTATCTTATTAACTGGCACAATTACCTACTGAATTGCCAAAGTAGAAACCTTGAAAGAAACTCCTCCTCCTTTTGTTTGTAGAATTTGAAATCTGCACTTTTCCATGGAGGATAATTGTTTACATTTTTGCTTTCATTTACCTCAGGAGCCAGCAAAATTCAGTGGTTAAGAGCATGGGCTGTGGAGCCAAGCTATGGTTTAGTAGTACAGCTTCTTCACTTCTGTTGTGTGACTTCAGACACGTTATCATGGAACTGTTGACTTATTTAAAAGATTAAGTAAAAAAAGTTATATCTACTTCATTAAGCATTAAGTGACAATACATTGTACATGGTGCTCAGTATCTATTAGTATCTGTTCTCTTTGGCTTGTTTTCTTTGATAATTCTACCACTTTCATCCCATCTATTTTCTATTGTTTAGTAATTATTCAACTCCTAAACTTCCTTGTATGATAATGACTTTTTTTTTAATTTTCCAGCAATAACATGGTTCTTTCAATCATATTTGTACATGTGCTATCAGTGTGCAATTTTGAACTAAATAGTGCTTCTAAACAGTCTTACAGCTTCTTGAATTTTCCCTTCTATCTGTTCATATCACTTTGTGTGTATCACTTGTTTTCCTAAATTTGCATTGTAAGATGGCAGGAGTCATGCTTGTGTTCTTCCATGGCCCCAGTATCTAAGTAAGAATCTCGTATATAGTAAGCATTCACTGAAATTAAATTAAATTAATTAACTAATATATTAAGAATAAAAGAGGGCAAGAATAAATACACATACCTCATCCTCAACCAGAAAAATGGCCTCTGGGGAAATGACAGTCCACCACAATTTTTCTTTGATGATGAATGTTAGATGCCCTTAAAGGGTAAAAGAAAAGAGCATTGAGAAACACCATCGTAGTTACTTTGTATTCATTTCTTTATGTATTCCAATCAACTGACTCATAACATAGATTTCTTTATCTTCCTCTTTTCAGATGAGGCAAATTAGACTCAGAGATTGTAAGACATCAGCGGTGACCGAGGAAACCTATATGTCAACCAGTTCTTATGTAGCCAATTCATGCCTGCTACCCATGGTGGTGATTCTAGTCAAGGGAGTTTCCTGGGTTTTCAAGGCATGTCCAAGGAGCGTCATCTGGGATCTATCAGAGAAAGACTACCCTTAACCCTTTTCTTGTCTTAAAATATGTCACAATATGACTTTAACTGTGAAAATGATGAAGATCACCCAAATGAGAACAAGCAAAGACAGTTTTTTTGGAGTTTACTATAGCAAGAGAAACAGTTATCATCACTTGCATTTTACAGAGACTTAGGCAGACTGAGAGTTGGGAAAGCTTTGTAGTAGAAAAAATAGAAGGTTTTAGGTCTGCCCTTTCTGGAGGCTGTTGGCATGGGAATGCTGGAGGTGGTCTAACTAGAAGTTGGGGAGTATATGTGATTAAGAGTGCATTATTTTGCTTTCTCCAGTTGGTCCTAACTGAGAAGCAACTGCAAAAAATAGGAAAGCCATCAGTTATTAATCAAGTTCTGGTCATTTTGAGCCAATTGCTTAAAATGGAATCACATGGTCTTTAAAATGTATAAGACTACAAAATTAATATAGTTATAATAGTCTGAGTACTTTCTTCTTAGGAGGTATGTTTTCTATCCTCTCTACCAAGGAAAAATTAATCAAAAAACTTTTAGAAATAGAGCATTAGAAATGCAGAAAAAAATGCTCTGTTATACTTCCTGCTGGAGGCAAGCTATTTTAATTATACTTAGCTACAGGGGGTATTGTTTGACCTCCTAGAGTGGTTGCAACAGACAGTAGGTTGGCTTCCTTGGCTGATTGCTGCAGGTTGTGAGTCAGACTTCTATTTTTATTTATACCGTGACCATTGTTCATTTGTGTACCCAATCTTTATACATATTAGTACAAAGCAAACAATAAATAAGAGTTATCAGAACATAGCACTACACTTTTCAACTAACATGAATCATGGAGTGGCATATATTAACCACACAAAGAGAAAATTTTAAATGGAGTACTGTATTAGTCTAATGTTTAAAAAGCATGGCAAAGGTTTGACTCTATATTATAAAGTAAATAAACGAGGGTACCAAAGGGAAAAATGTGGCTTACCATGATGAAAATTATAGAAATTAGAAAGATATACTAGTCTGATGAAAGCAAGTCCACTTACTCTATTAAAAATAAGCATAAACAAGACCATCACCTTGACGAGTTGAGACCCAGTTATTGGTGTTTGGGGTACTAGGATCTGAAAAAATCTATTATCATAACATGTAATCAGAAAGATTAGAAGGTGGCAATAACTTGGAGATAATAGTCAAAACAGAGGTGAGACAATTAAGGAGAAAAGAAGTCAGTGGTTAGAGATGAATAAAAACAGTCCAGGAGGTCGATGCTGTGAACAGGAAGCAACCTCTGGTCAGTGATAGGAACACTGGTTTGTAGAACATCCCAATAGCTGAGGACCAGGCACTGCTGAAGTACAGAGTCACATGTTATCTGGAAATGCAGAGTTCAGCCTATGAGATGAAAAATCAGTAGTAGCTCAAATCTGGCACACTGGAAGGGTGAGATAAGGTAATAAAATGTAGTTGAAAGTCTAAAATAATAATCGCAGGAGCAGCAGCTTCCGACAATGATAATCCCTCCCCCATTTTTGACATGTAAAGATGGTGGCAGTGTTCCTAACTGAAATGCTAGCACCTCTGGCTTGCCCATCAGCTAGCCATTTTGCCTTTAAGTAAGTTCTTATTTCCTGTCTCTTGGTAAAATAAAAGTTACACTCTATCATCTCTATCCTTTCCTGATGCAACAGAGCAGCCAGAGTCACTCCTATGTCCACTGCTTACATGAGTGAGAGATGCGAGTATTGCCCAGTGGAACAGGCAAGAAGTAATCACAGATATTATTGCAAAAATCAGAAAGTCAAAGAACAACAGAACTCATTTGACTGTATGGTGCCAAAGGACTTATCAGTGAGAGAGACATGCACAGCACAGTATCATATTTAAACACAATGAGCTAGCAAAAGAAGTGTGTGTTATCAGGTCTCGTTATTCCTTTCCTCTTTCATTCTAACTAGAAACCAGTAAAGACTTCTGAGCCATAGTGAAGACACACATGGTGAAGTTGCTCATGACTGAGACTGGCTATGTGAACAGCAGACAAAATTTTTTTCAGGCAGTTCTTGTCAGGATGGAATTTTAAGGCAGCATTCCCATAAATTCTGTAACTCTAAGTAAGTGATTTTTGCATAATGTGGAACTTGAAAACAAGACATCTTTTCGTTAAATCTAAAAATGGTATTTTCTATGAATGCTTGATTTCCAAAGGGACTCTTAGAGCAGAAGAGTCCTTTTTATGACATCTTCATTTTGCATGAAATCACACTGAATAAACATATATCAGTCAGAATAAGAACAGTAAAAAAGCAATTGCTTCCACATCTTTCCTCTGAGGCTAACACAGAGAGGAATAAATTGTCTAACAATGGACAAATCATAACTGCTTTTTAACATTTTAGATTGCTTTTGGGAAGCGATACACTTTATATTTAAGTCTTCAGTGGCATAGTATTATTTATTAATGATGAATTTATTAATCAAATCTTCAGAAGATTATTTAAGCCATTGTTAATAGCTGTTTAGTGGTAAAACTGTTGCATAGCACTTAAAATCCAAATTAATTTGTCCCAGGAACTGGACAACTGATTAATACAATATAGCAATTATTTCTATTGTCAATCCACTGAAAAACTTATGATTATTTTGATGTCATACATTGTTTTTAGTTTAGTGTCAGTAACATAAAAATGCTGGATTTGCATATACATGAATGCAAGTTATATACATATGTGTATACATAAAATGTATTTGTACATAAATGTACGTATTAGCATACAGGAATAAGAATGATAGCTGTTATTGAATGCTGGGTAATTGGATCTAAACCAAAAAAATCACAATAATATTTTATATTTGCTTTATTCAACAAAATATACAAAAAAATTCTATAAAATAGTCAAGATTTTATAGTTCTATACTAAGACATAAAAGCAATACATTTTAAAAATTATTTAATTAATTTATTATAAAATCAATGTTAAAATATAAAATGATTATTAACTATTAAGTGAAAGTATACAGAATGGCATTATACTAGAATTGTTTCTATTAAAAAGGGACATTTTCACTGTTCTGGCTTCTAACACCTGAAGTTAGAGTTAGCCATAGGCCTTCCAGATGATATCGTGGAAGTAGAGAATGACATTAATATTTGCTGTATTGAGTATAAAAAATAAATTAGCAGCACTGTGAAGAAGAAGATCAAGATTACGGGTTCTACAAAGGGCCCTACCTCGAGGCAGACACCTTGGAAAAGGAGGATACATGCAGAATGGAAAGAATCCGAAGTGAGAGTTGTACAACTCTGCCATGGTGGCTCCATTAGAGTTGGGCAGGCACAGGAAGAGATACAGTATCCAGCAGCAAGGCAATGAAGTTCAGGACCGTTTCTGATTGAGAAGGGAAACTGTTTTCAGAGCAATATACTCTCTCTGTGGTTCTGAGATTATCCAAAGCAGGGAGAAAGCAAAGACTGGGTGAGATTGGACTACTCTCCCCATCCAGTTGTTTATGGTTTGAGACAGATTTTATTTGATTTAAACAAATCAAAGTTGATGTAGACAATTAAAGTGTGGGTAATTTCATGCCTATTACACTAGAAGGATGGAATTTTGACTGGATATTTTCCTCTATTTATGAATCTTTTGTATAGTTTCAAAATTTATTAGTGCTCCAATTTACTGAGTAACTGCTTGGGGTAGAACAATGTACACATAAGTACGGCCCTCACCTATCCTGCCATATAGGAAACATCTTCATTTCACTTAGGTTCAGAACATGTTCTGACTATCTATTGCTGCATAACAAATTGCCCCACACCAACTGGCTTAAAAAACAACATCGTTTTATTCTGTTAACTTCAGGAATTCAGAAAGAGCTCAACCAGGTGGTGATAATTTGCTTCTCTCATTCAGCTCCAACTCAATAATAGAGTAAGATATATGGGAAGATAGAACAGCTGGGGATGTCTGGGCAAAACTGTTTCCTCCAGGAGTCCTAGAGTCTTTACCTGTGTTATTTCCATGTAGCCTCTCAGTGTTAATTAATTTAGGCTTCCTCATAGCATGTCAACAGAAAAAGGTAGTCAAACTCCTTGCATGGCAGCCGATATTTCTCAAGAGTGAGTATTCAAGCAAACAATGCAGAACCTGTAGTGCCTTTGTGTGACTTAGACTGAGAAGTCACATGGTGCTATGCCAATTCTGACATTATCTGTTGCTCAAAAACATCGCAAAACTTGCCTGCTTTCAAAGGGGAGATGATACAGATAGCTCCTGGTGGTGGGAATAGTGTGAAGGAACCTGTGGATATATTTTGAAAGTGCCCCAGAGAACGCATGAAACCCAGAAAGAGCAATTGGTGGACCCCAGGTCTGTAGAAACCAAGGGCTCTTCCAAGCCAAGCATTTGTTCATATCAATGTAATCAAGGGAGATCAGGAGACTATGTGAAAAGTCTAAATGAAAACATCACTTCTTAGTAATGAGACCAATTGGAGCATTTTCCTTGTCTTATTAAGTTTTATCAAAAAACATTTGCCAACAATAGTACCAGCTGTAGAAATAACACAGCATGACATAATGAAGTTTGGCTTTGTTTCCCAAAATAACATATTACAAATGCAATACATATGCTCTGAATTACAGGGTAATTTATTACCACTGTTAACAGAAAAGGTCTCAAAATAGGCGGTTCTTCTATTCTTGCCATTATCTAGTCCCTATTCTTTCCACTTGTGCATTTGATTTCCTACTTCTTTTCAGTTCCTTAAAGACACAGCATTGGACTCATTCCTCTGTATTCTCTGCCTTTGTGATTAATGGTAGCTTAAGACTGTACACAGCCACAAGAAGTAATAGAATTTAATTTCACTATAAATTTTTAAATTGTAAAGGGATAACAACAGAAGGCCCCCTTGGTGAGAGAGCAATGTCAAACAAATGAGTGATTTTTCCACAGTGATAAGTAACTCAGCGATGAGCATTTGCCATTTCCTGTCAGAGGCGGGCTTGTGAGGCATCCAGGCATAATTTACAAACCTGCTGGTTCCTACCCGTTGTTCACTGACTACTCCCTTAGTCTCTATCTGCCTGATAGAACAGAAAATACCTCAGCCTAGCCTCATTATTCCCTTTCTAAACTACCGCGCATACAATTATCTGCATTGTAGGTTTCTCTCGAGACTCTGTTGGTTTTTCTTAGAAAGAAAACATGACAGTCATCTTTTTTTCATTTTTCCGCTTATAAACTTCATGGTTTTATTTTATTTTATTTTAT
>NW_016806911.1:97390-112354 GCF_001698545.2 Rhinopithecus bieti | reverse complement strand
GCCACCTCGCCCGGCTAATTTTTTGTATTTTTTTTAGTAGAGATGGGGTTTCACCATGTTAGCCAGGATGATCTCTATCTCCTGACCTTGTGATCCGCCCGTCTCGGCTTTCCAAAGTGCTGGGATTACAGGCTTGAGCCACCGCGCCCAGCCCATGGTTTATTTTTTGCAGTCTGCTATGCCTCCTTATATTTTAGCCCTTGATTGATTATTTTTGAGAATTGGAACATTAGGTTCAGAGCTGTCATCTACTACATGCAAGCTACACAAACTTTATTCAACTAATAACATAGTTAAGATTACATAGAAAATAAGGAAAATACAGTATCAGGCCATGTGATGAAAGCATGCAAAATTCTTTCTCTGTACCATGATGGCAATTATGCAAAAATGTGTAAATGTAGTAATAAAAAGTATATTCAAATTTGGCACAGACTTTAAAATGATGGACACCAGTAGCACTATTACATTTTACAGATAAAGACTTATGCAACTACAGTTAAGACTTTTCATAATACCATAGCACTGTGCTATGAATAAAATAATTTACAATGAATATTTTATTTTGTAGTGATTGATTGACTCACGGGGACATGACTGTTTTAAGAAAAAGAAACTGAAGGTCAGAAATCCAATTTATGATTAATGTCAACACTTTTGGTGTTGGGTAAGGTCACTGAGGATTGCGTATCTGCACAAATCAGTTAATTTGTCCACCTTATGTGTTGGAGAGAAGGGGAGAGGACAGGAATAGCTGCACATTGCAATAGAAACAAAAAAGATGGAGAGAGTATGGGCACAGGAAGCGATTTAGGCAGGTACTTTAAAACACATAGACTTAAAATTAACTGCACCTTTACTTTTAAACAAACAAACACACAGCTGTGAAATCAGAATACTAGGGGAAATTTTAAGTAATAGCACCCTTTCCTACTCAAAAATAACAATTTTAGGGCATAGAAAAGGGAGCACAGCATTATTGCATAAAGGACTTTGAGAAACACGTGAGACTCATCCAAAGACACATGACTAGTCACAGGCAAAATTGCAGAAGAGCTGGGAGATCTGACTCAGTGCCTTGAACATTCTGCTTTATCATTTTTGCTTCTTCTTTAGAGCCTTTCCAACATCACATGCACTAGAAACAGGAAATGACAAACTGAGTAGACAACTCCTGAACACAAATAATTATTTACAGACATACAGAGAGAGAGAGAGAGAGAGAGAGAGAGAGAGACAGAGACAGAGACAGAGAGACAGACAGACAGAGAAAAGAGAGAGAGAAAGATCTTTCCATTTTTCAATTTAAGGACCTATTGTACATTTAATGGTAAGTGTATTTTGTAACAAATAATCCCAAACAGAAATACTGTGGTTAGATTTACACATCCCTTAATTAAACAATCATAGGTAGGGGATCAATTATGTTTGTTTCAGTATCTTTGTATCACCAGTATCTGTAATATATATTGATACGTAGTAGGTGTTCAAGACTCAATAACTAAATTAAAGAGTTGCCTAGCATTTAGATTTATGCCTTGAACTCCGCTGAATGTAGAATGATTTACAAAATAAATTGCCACTGCAGACAGAACCTGTGTCATGTGTCTGAGTGATTTTTAATGTCAAGTGGCACTTGCCATCACAGTGCATCTCTCCTTGCTGTTTATTCAAATGCATAGTAATGGCTTAGCCAACCTGTATGAAATAGAATCAGAAACTGTCCAATTAAATTATGTAAGGAGGCTTGGGCATATTGGTTATCTATTGCTGCATGAAAAATTAACCCAGAACATAGTAGCTTAAAACAAATTGATCTTCTCAGTTTTTCCGGGTCAAGCATCCAAGAATTGCCTAGATAGGTGGCTCTGGCTCAGGGTCTTTTCTCAGGTTTCAGTCAAGTGATTGGCCAGGGCTGCTGTCATCTGAAGGTTTGACTGCTGCTAGAAGATTTGTTGCCAGGATAGCTAACTCAGACGGCTGTTAGTTTGGGGCTCCATTTCCTTGCTCTGTACTTTGCTACAGGGTTCTTGCTTACTGGACCTCTCCATGGGACTGTTTGAGTATCCTCATAATAAGGCACCTGGCAAATTTTCCAAGAAAGTGAGGAGGAAGACATGGTGCATTTCATTTCCTAATCTTAGACATCACAACTCACTCTTCTGTCACATTCTATACCTGAAGAGTGAGTTATAAAAGATAACCTACAGGCTGGACGCGGTGGCTCACGCCTGTAATCTCAGCACTTTGGGAGCCCAAGGTGGGCAGATCACGAGGTCAGGAGATCGAGACCATCCTGGCTAATACGGTGAAACCCCGTCTCTACTAAAAAATACACGTACACAAAAACATTAGCCCGGCGTGGTGGTGGGCACCTGTAGTCCCAGCTACTCGGGAGGCTGAGGCAGGAGAATACCATGGACCCAGGAGGTGGACCTTGCAGTAAGCTGAGATTGCACCACTGCACTCCAGTCCGGGTGACAGCGAGACTCCATTTCAAAAAGAGAGAGAAAAAAGATAACCTACATTTTTTACAGGGTGAATCACGCTTCACCTTTTGAAGAAGAGAGTATCAATAATCTATAGATATATTTTTAAATAACCACATGGGATCACAGGCCTTTTCAACAATACAGCAGTTCATCAGTACAATAGTTCAATAGTACATACTCTGTGTATCAGATTTTACTATATATGTATGTGTATATGCAAACATATTATGTTAAAAACTCCTTTAAGATGATTAACATTTTTGTGAGAAGTAATTGAAAATCTAACTAACTATGATGCTCCACACCAGAATGGATGCCAAGCATACTAAAAAAGAAAATGTTGGCAAATAAGAGAAGAAAGAGGAGAGGCTTGTCACAAAGACAGAGGAAAAGGAGGCATCTACATTAATGACCATAATAAAACAATCATATGCAATTACACACATGATGGTGTCTACCTCTGTTCCTATTCCACATCTTAGCAACTGGGTTTTGATGAACGTTAGTGGCCATCACATGCACACCATCACCCTCTAATTAGTTCCACACACGGGAGGGAAGTAATAAAATACCTTTTTCCAAGATTGACAACTACTCACTGCACGTCTGCATGTCTTTGCGTCAGTGTCTCACAAATTGATGGCATTTATTGGCGTGTCCCCTACTACTCATTTTTGTATATGAGCTGCAAGTTTGTCAACAACTATTACAAATACAGGATATCATCTATCTGTAAAATGTATACAATGCACATAGTTGACTAGATGAATTTTAAGTTTGAAATTTCCCTATGGTACCCTAAACAAACCACAGAAGTAACTTTTAGAATTACCTGGCTACAATGCTGCTTTTAAATGCTTTGTCTCTATGAAATGTCTACAAGAGACTGGGTGTAGTGTTACCAAGTTATAAAACTTTGTGATTCTGTTTCTGTGATAATACAGGCAATATATTAACAACCTTGGCAAATATGCACATTTTTATTAGCAGTGAATATCTTCCCAGTATTTCCTGACAGAATTTGAGGAGTGAAATGTCTTTATCATTTCCATTTTACTGCTAAAATTTTGTTATTTACCATAGGGGTCCAGGCTACTGCTGAGTTTTACTCTGTAATTAGAGGTGTGTGAATCAGAACAAAAATCAAAGTCTTGCTCATACAATATTGAATATGTCCTGCAACAGGAAGTTCACCAAATCAAAGGTTTCACCTTTCATCAAATACTCGAAGGAGAAAATGTGTTGAGCACATTTTACTAAGCAAGATGAGAAGATATGGTGAAAATGGAAGACTACCCAAAATATTTCATAATCTAATTCTGTCAGCCTAAGGGAAATTGAACAGGTCTAAGGGAGATTCATCTTGCTTTGTTTTGTTACTTGTTCCATGATAGTTTATGATTGATATGTACACAAGTGGCCCTTGCATCTTCTATAGTCCTGTGCATTCAGTTGGGTTGTGGAGTTGAACACAGCCTATCTTCTATAATCAGTATGCAGAAGGCCATGGTATGACAACCTGGAGCTTGGAACTTGGAATATAATGTCTTCTTATTGGAGATTTGGGAGTTAGGAAATTCAGCACAATACCCAGAGTAAATTCTCTGGGCTGAGAAACAGACAAGGCTGTAATCTAATTAATTTTTATTTTGGGGATTGCAGATGTTTTGTTAGTTTTATCAGTCATGGTGTAGGTGTCTGACTTTGAAGAGATAATTAAGCCCCCTGCACCTCAAGTCCTTTTCTATAAAATTATTCCCCTTACAAGGTCAATGTGAGAATTAAATGCAATAATGTCTCCAAATTGCTTATCCTGGTCCCTGATGTATGCATAGTAAGCTCACAGTAAATAGTGTGAGATGTAATTATAATTTATTATTTTATTTTATTTAAATATATTGGGGATTAGGGTTATAGAGAAGAATGAAATGACTGAAGAATGTCATTTAATCACATTGTC
This sequence comes from Rhinopithecus bieti, assembly GCF_001698545.2. Lineage (NCBI taxonomy): Eukaryota > Metazoa > Chordata > Mammalia > Primates > Cercopithecidae > Rhinopithecus > Rhinopithecus bieti. The sequence goes on along the minus strand of NW_016806911.1, from coordinate 107,902 downwards.
AATCTTTATAGCTTTGAGAGATCTTAGATGTAATCTATTATTTTTACCCTTTTAATAAATTACTTTCAAGATTGCTCTGGATCTCCAAAATATTGGTACCTGTTCTAGAGGTAGTGTGACCCAAATTTTGGCCGATGCACTTGAGTAGTCACAAAAATGTTTGTTATTGGTCCAAAATGAGATAACAATAAAATTGAGAGTAATTTAAAAATATATATAGATACATATAGCAACATAACACAGACACAACATCCCACATGCAATTACTAGACTTGTCCTGTTTTACAGGGTATTTTAAAAAATAATGAATCTCTGATTGAAAAGCAAACCAATTGATTCCTCGCTACAGAAATTTGAGAAGTACTACTGCAGAGTAGATATAGGGTATTGCCGAAGGCTTTCTCATGGTAAGTGGGAAACCTGGCTGAGCTTTGGTAGGGAATGCAGAATGTATATGTAGCTGCTGAAGAAACAAAATGGAATATCTATTTTTATTTAACTTTATTTTTCCAAAATTGTGAAGAAAGTAGCATCAAGAAGCCACTATTATATGCATCTAATATGTCAAAGGCTGATCACAGTAATCAGTAATCCCACAGACTAGCCAGAGAAGAAAAATGACCAGTGTCTATGTTCAGATTTGCATCAAAGCATAAACCAGAAATCACATAAAAGTCACAAGACCTCAAAACATGAACAGAGCTGTATGCTAACACAAAAGCCTTCTAAATCTGAGACTATTTCTTTCCTACAATTTCCAAGACCTACTATTAAAGAGTTAAGAATTCTGAATCCACAAGAGGAGAAGAGTAGAAATACCTGACTAAAATAGAAAAGTGCATTGGCAAGGACCTAGGAAATTCCTGAAAACTTTGCTGTCTAGGGCAGAGAGATGCTAAAATGCTCAGAGTCTGAGTAAAGCATTTGCTACCACTCTGCTGGTAAGGTGATGGGTGTTTTCAGCAAAAATGTGTGCTTTGCCTTAGCAAGTAAGAAATCAATTTTCTCCAGTATCTCCAAAGCACGCAATTTCTCAATTCTTATGGCTCTTTCTAGATAGAATTCAATGGCCAATGTACCTTGTTCTTTCCTAGCACTAAATTAAAACTCATTCTTTCTATGTTCAAAACTATGATTAGAATGTTTTACTAAGGAAAGTAGATATGAAAATTATGAATTAGGCTATATAAATGGATTGAAACTATAAATACTAGAGTTCTTATTTAGAGGACCCAGATAGAGGTCATTCAATGTCTTTTCTGAAATGAAGTCCTCAGGGAACTAAGTTTCCAGCTCTACTTTATCTTGTGAAATCTAATCCCATATTTCTAATTTTTTAAAGGACTCTTTCACTTGGAATTCTCATCAACGTATCAAAGTCATCAACATATTTAAAAATAAACTCATGTTTTCCACATATTTATTGATTCTCCCGAATTTCTCATTTGTGCAAGTTACATGACTCTCTTCTAAATATCAAGGCATTTATTTTAGAAGGCTCCAAGCCCCTGTCACCCTCACTCCTTGTGTCTCCTCAGTTATTAATACTATGTTTGTTAGCTCTTCCTTGGTTGTATCACTCTATTCATCCTCATTTCCCGAAACTACTGCAATCAGCCTAGTTTAGACTCTTAAATCTCTGGACTCTTGCCTCTTTCCTGGAGTGCAATGTTCCTCTGCCTTCTACTTCCTGTATATAATAAGAAGGCCCATTTTCCATGTAGCATGTACATCTCAATGAATTTTAGGAATACTGTATCATATTAAGGTGATGGTTAGTCTCTGATGGATCTGTAAGATGAAGGCATTAATAACTAGTGATAACATCTGAAGTTTTCCAAAGGAGTGAAATTAATGCTCAGTAATAATGTATCAGAGAATATGGAAATGGAAACTCAGAATGTGAACAATATGCAGTTACTGTCTCCCATTATTGGGAGAATAACTCTTTTTTCAAGCAGAATATTCCCTATCCAGAATGCTAACTTATTAAGTTATTAAGAGTTATCACTAATTCCTGATGAGGGATAACAGACACCAAAATTTTCTGTATACCCTTTATTGATAGTTGTAAATAATCTTGAATAGTAAATGCTCTAATTATAGGTATATTTATAGTCATAATTACAGACAAGGTTATAATTGCCATATATTCATAATTATGATTACATTTATGATTATAGTCACATTTATAGATCTTGTTAAACTTCCAACTTCATGCCAGAAGGATCTAACTTTAACCACTGAAGCCCCAGCACTGAGCTCAGCAGCTAGAATGTGTAAGATTTTCACAGATAAATATTGAATAAGATAGGAGCTATCTTTACTAAATTAACTGAATTATTCTTACTATGTAATTCCATCATTCTCTAGAATGAAAAGTCACCTGGAAATATTAAGGAAATATTGATACCCCAACAAAATGAATCCTAACTAACCACTTTAGTTCTGAGTTCTGGTGCTCCAAATGGGCATAGCCAGATAAACATTGTTAGATAAATTGAAGTTATCAAAATCTATATTTTATGAGATGCTACATTTTATCCTAAAATTTGATTTTATACCACTAGAGTGTTTTATAAATCATTTAAAATGTTTAAATTAACAAATCACAACACTAATAGAAATATCTACATAAATATAATTTATTTATTGGTATATATTAAGGTTTCTCAATGTGTGGCAATATTCACAGGCACAATCATATGTGCATATTTGTGATTTGTTGGTATCTACTTAAATATGTTTATACATTAATGTGTCCATGTTAGTCTTTGAACATAGTGAAAATTCTGCCTATCAGTATTTCCAAGGATGTTATTAGAAGGCAGTATACCTCCTCAGGACAGTTCTACAACAGAGTGCCTGGGTACAGTTTCTGGGACCTCATTCTAAATTGTTTCAAAAAATATCTACAAAGTAATTTGATGCAATATAAGGCAGTAGTTTGAAAGAAAATTATATGAATCCTGGAATTCAGAATGGGCTGACCTCACAGAGATCAGATGCAAGTAAGTTTTGGAATAGGAAATAGGAAGATAAGGTATAGGAGAAGGAGGATGCTGTGTGCCAAAAGTTGTCTTGACATCAAGTCATTTTCAACAGCATCCGTGTAAGAATTTAAATTTCTCATACCCACAGACATTGTAAACTTCCCAGCACTCCATGATATCTCAAGCATATGTCTTCCTAACAGCCAGTATCCCTGTATCTAACATATGTATAATCATATTTAACTCGTTTAATAGGGGTAAATCTCACTCTGCAAACCGAGGGGTGACAAAGAAATATCATATTACTTTATTTTAATCAAATCAAAGAAATCTGACACTGAAACTTCATTTTATCATAACAACAGAGCATCTACACTCAGTCATTTGTAGGGACACTTTACCTTTCTTGAAGCTACATTTATGTCCCTCACTCACCGGCTGGCTATTGACATCTTTCTTATCCAAGGGGCTGTGCCACTTTCATTATGAGTTTGAGCACAAAATTATGATCCCACCCTGGGGTGCACCATGCAAACAAATTCCTGCACTTCCCGGAGTATGCCTCCCCACCAGGGGCCTGGACCTGCACATAGGTCTCCATTCTCAGAAAATTTGAAGATCTCAGTTCCCACCTTGTCTCTAGAAATCCATGGCATTTCCATTTCTGTCAATGTCCTTTCCTCCATAAGCATGAATCCCTGAGTCTCATCAGACCAGCCCACTCCTGCCAGGCAAGAATCCCAAAAGGGCACATTTATCTTTTGAGAGGAAGGAAAAGAACCACTGTAAGAATAAAATATATACACATTAATATTTCAGTAAATTATCTTCCCACATTGCAATTTATCACATGGATAAGTAGAAGAGTCATTCCTCACCTTTTCTGGCAAAAAGACAGTGAGAAGTCCCCCCAAAATACATCTTTTACCTGAAATTTTCACGAGAAGGGGAAAATACCTCTGTCTTGGACTTTATCTCTACCACAAAAGTTTTTAACCAACAGAAAAAGAGCACATTTAGACAAACCAAGGTATTCAGCCTTTAGTACATTTTGGTTCTTCACGTATCCTAGTTAAGATTACTAGTTAGGAATGATAAAAAGAGGAAGCAAGAAACAGACTTAAGAGGCCATAACTTTTCATCCAAGTCCCTCTGTATTAAGTGTTAACTATATTAGTACTAATTCTTCACATAATTATCATATGTAGGTTTTATAATATGAATATTATTTTGATATATATTTATATCACTCTTCTTTGAATTTTTTTATTAATGATAGTGGTAGAATAAAAGAAGGAGTGCTTTCTTATATTTAGAGAGTGTTGCTGAATATACAGAGTGATGAAAATTCTATTTTACTGAAGCAACTAATAAAAACATTTGTTAATATATGGGTTGAATACAATCGACCTGGTACTTGAACCTGGGATAGAGATATGCCTCTATGCATTTGTGGATATTGGATGTTTTCAGTTAACCAAATTATATTTAATTTTATCCTGGGATAAAACTGTGGTTTGGCAACTTTTCCAGTGACAATGACAAATTGGAGGAACACAGCCAGCTACGAAATTGCCACTTACTAAACTCCTCGTCAATTCACTTCTGCATTCTTTGAAAAGAGTGATTTCATAGCTTTTCTCTATGGCCCTAATGCCCTCTATAAAATAAATACCCTCCTAAATGGTCACATCTGCTTACTTTTGGCCCACAAAATGCTTAGTCAATGAAATAAGCCACCATAGCTACTTTGCTCACTTGACATTAAATCAAATTTTGTGGCAAAGGAACATTGAAGACCAAATTGTGTGTGCTATTCATATAACTTGTATTGCTTCAAAAGTCACTTAATTTCTCCAAGGTCTTTAAGAGCAGTTATTTTCTTTATTTATTTATTTATTTATTCTTTTTACTTACTTATTTAACAAATATTTATTTGATGCTTACTATATGCCAGGCGCTGTGTTGTAGATACAAAGATCAATAAGGTCACAGTCCCTGCTCTTAAATAGTATACAATGTATTATTGGAGACAAATATAACTAAAAAATGACAAACACAATGTAGTTAAAGGGACGGAGATGGAAGGTCATAGCAGCAAAACATAAAATTGTGATCAATTCTGCTAGAGCCTGGGGACGTCTGGATAGGTTTTAGAGAAAAGAACATTCTCAAGCAGGGCCTGAAGAATGAATTTCTCATGCGGCAGATGGCAGAGGGATTTTGGTATTAACAGATATACATCACAATTAGAGTTGCATATAATTCTGTTAGGATGGGAGAAAACGATGAAATGGAAAGTGTTGATGGATGAGGTTGGAGAGATGAATAGATGAAAGAAATCCTCTGATATATAAAGCTAAGGAGTTGAGATAGTGTCATACAAGAGACAGAACATGATGGGAGGATTTGAGTGGAAGCGTAATGCTATGTAATTTGTATTTTTTAAAAGATTATTCTCACTATAGTGTGAAGTTTGTGGCCAATTTAGAGTAAGACAAGTGTCCGAAGTCTTAGATTTAGTGAGATATTCCTAATGCTTACTTTTATGTTAACTTTCTATGAAATGTAACATTGTTATGTACTTTTTCCTAAGATAACTCTCCTACTGTAGATTTTACAAATCACTCTGGTTTAGGTCTCACCTTATATCTCTGTGTGTTACTTCTTATTTCCACTCAGTAATTCATTTAATATTAATGACAAGAAATAAGAAGACCTTAAGGAAAGTAAAAATGATGGAAATATTAAATATTCAAAAATACAAATAACAAGAAGTTATTGGTTATCTTTATGAGAATCAAGCAAATGACTGGCAGAAATTAGTTGCATTACATCTGAGTAATTGGCAGAAGTTTGACCTTTGTTTTTAAAAACCATTTCAGCTTTCAAAATTGGCTTTTAGATAATGAAACATTAAAAAGAACAATTTAATTGAGTGGTCAGACATATTTTATAGAGACATTCTTGTTTTTCTTTTACATTGCAAACAAGGATATGATCCAGGGAAGAATTAATAAGTTCTATATTTTGTTTGCATTTTATCTATTGCATGTGTTTTTCAAGAGAACTATGTATAGTCAAAGACATTTAGTTATTGTAATTATGGCAGAGATTATCAGAAACACGCTAATTACTTTAAACAATCCCTAAACGTCAATGCCAATTGTTGATTGTTATTACCTAATGCAGATTGCATCCAAATAAGGAACATTTGACTCTACGTAATAGCATACCCAAATGGTAGTATGCATATTAGGAGAACAGAAATAATGAACAATTAACTTTGACTGCAGGTCTGATTTCAATAAATGCATCTGAGAAGACAAATAAAATGTTGCTAAAGATGTTTAGAATGCTCCTGTAACATCCTTCTTTATTCTAGTTTGAAGTAAAGTTACCAAGCACAGGATGATTTCTTGTGTAATACAATATGGCCACTGCAATGGTTTGAGCAGAGGTGGTGACCTCTCCAAAACTTGTGTTGAAACTTAATTTTCAATGTAGTAGTATTGAGAATTGTGATTAGGAGATAAGTAAATGATCAGGGCTCTGACCTCCTGAATGGGATTAGCACCTTATAAAAGGGCTCAAAACCAATATTGTATTCTTTAAAAATGCTAAGACAGTGGATAGAAAGTGTTCTCACCATAAAAATGATAGCCATGTGAGGTAATGCATATGCTAATTAGCAAGATTCAGTCATTCCATAATGTATACATACTTGAAAACATCCTGTAATACACAGGAAATACAATTTCTCAAGTCAATGTAAAAAATTAAAATGTAAAAATTAATAAATCAATTAACAATTGCAAAAAATAAAAACGGGCTTAAGAGGCTCAAGTTTGAAAGGAGTGCTCGTTTATTCTTCTGTCCCTCATGCATAGAGGACACCATGTTTCTCTTCTCAGGAAGATGCAGCAACAGAGTTTTCATTGAAACAGAGCAGCCTTCACCAGACGTCAAAGCCAGTGCATCAGTCTTGTACTTTACAGCCTTTAAAAAGGAAAAAATATATTTCTGTTCTTTTTGAATTACCTAGTCTATGATATTCTGTTACAGCAACACAAATGAACTAAGACAGTCACTTTATGAATTTGTTTCACTGGTCTTTCATAAATTTAGAACTTATAAAAGAAAACAAGAAGAAAGATTTTACTAAGTAAAATTGTGAAACTTTAACAACAAAATATTAAATTAACAAATGACATATGGATTCAAACTACACAGTAAAATTATTAGCAATCAAATATTTTACGAATGAAATCTGTTAAAAAGACAAACACCCTAAATGAAATATGCAGTCATGAAATAATCAGTTCCAAAATATACTTCTTTAATACGGTCAACAAATATTTGACAAAATATTCAATATCACTAATAATTAATGATATCAAGCTAACATTTGTTTATGAGATTTACAAAGCTGTGAAAAAATGATGTGATGTACTCTTTGTGACTAAACACCCAAATGGTTGGATTAGAAATTGGTACGGCTTTTCTGGAGGATATTTTGATTGTAAATGTCAAAGACTGAAGAATCCACAAATCTCTTAATTACCGATTTTATGTTTGATAATTCGTCTTGAAATAATTTTAAAACTGCCTAAAACATATTAAAAGAAATGCCTATGACCATATTACTTATGTGCAAGAAAAAAAGCCTAAGGAAGCCATGTAAATTTTGTATATTAGATTGGTACATTGTGTCCTACAACGAATAAATAATACAGCGGGTATATATTTACCAGTTTCAGTTTCTAGGGTTGTTGCTATTTCTTGTTACTAAAGAAAACTGGGTACCAAGTTAAATAATGGCACAATGTCCTTTTAAAAGTTAATATAAGCAAATTTGCATCTGAAGACAAAAATTTTGCTGGATATAGTCTAAAATACAAAAAAAGATTTTATTCATATTATAAGATTATTTCAGAGATATAGTCTAAAATACAAAAAAGATTATATTCATATTATAAGATTATTGAAGCTTTTCTTTATTTCCTTTTCTTACTTGTATTTTATTATTATGATGATGATTATGGAATATTGGCAAATTTGAAAAAACACCAAAAATCAAAACATCTCCCTTCCCGTAAAATAAAGAAAAAGAAAGTAAAAGATAAAGAACATATATTGGACCACAGTGTGGAGGAAGAAATATACACTGCAGAGGAAAACGCTATACCCAAAATGAGGCAATTTTAAGAACATTTTGGAAAGTATCAATGTAAAATAGACAAAAATAAATCATAAGGATTATACTAGAGACCACAAAGCCAGATAAAAAAATCATCAATATTACTCAGAGTTAGAATGTATTAATATTATAGCAGTGACTTGAAAAATATGCCATTTACAAAAAGCCATAGAGTGGCTTGTGTTTAGGAATGTTCTTATTTACCAATAAGAAAGAAATGGTGACAGTAGTCAGAAATGGTATTTTGCAAACAATGGGAACGTTGAAAAGGGAAGTTTACAAGGGCAAAGGATCAGAGTGCCCACACAAACTTCGTGAGGGGAGACTGCAACATGACTTCAGGATGGAATGGATTGTTGCCTGTCATGGATACTCTAGCCATACTACTGTACATTAGTGAGAGTGGGAAAGGATGATAGCTATAGCAAAGAGATAACACATAAAAAGGGAATTAAATCAATTCCTAATTTGGCTCAAGTTGAAGGAACAATAAATAAAAGTTAAATACTTTAATATAAATAGGATATTTCAAAAAGTTAGCTCTTACATACAGTGCAATGAACTTTTTGAGATTGTGATTTTCCTCTTGGTGAGTTTGTTCCAATAAGATAGAGAAATGAATATTATTGGCATTGCTGCATAATTCTTTGTTAGATTAGAAAATGTATTCTGTAATTTCTACCTTCTCTTCAAATTTGAAAATTAATACATTCAATAAAGCACGTATAGAAAAAATTCCAACCTTAACTTGACCTAGAAGCTTAACTTTCTTAGCTCAATTTGGAAAAGCATTAAGGTAAATGGATGATGAAAATCCTATTTATCCTGTTAGGAAGAGCTAGAGTAGTGCTGTACATTAGAAATATAACTTGAGCCATAATGTAATGATAAATTTTCCTATAACTCCATTAAGAAACAGGTAAAATTAATGTTTACAGTATATATTATTTATCCCTATGTATCTAACCTATTATCAATTCAATAACTAATCAATATTAGAAACTATTAATGACCTATTTTACATTTTCTTCAGCATCTGGTGTATATTTTATACTTAGAGAACATCTTCATTTAAACACTAAATTTTTACTGGGAGTACTTGATCCATATGTGGATTTATAAGTTTACATTTGAAAAAATAGATCCACATACCCAAGTTGTTCTAAACGAAGTGTTCTAATGGCTGAATTAAGTATGAGTTTTTTAAGGTTAAATTTTAAACAATTAAAACTAAATAAAATTAAAAATTCAGGTCTTCACTTGCACTAGCCAAATTTCACGTACTAGGTTACCATGTGTGGCTAATAGCTAATTCAATAGACAAAACAATACCAGAGGAGGCTGATATCTAAATTACTGGGCAAAGTAATGAGAATGTCCCTTGGTGGAATTATGATGAAAATATTGAAAAGAAGAAAATTTGTAGAGTGGGGCTGAGAAGGAGTTATAGTCATGAGACTATACTCCACTCCCAAAACATGTTAGTTTAGCTCTTTCATTCCCTTTTATCTTTGGATGATTTATATTTATTTTGAGAATATATTTACCTTGTCCATATTTTCTACATACATTCTTTAAAATCCGTGACTTTGTTATGTATTTTACCTAAAGACAAATATAAAAATTGTTTTTATTTATCTAGCACTGTATGGCCTTTATTTCATTTAATATCTATAACCAACCTGTGCAGTGCGATGTAAGAAAATGGCAGCAAAGCAAGATTAAGTAGCTTATGGTCACACAGCCAGACAGAACTAGAACTAGATAACAAACCTAGGTCACTCTGACACTTAAATATGCTTACTAGACTCTTGATAAATATTGTATTATGTTAGGCAGTACAGACCTTTAATCAGCCCTGGACCACAAAAGATGGAAGAGTAGATGAGCTCCTGGAGGACAGCCACTAAAACTCACTCCATTCATAATGCTGCAAGTGGTGTTTATTGCCCACATAAAGGAATGCAACTGAGGGACAGGAGGTATGGTTTGGAAATGTTTATAAAACCAATTTCTGGCCGGGCGCGGTGGCTCATGCCTGTAATCCCAGCACCTTGGGAGGCCGAGGCGGGCGGATCACGAGGTCAGGAGATCCAGACCATCGTGGCTAACACGGTGAAAACCCGTCTCTACTAAAAATACAAAAAATTAGCCGGGCGTGGTGGCGGGCACCTGTAGTCCCAGCTACTCGGGAGGCTGAGGCAGGAGAATGGCGTGAACTCGGGAGGCGGAGCTTGCATTGAGCCGAGATGGAACCACTGCACTCCAGCCTGGGCGACAAAGCGAAACTTGATCTCAAAAAAAAAAAAAAAAAAAAAA
>NW_016806911.1:91625-97268 GCF_001698545.2 Rhinopithecus bieti | reverse complement strand
AAAAAAAAAAAAAAAAAAAAAAAAAAAAATCCTCAGCTTGCACCATAGTATTACAGAATTAACTGGAAAGTATCACCTAGGCAGTTATCTCATCATATTTCCCTGAAAATACATCTCAAGACAAAAATAATCACAAGCTGACTTCTTTGCAGGGGAAATTTTAAAAAACTGTATGCTATATGTTTATCCTCTGTTTTTTCCTTTGGTAAATTAGATTTGTCTACAAAATTAGCATTGCAGTTGTATCAATAAGAGACAATAAAATAACATTTTCTTCTCTTCTGTTCTTGTCCTGAGCCCCAAAAGCCAACAGGGGATTTTCTTTTGAAATGTGCTGCTAGTTATGTATTTGTATTTTAAGAATCAATTCATTGTATTGGGTTTTGCCTAGGATCAACCTAAGAAAGGGACACTGTAGGGGTAAGGTGGAGGTAAGATTTGCAAAGTCCAGATGAGGTTTGAGTCAAATGAATGAAAAGCAAACCCTAATTCAACCGTGCAGGTTAGAGTCTGCTCTATGATCAAGTGGGCCATTTGGAGAAGTGAATACTAATAATATGTCATCAAATTGTTACAATAATGTTACCATTTAGCAAATTCATAGAGTAAAATTGAAAAAAAGAGCTTTCTAGTTGACTTTCAAAATGTATCTGAATGTGTAATGAATCTGGTCATTTCTTTCCTATTCCACATTTGCCATTTTAGTCTGTCACTCTTATCTGCTGAATGACCTCCTTTGGGTCTCCTTGAGCCCATTGTTGCCCTCTTCTGCCCCTTTTACACACAAACAGAACTGTGGAAGTGCAAATCAGATCAGGTTATGTCCCAGCTTAAAACTTTTGCAAAAGGTTTTGATTATGCTAAGAAAAATATTGAAGCTTACTAGCTGTAAAGCCCCCATGTACTTCTCAGACTTTACCTTTTTTCTTAATTGACTTATCATTTATCTTACCCAAATTATTATTCTGTCTTTTGAATACATCTAACTGGTTCCCATTTTGGGACCTTGGTACTTGCCATTATTCATTATTGAACCAGTCTATTTCCCATTTACATGCACCTCCTTCTTCCTATTAGTAAGTTTCAGCCGAAATGCCACCTCCTTAGATTCTGTCTGTCTTATTCATCACTAAATCCCCTAGTAGGTGACTAAAACTATTTAGTGACAGACTGGTCAAATGATAGAGTTATTTTAATAAAAATATACTGTACAGTAATAAAGTTGATGCACTTATAGGCATATATATGTGCATATATATATATATAACAAATTTAATTTTAAAATCTACTGGGCTTATCAAAATATTATTAGGTCAGATGACATGAGTAGTATTTTATAAGTGAATTTAAGAAGTTCCTCTCCCCTAATGGTATGTTGGATCTTGGCTGCAAGAGCTCATTATAAGATTTTAGAACTTTTAAAATTATTTAAAAGATATCATTAAAATTAAATTACATAAATTTACTGTTAAACAAATGTTAAGAAACAAAGATAACTAGCACTCAAAACTCACTCATACTTAATTGTTTTACTACCTTTTACTATAATCCAGGCCAGTGTAAGTATAGGGCCGAAAAGTAAATATTTTTGGCTTTGTGAGCTATATCATCTCTGTCACAACTACTCGACTCTGTCCTTCCCATGTAAAGGCAGCCACAGTCACTGCACAAATGAACGAGGATGGCAGTATTCAATGAAGCAAGTCAAGTTTGGCTCAGAACCTGTCATTTACTGACACCCGTCTCTAGATTCTTTGCTTCTCTCATACACATATAACGGAGATGCTTTAAAATGATGTTCTAATGTGCATTTCTCCCCAAATCCACATTCAGAGATTTCGTATTAGTAGCTTGCAATTTGCCATGGAGGGAGTATACGATTGAACTTAGCAATGCTACTACTCAGATCTTCTAATTATCTACCAGAAAGCTGGTTGTTAAACATTTACCAGCACACCAAGTTTTCTCCTGTCAAGAAAAACAACAACAACATTATTGAAGCACTTGTTAAAGATGGTAAGGCAGACTTTATTCAAGTAGGAGTCATGGCCCTATGTACAGGAACCACTACAGTGGGGTCTTGCAGCAGGGGAGAGAGATTGGACTCAATTCTGACTTCAACAAGGACAGGTGGAGTTTTATAACTAAGGAACATGATTGGGAGTCAGTGGATGGAAAATTACTAAGAGGAAACACCAAGGATAAGAGGTTCCTCACTAAACTGACTTGATATGATTACTGCTGAAGGTAGGCCACGATGATAAGATCCCAAGTCAGATATCAAGTGTGAGGGGTTTTGCTAAGCTGACTTAGCAGGATTCTTGCTCAAACTGGATTCTACAAGGATGGAGAGGGAAGACCAAAGACTCCAGGCCTAATCAATGAGATGATTTTAAAGGAGTTTGACTGTAGTTTTGGTTAAAGAGGCTTTTATCACTGCCTCCTATTCTCCCATCCCCACTACCATAGAGCTTGTTGGTAAAACTTGAAACAAGAAAATGCCACACTCATAAGAAATCTGTTTCTCTCAGGACATCTGTCGTGCTGTCAAATATCAGGATCTGACAGGAACAGGGAAGACTTCCCTTTCCTCTTAGGTTACAACACAGCTGCACATTTGGAGAGTTTTACAAATATATAAAAATAGCATATTATGTCAGTGATTAGAATATGCTTAGCATCTCAACTTCACTCAAGACTTTGCAATGTATAATCAATGTTAATATTCAACAAATATTTATGGAACACCACTTATATACCAGGCAGTAGGCATATATCTGCATAAAAGTTTCATTAGTAAATAAAATAGTGCTAAGATGAAAATATAGCCAACAGGAGGATTTAAAATGCCAGCAGGTGGCTTGGAGTAAATTAAATTTTTAAATAGAATGCCCAGAAAATGCCTCACTTTAAAGTAACATTTGATCAAAGCCTTGAAAAGCTGAAAAGGAATCTGTTTGTATAGGAGGACAGTGGGAGACGAAGGGAAGATTTAGGCAGTGTGAGCAGCAAGTGCAAATTCCTAATGTGGGAGCAGATCACAACATTACATCAACAAAACGACCAGTGGCTGGAGCAGAGGGAGTGAGGAGGAGGATTAAGGAGTCAGGGGAAACAGGGATGGAAGATGACGTCAGTCATGTAGGCTATCAATGGGATTAGGGCTTCTACTTTCTTCTAAGTTTGGACACCTTCGGAAAGTTCTGAGCAGAAGAGAAATTTGATCTGGATTCAAATTTAAAAGAATTGTTGGAGAACTAGGACATGTGGGAAGGATGGGATAAATGGAGCAAGACTGCAAAATGTTGATAATTGTTGAAAGCTGGTGATGGATATATGGCAGCTCGTTATATTTTTTCTCTCTATTTTGTAGAAGTTTCAAAATTTAAAATGAAACAAAAGCAAAAGGAATATTTTTTAAAAAGGATTGTGTTATAAAATTGACTCTAGAGAATGATGTTTGCAAGATCAGTGGGAGACTACTGCAGTCATACTGGCTAGAAATGGTTGTCTTAGACCAGAATCAACGAAAGTGGTGATCATTACGACAGAGCCAGATTCTTGGCATATTTTAAAGGCACAGCCAGGAGTAGTAACTAAAGAAATTAAATGTGTGAAAATCTTTTCTTTTCTCAACTTCAAAGGCATTCTCTCTTATTTATTTCTGTATTTTTTTACCCCAGGATTTTCACACTATTGAGACAAAAGATGGTGACATTCAATAGGTTTTTTTAAGAAAAAATGTTTCTCTTTCTCTTTATATTTTTACTTACATGGGGCTTATTTAACCTTTAGCAATGTGATTGTCATTAAAGGTGTTTATGCACTTGGCAGTAGATGAGTCTCTCTCCTGTCCAGGTTTATGAATTCCAGTCACCAGGGTCTCATTTAAGCCAAGAATCTCAGGCTGTCACTACTCTTAAGAGAGAATCACTGTCTCACTCAGCATTTCTCTGTGTTCAAATAATGCCATCTGTTGTTAGTCAAGCTGTAACTCCAGGCTCACCTGCAAAGAATGTTGAGTCTTGCCATGAGTTATGCCCATTCCAGGCCGTGTTCCAGCCTTCTAAAGGAGAGGCTCTTTCATATGCTAGTAACACTGCATGTAATTAGGTATATAGAACAAATGAAAAGTAATCAGTAACTTTATTTTCTCATATAAAAAATAGTCAATTTATTCATTAGATCTATCTCCAAAATATTATTTGCCTGGGTAAAATTTGAAAGGGCAGAGTTAAAGATACTCCCCCTAGAACCAAACATTGACATGCAATTATATTCTGCCTATACTCTAGATAAAAGCTAACATGATGGAAAACTAGGGTCGCATAAAAATTCCTGGAGAAATATATCATAAAAATGTTTAAAAGTATAGCTAAGGTCTTAAGAGGAAATGAATATTACAGGGAGAAGACCTGAAGAGGTGAATGAAAGTCACTTGCTGAAGTGTAAAACCTTATCCTGTGGCTTCCCTTAAAATTTAAGCCAAGGGAATTATGTGTCTTGGTTGCTAAAGGATTTGATCTTACTGAAAAGCATGATGTAGACAGTTGGAGGTGAATGAGATGCCCAAATAAAGCTGGGTTGTTCCCAGAGAGAAATTGGGAAAATAGAAGAAAATTCATTCTCTAGCACAGGATGATGACAATAAAGCTCGTCTGTTCCTGCCTGGACTCTCATTAAAAAAAAAAAAAAAAAAAAGTTATTGTCACTTAAAATAAAAAACCCCTCAGCTTGGGCAGCCAGGTTTAGAAATGATTTTACAATACCCATGTAAATCCAGAATCCTCAAGATGAAAAATTAATACAGTGATAAGTTATAGGTAGGCAATGTTTCAAGGTTCTTTTTCAGGAAGCAAATACATAACCCATCAGGAGTCATGCTTCAAAAACTCAGTCCAGAAGGGATACCTGTCTCCTACCACTCACAAAGACAGGAGTTCATGGCATAAAATTACAAAATAAATGAGAAAACAATTTGCCATGATTTAGAGTCAGGCATAACAGACAGTAGGATCCTCAGATAACAGAGCAGTGATCAAAAACAAGGAGTGAAATACAAATATGCAAACGTATTTTAAAAACTTTAAAAAATAATTAATACCCTTAAAAACAAACCACATGCTGAGGAGAAAAAAAAATGAGAATATTTGAAAAAGAAACAGATAATGCTTCTAGAGAAGACAAATAAAGTAATTGCAGAAGAAAAATAACTGAAAAGATAGTGTAGAAATGAGGACAAGTTATGAGACATGGAATTAGAATGAGAAAGAATGGGAGGGGCAGGCTTGAAAGACACTGCTGGGAATTTTCCAAAATACTATGCAAACATATATTCTCAAAATTTGTGTTTGCCCAATTTTCTGAACAATAAAAAAGAAGCTAACTTAGATCTGAGTTTCACTTTATAAATCTGTAGAATCCTCAAGACTGAAACATTTTAACAATGACAAGTAAAAAAATTGTATGTAAAATTGCATGTTAAACTGATCACAGGCTTCCAATAACAATAGAGACCAGAATATAATGGAATAAGACTATCGAAGTGCTGATGGTAAAACATCAAATTCAGATTCTGAATTATATCTAAAAAATACACATCTGTTATATATGTAAAGAAAGGTAAATCCAAAATGAAAAGTG
>NW_016806911.1:86863-90526 GCF_001698545.2 Rhinopithecus bieti | reverse complement strand
GGCTGGAGTGCAGTGGCCGGATCTCAGCTCACTGCAAGCTCCACCTCCCGGGTTCACACCATTCTCCTGCCTCAGCCTCCCAAGTAGCTGGGACTACAGGCGCCCGCCACCTCGCCCGGCTAGTTTTTTGTATTTTTTAGTAGAGACGGGGTTTCACCGGGTTAGCCAGTATGGTCTCAATGTCCTGACCTTGTGATCCGCCCATCTCGGCCTCCCAAAGTGCTGGGATTACAGGCTTGAGCCACCGCGCCCGGCCGACAATGAGTCATTTTATAGTATTCAGTCTTCATCAGATCTCACATGACTTAATGTCTATTTCAGGAAGGACTATTAATCCAACATTCAATTCATTTATAGTAAGCCATCATTTTTATGTGTCAAGCAGTTATCAATGCTAAGGATAAATTAATAAACTACTTTGTTTTGTGGGAGAAAAAAGCAATAAATTATTTTATAAATAATCATACATACAGTATATTAGAATTTCATAGTTCTTGGATAAAGTAGAATATAATAAAGTGTATCGAAAATTCTGGAGAGGAAGGGACAGCTCCAATATTATTTTAGGTGGTCAGGGTAGTTTCACTGCAAAAGTGCCATTTAAGCAAAAACATGAAGAAAGCAAGGTCAGAAGACATGCCTGTCACCTAAATGAAAAGTGCTGCAAGCACAAGGAAGAGTTAGTGCAATAACTCTCAGGTAAGACAGTGGTTAGAGCAGTGACTAAGTTGGAGAGTAAAGATGAGACAGGTAATGGAGATTCCGGGCATGAAGCACCACTTTACAGCCTCTGTAAGGATGTTGACTCTTTACTCTGTATGAAAAGCAAGCGTTA
Organism: Rhinopithecus bieti; assembly: GCF_001698545.2. Taxonomy (NCBI): domain Eukaryota; kingdom Metazoa; phylum Chordata; class Mammalia; order Primates; family Cercopithecidae; genus Rhinopithecus; species Rhinopithecus bieti. The sequence continues at coordinate 89,691 of NW_016806911.1, read as the reverse complement.
GTAAGCATTACAAGTTGAATTGCATCCTCCAAAATTCATAGGTTAGCATCTTAAGCTCCAGTATTTCAGAATAAGACCGTATTTGGAAACAAGGCCATTGCCCTTCCAATTAATTAAGATGAGGTCATTAGGGTGGGCACAAATCCAATACGATTGGTGTCCTTATAAAAAGGGGAAGTTTGGAGGTAGACATATATAGGGAGAATGCCATATGAAGATGAAGGCAGAGATTGGGGTGATGCTTTCCCAGCAAAATAATGTTAAATATTGCCAGAAAACCAACAGAAACTAGGAGAGAAAGCATGGAATAGATTCTCTTTCTAAGCTCTCAGAATGAATCAGTGCTGCTGACACCTTGATCTTGGAATTCTAGCCTCTAGAACTGTGAGAAAATAAATTTATGTTAATTAGACTACTCAGTCTATGGTACTTTGTTATGAAAATCCTTGCAAACTAATGCAGTAGGTATTGAGCAAAGGGGTGAAAGGATCCTACAAAAGTTTTAAAAGAATCACTGTTGGGTAAGGCAGGCAAGAATAGAAGCAAGAAGACTGCTAAGCAACTTCTTGCATTAATGCCAGCAAGAAATCTAGGGGTCTCAGATCAGAACTGAAATATTTTTGACTTTTTAAATTTAGTTTGAAAGAACTGCAGTAAGAATTGCTGTTTTTATCCATTTGTCAGAACAGTAGGGAAAACTCATGCTCTTGAATGTTCTTCATATTTTTATTATGATTATTCAATATCGGATAATTTTTTCTCTGTTGCTCTCTACTCTAGAAAACAATCAGAAATGCTATTTATAAAAGAATAAGAAAATTATAAAAGAATAAGAAAAAATNTAGCATTTCTGATTATTTTCTAGAATAGTACAGAACACTATTAAATAGCTGAAAGTCTATAATTTATGTGTTGAGAATCTCGGAGAAGAGCTTGTACTTTTCATGACATTTGCAGTAGACTCATCCCTGATAATATTGTGAATATTAATAAGTATTAATACTAAACAAAAAAATCCCCTTTACTTCAATGTCCTAAAATAGAATCCCCTTTACTTCAATGTCCTAAAATAATTGCCCATAATTTACTGCTGCATTATTCCCAGAATAAAAAATAAAATCCTCAAAAAGTCTGTGGTTTCTTGAAATATCTCACATCCACAGAGATGTGATCTCATTTCTTAAAATGAGGAGAAAAATAAAAGAAGCTACAGATGCAGTTTACATCAACTTTCCTTATGACCAGAATCTATATGAGTGTACTACATATAGAATGGCACGCACATGGCAGTTGTACATCCTTTCGTGTGATAAATACTTGAAGATAAAATAATAACCTGAATCAAGCCTATTAAAAGACTTCTAAGAGGGCATATTTACCTGGAAGCATAGAAGACTATTCATGAAACAGAACATAAACAATTATTTCAAGGAAGTGATATAAACATTTACTTCCTTGGATGGCTTCCAATATTATGCTAGAGAACCTCATTCTAAGTGTCTAGAATGGAGGAATCTTCCACAAGAGACAACATGACGGCAGTAACAACAAAATGATGAACAGAAAATCTCTAAGTAGTACTGACTTTTGGGTGATACTGTTGATGTTGTACTTGAATTCACTGGGAGTTCCTTAAAGCTATTGAGGAGCCATTGAAACATAGACACCATGTTGAACATAAACATGCTGTATATGAAAAACTGGTACACAGAGAATTTCAGCCTCCTCTTAGATTTCCTTCTTGCTTTGCAGAGTCTTGAAAGTTAAAATGAATATTTCCCAGACTCCCTTAGAGCTGCAGTTTTGAATGGAAATTTATTCCTGTAAATTAGATGCACTTACATAAAATCAGAGGGTGGGAGAGGCCATCTGCAGCTGCTGTGGCAACTGCTGTGGAAAGCAGAGTTGTGTAGGCTCCGGATGTTGCTGTAGCAGCATTCCAGTACTAACTTTGTGAGAGTTGACGGGTGATTTTGCAGCATTGGTGGTGACAATGAGAACAGCAGCAGTAGCAGCAGCAGAACAATGACTATATCCCCTTCCAGTTTTCCAAGTCAGCCAGTTTGTGGATATTGCTATGGGAGTGATTTGGGGAAGTTCAGCCTAGATCTTGCCCTTGTACTCATGCCAAGGAATTTGTAGATATTTATTTCACCATATAAATCACTTTAAAACACCAAGAAGGCTGAATGCAGAAAGTTTTCAAAACAATTCAGACATACCTTTCCGTTCCTAACAAGGAAATGAGCAGAGGGCCTTGAATTGATGCTTAGACTGAAGAGATTAGAGTGTAGTTGGGTTCTGGCGTAAAGGATTTAACCAGTATCTTGCACGCCGAGTGTACACACCCCAAGCCTTTGTGTCAGTGGAAATGCTCGTATGTTTAAATTCTTTCTTTCTCTTTCTTTTCCTTCCTTCCTTCCTTCCTTCCTTCCTTCCTTCCTTCCTTCCTTCCCTTCTTTCTTTCTTCCCTCCCTTCTTCTTTCTTTTTTTCTTTTTTTTTCTTTTTTTCTTCTTTCTTTCCATCCTCCCTCCCTGTCTCCTTCCCTTCCTCCTTTCTTTCTTTCTTTCCCTTTCTTTCTTTTTTCTTTCTTTCTTTCCTTCCTTCCTTCCTTCCTTCCTTCCTTCCCTTTCTTTTTTTTTTTTTTTTTCTTTCTTTCTTTCTTTCTTTCTCTCTTTTTTTTCTTTCTTCCTTCCTTTCCTTCTTTCTTTCTTTTCTTTTTTTCTTCTTTCTTTCCATCCTCCCTCCCTGTCTCCTTCCCTTCCTCCTTTCTTTCTTTCTTTCCCTTTCTTTCTTTTTTCTTTCTTTCTTTCTTCCTCCTCCTCCT
>NW_016806911.1:62714-85672 GCF_001698545.2 Rhinopithecus bieti | reverse complement strand
TTCTGTTTAACAACTTTTGTCTGGTACTTTAATTAATATTTTTAAATTAATACATTTTCCTGAGGCAATTTAATGAAGGGTGCAGTTGAAAATGCACACTCTATTTTATATAATAAGTTCAAATTAAAATAGAGTAAAATTTGTGTGTCTATACTATATTTTTTCCAAGCATGAGCAATTTATATTTTTTCATAAATAATCATTTCTTTTTTGGTAAAATCAACAATAAAATGCATATTCCTTCAAATATAGTTTTGAGATTACATATTTCAGAACACAATTCAAATAAAGCTACAAACAGAAAATCTTTAATATGACAAAGTGAGAGAAATGAGTTTTTTTCAAAACTTTGGGAATTATTTTATTGAAATAGATTTTTTTCTGCAAAATAAGAATGCATTCTAAATGGATCAATTTATCACTATGATTATTTCATGAAATACATATTAATATGGGTAACATATTGAACAGTAATGATTGAATTTGTATTAATATTAAATGATTATTCTCTTAAGACTGGTAGCACTTGGATATTATTTATAAAGAAAAGCAAAGAGAGACTGGGCATGGTGGCTTACACCTGTAATCCCATCACTTTGGGAGGTCTAGGCAGGCAAATCGCTTGAGCCCAGGATTTCAAGACCAGACTGGGAAACCCCATCTCTACAAAAAATAGAAAAAATAGCTCGGTGTGATTGCATGCACCTGCAGTCCCAGCTACTCCGGAGGTTGATATGCGAGGATCACCTGAGCCTGTGGAAGTCAAAGCTACAGTGAACTGCAACCGCATCACTGCACTCCAGCCTGGGTGACAGAGTGAGACCCTGTCTCAGAAAAAAAAAATAATAATAATCATATTAAAATAAAATAAAAGAAAGAAAGAAATTAAGAATATTTTAGCAAAGAAAAGAAAAGAGGAAAAAAGCGGCAGGTTGAGGCAGAAAATCATGAGAATCAGTAGGCTGGCATTTTTGCAGGTTTCCATTTGTATTATTTCAACTGGGATCAACATCACAGTCCTTTACGGTAGGTATATTTTTATTTTTTCTTCTTTTCAAATCTAAAAACTGAGGTAACAGAGAGGACTACTACATTATAAGCACTATACTTTCTTTTAGTGGTAAATCAGGAATGTAAACACAAATTTCCTATTTCCAAAGGCAATGCCCTTTCCTGTGCATTATCCTGAGTTTTAGTACCATCTTCATCATTAACCTGCTTTGTAATTTTGGAAACTGCTTACATTGTCTGAGACTGAGGTTCTTCATTTATGATTAATGGTAAAACTCCATGAGGAAAGTGATTAATTTTTTTTATAATTTTAGATTTGGAATTTAGAGCAGCATTTAAAAGCAGCATTTAAAAAAAAAAAAAGCATTAAAATCCTTGCCCTCAATAAAGCCTGAGAAACATTCATTTCTAAGTGCCTTGTTGGTTTAGAATCTAAGAGAGCTCAGTTAGAGACCAACAAATAAAACCGCATCAGCAAAGCAGTACCAGATGAAAAACCTCACTAGGGTCAACAAGGATAAGACTAAATGAGGAGAATACAACCTTTTAATTTCCAGTCATTCATCTAGTCAGAAACTAGACCAAAGAAATTGTCAATACTTTCCTTTTTTGTAAAATGGAGTTAAGCTTATGGAAAAATAAAGACTAGAAGATGAAGGAAAATATTATTTTGAAGATCCAGTGTGTTTGTTGCAAAATGGTATGCTGCAGAATCCAAAATAAAATGTTGGGAAATAGTTTGTCATACTATAAAGCATGCAAAAATATTTGGTATCTACAAAACAGAAACAAAATGCCTAAGGAAGTCACCCCAAAATTATATGTAATGTGAAATAATTGTGATAAAGTAGAAAATTGCAAATTAAAGAGCAAATTCAATAGCTTTCCAATTGGGAAATGTTTACAAGCAAGAGAAAAAAGAATTATAGTCACAGTATTGATTCTTTACCATGTTCTAGGCATTATGTTAAGTACCTTACATGCCTCATCTCAGTTAATTCCCAGAATCTGAGGTTCATTCTTTTACTTTCATCAATTTACAGATGAAGAAATTTATAATAATCTGTGAGCAGAAACCCACTCAATCTGATAGGTAGAATATCAAGTCCTACTACTGTGCAAAAACAAACAAATTTATCAAAGTTCCACTCACTGGGAGTAATTGAAAATATATTAATGATTTTTTTAATTACAAAAGAAGTGTGAAGATAAAAGGCAAAAATCCTGGGGTAATAAAGTACCTTGTGGGCTAGCACCATGTGTTGCCTTTACCATTCATTGAACTAAGGAGATGAGAGAAGGAAGCGGTTACCAGAACCTGGAGAAAGTAGTTAAGGAAGACACCCTGCAATAGTGGAGGTCATTGTTAGAGGCACACAGTGATCTTTTGGAGACTGGGAAGAAAGATCAGAAGAATAATTATCCCATTTGATCAAATTTCCCACTTTGAACATTTGCTGATGGCTCTGTTTGCCCCCAAGCATGCAGATAACAGAGAGTAAAAGAACATTTGATGCAGACCATAAGGTCAGCTTTTCGGAACACAGGAAGAAGTAGAGAAGTACATAGAGTGAATATGGAAAGGAAAAATAAACTACCCATTTTCATCTGGTTGTATAATGTACAACCAAATAAAAATTGCCAAATAGATTATGATATGGTTTGGCTATGTCCCCACCCACATCTCACTTTGAATTGTAATAATCCCCACATGTCATGGGAGGGACCTGTCGGGAGGTAATTGAATCATGGGAGGGTGTTTTTTCCATGCTGTTCTCATGATAATGAATAAATCTCATAAAATCTGACGGTTTTATAAAGGGCAGTTCCCCTGCACATTCTCTCTCTTGCCTGCCACCATGTAAGATGTGGCTTTGTTCCTCCTTGCCTTCTGCCATGATAGTGAGGCTTCCCCAGCAATGTGGGATTGTGAGTCAATTAAACCTCTTCCTTTAAAAATTACCCAGTCTCGGGTATGTCTTTATTAGCAGTGTGATTAATTTTTTTTATAATTTTGGATTTGGAATTTAAGTCTTCTAATACAGATTAGTAGATTCAGTAAATTAAAATAAAGAGAAAGAGAAAGTGCCCTTATAGAGTAGCATAAGAAACAGAAAACATCTGAGAAAACTACAGGAGAAGATAGAGTGTATGTGAGTATGTAAGGACTGACTGTTAATCTATGTATTTCTATTTTGTTTTAATTGTATAACACGAGGATGTATTTATATTTTGTTATTGTATTTAAAACGGAAACTAAGCCTAAACTGAAACTGAAGCTAAACTAATGAGGTATAACTTATTCTGTCAATTATAACACAGGGTTGATGTCGTCAGACTAAAGACCTCACTTCTGACAGTGAGTGACAAAGGATCAGGAAGAAGAACATGCTAGATATACTTCAGGAAGCCTAAGAGGCAAGCCAGAGTGAGAATCAAGATGACAGCCTACCAAATATAGTCGAAATCAAATATGTAGGGGTACCAGTCAAGATACAGACATGGAAAATTGTTAGTAGGGTAACAACGAAGGATGAGAGAAATTCCAAATAAAATGGAGGTGGAGGTTCCCTAAGCAATTGCCTCAATAGCCACTTAACATAATCCTTATGGAGAAGAGGTTCTCTTATTAAAATGCTCAGGTTTATATAGACAGTTTCTATGTTATTTATTCAAAGGACACTACGTTGCTTTTCTTATATCTTGGCTATACCTATTCAGAAGATTCAAATGGGTAAGTGTAAGAAAAAATAAGTCTCTAATCCAAATCAACCTTTGATCGTATTTTTCTGAAATAAATTCTAATTTGGTTCTCATTTTGCCCAGAACAGTTCCTGCCATATGGTAGACAATTAATAAATATTTTAATGAGTAATAAAAAATACAAATGATTCCAGGATTGTAAGATGCTAGAGTACTAAGGTGACTTAAGTTAAATTTAGCACCGTCTCAGGAATTTGATAATTTCTAGGATAAGTCTCAGACATATACCTGAGAGGAGTCAACACACTTGAAACTCCCATTGTGACGTTCTAATTATCCCATTCATCTGAAGGCTGATAGACTAGATTTGTTTATAAGAAAGAAAACTCCTTAGAAAATTAACTATACTGTTGTTTGTTTCCTATCCTCTTTAATAAGACTATAAATGTTCAAGAATAAATAGACAATAGTCCACAGGTGATAGTTAACCTCTTTCCTTCTGACACTCATAGTAAGAAGTGTAACAGCCTAATTAGATGCCGGTGAATGCTAAATCCCTTTCCCTGAAGAGAAGCCGTTAAGCCCGCTCTGTTGCGCTCCATGAGACCACATGTTGTTAAACTTCGTCTTTGCCATCACCTGAGACAGTAACTTATAGGCAATCCAAGAATGAGTTGTGACAGCCTGTCTCTCTACCCAGGTAGTAATGCTTAGTGCCATTCCCAATGTACATAAAGGAGATGTCTCTGTTGTGGTATCTTAATAGATCCTGTAGTTCCCACACGTTTTGGTAACTGTTTGATATAATTACTGTGTTTCATAAAAAATAAATTTTATACAGTAATACTCCAGCCTGCTGTGCTGCTTCACTTCAAGATAACTTATGGCTACTAGACTCCTCTGTACAATATTGGTCCATAGCAATAATAAAGTTGTCATCAAGAGGCTATGATAGACCATTTTGCATTATTCTAACTGCCTTTTTGTATTATAACTGTTTGCAACTTTATGAGGTCTTCATAAATATGATCAATGGCAATAATAAAGTGTTAAGGCATTTGTAGCAGCTTATTTTTCTCTGCCTCAAAACAGGAGCTGCCTTGCTTGTTGGTCTCGTGTCTGTGATTGCATCCTTGATTGCCTGTAGAGCTCTGCGCTACAAAAGGAGCAACCAACTTAGCTTCCACAGTTGCTCTCTGGCTTTCAGGAATTCAGCGATTTATTAATGTAACTGTAAAGCCAGCAGGTCCAAGAAATAGGGGGATAACTTTTGTGTCCTACATAAACGAGGAGAAGCAAGTCAAGCACTCCATACAAGCACATCTTTTTCCAATATTAGAAAGTTATGGATCATATTTTGCTATGGGAGTAATTTACTTGAAATTATTTGTTTTCATTATACAAATGACTTATGAAAATATGTCAATTTACTTAAAAATAATAGAAAATATATATCAGCAAAATGGTAACGTTGCCAGAAGAGATACTTCCAAAACAGAGATAGCGTGACAATATTCACAGTGAGAAATGTAGTCTAACTGTTTTTCAAAATAGATATTTGAAGTGTTACAAAGTGATAGGGGAAATAGTGCTCTCCTGTTTTCATAGTGGAGGAAACACAGTCCCCAAGCGTGACACTGATAGTACAATAAAAGCCCCAAAGACCACAGCACTTTTAGACCATCTGTGTTGCTTCTTTAAAATATTTTTTGTCTTTCCTGAAATAAATACAGATGGCTTCATTCTTCTCTTTTCCAGAAATACTTTGCCCAAATCCTCAAACATTCATAAACTAAAAAAGTGAATTATATGTAGGCCAAATTACTTTCACTTATTCATTCAAAAATGATAAAGAAATAAACAAGCAAATAAGCAAATTAAATAAATCAATAATTTAAACGGTAAAGCAACTAATTTATGAAGTAGTAACATTTAGGTTTTTATATAAAATTTTACATACAGGAGAATTAATTTATTTTGTTAATAATTATATATATATTAAGCTGTGGTTTAATGAAACAATTGCATTGCAAATTAGGAAAGTTTCCATTTACACATAATTTGACAGGCTTTCAATAAACAAGAAAAATATTTATAGTCTACAAAATACATTTATATTAATTAAACACTTTGTTTTCTGTGCCTATGTTCCTATAGCATAAAGGGTAGAAATAAATTTCAGCAAATTAAATATCATGCTTTGAACTATACATTTATTTTATGCTTCCTGACTTACCAAATTATTTTGGCAGAAAGTTACAAAATTAATAAATAATGTATACCCTTAAAAATTAACATAGTTTTATTTTGTGTTCATTAACCATCTAATTAAGACTTGGATAATTTTTTCTAAATGATATGATTTAAAATTAGTTATATCCAATATGTCAGTAAGTCATCTCCTGGTTACTATCCTGTGACCTCTCTTGCAGTTCTCTGACTCTTGTGGGCACACTTATGTAGTTCCAAGTTTAGGACAGAAATCCTGGGATTTCCCAGTATTCACGTAAAGCTCAAGCAGGTGAGAAGTCTGTCTGGAATTATGTGCGAACTATTTAATTTCTGGCAAGTCAATGTGGGATATAGAAAAGATATCTAAGGAACAGCGGTATTGTAATACAATACAGTAATCTTCAGTGGCAAAGAACACTGGGTTCTGGAATCAAGTCCTGGTTCCTATTCCAACTCTGGTCCTGACTCACTGGGTACTACTTGCAAAAAGAAATATTTGGGCACAAAGCCAAAAAAAAAAAAAACTTTCTGATGATTACTTTAACTAAAAATGTAGTGCAGTGAGAAAAGAAGTTTTCCACCACTGAAGGTGCATGGTAAATGTCTGAGTAAATACACACACACACAGATGTAGCTAGAATAAAAGCATTAACCAACATGAGGTTGGGGCTCATGCCTTCTCTCTCATGGAGATTCTGTTACAGAAAAAAGAGCACCCCCCATCACTTAATCATTTCTCTTTCCTCACCACGTTCATCTCATTCACTCTACATCCTGACCGCCTGCTATTCCAAATTATCAAATTATTTTAAATAGATAGTAACTCTAAAGGTGGAGGGCAAGTGTGGGTTAGAAAAAATTACTGCTTTTTACATCATTCATAAGAAATATGGACTTTCGCAATCACTGTCAAAAAAGGAGTTAGAATTACTTAATTTTTACTTTAATTATCTCGCTATATTATGTTCCTTTATAAGCTCTGCAAGTTCAAGGATGCAGATAATTTGGACACTATCCAGGAAGAAGCAGTGAAAATTATTAAGATGCTGGGAAATTGTCTCTGTTATTAAAGAATGAAAGAATTGGAGAGACTGTGTATTAGCAATATGCGTTTTCAAGTATGCATAAGGCATATAGTCACTTTTTTCTTGATCCGTCCCAAGAATAAGTGAAAAAGATTGGATTAAATTGCTTCATAATTGTGAGTATACACTCTACTAAAAAATATGAATATAAATTGGACATCAGAAAAAAGAATTAGGATAGTAAATTCCTCCACATTTATTTTAAAAGGCTTCTTTAAAGAGCAAATGTATCATTCACTTCTTAACAAAAATACTGGAGGAAGTAAAATTAAGTATGTATAAACATTTTAGGAGTTTCTTCCAAGTGAAGAGCGAGTAAAAGCAGAAAATAATACATCTTTCCTGAAATTGTAATTTGCACCCATGAATATATTACTCAACAGCTTAATACAACTATATAGGTTATTGTGTTCTCTCTTTTGAGCCTGTACTCAATTTAATGGATATTTAATCTGTACATATATTTATGAATAAATGTTTGCAAATGAAACCAGAGGTCAAAATTGAGGCATTCAAGTATGTTTTCTTTCTGCCACAAACTGTTGCAGTGTCAAAATTTAGAAATCGCAAGATTTGACATCAAAATACAAGTACCTGTCTTCTCTGTGTAAAAAAGAATTCTGGGCCGAGCATAGTGGCTCGTGCCTGTAATCCCAGTACTTTGGGAGGCCAAGGTGGGCGGATCACGAGGTCAGGAGATGGAGACCATCCTGGCTAACACGGTGAAACCTCGTCTCTACTAAAAATACAAAAAATTAGCTGAGCGTAGTGGCGGGCGCCTGTAGTCCCAGCTACTCGGGAGGCTGAGGCAGGAGAATGGCGTGAATCAGGGGACAGGGCTTGCAGTGAGCCGAGATGGCGCCACTACACTCCAGCCTGGGTGACAGAGCGAAAATAAAAAAATATATCTATAGCATAAGATGACTTTGGGTGTCCATCCTCACGTGGAAATGAGTAGCTGGAGTTGGGCAACAGCATCTACCCTTGAGATAGGTTACGTGTGATTTTCTTCATCATGAATTTCTTCATTCCCTTTTATGTATCAAAGAAAAAAACAAGAAATTGTTTTTCATCTTAGAGCAGTTCCATTTAACCAATTTATTAATTCGTCCTCTGTATTCATTTATTTGAAATTGGTGATGTAACATGTTTTGTGTTTTCACATAGCCCATAATTCTGCAACAATTCCATCTGTACTGTTTTTGAATTGGGAAGTTCTCATCATAAGATATATACTGTGAGTGGGAAAAAAGAATGTCCAAAAGGTAGTTGGAAAATATTGGCATTTGATGCATGGAGAGATTAAGGTATTGTCATACTGCTGAAATCTAATAAACCATTATGGGTTGGGCGCAGTGGCTCATGCCTGTAATCCCAGCACTTTGGGAGACCAAGGCAGGTGGATCACGAGGTCAGGAGTTTGAGACCAGCCTGGCCAACATGGTGAAACTCTGTCTCTACTAAAACTACAAAAATTAGCTGGGCATGGTGGCATGCCTATAATCCCAGCTACTTGGGAGACTGCGGTAGGAGAATCCCTTGAACCTGGAAGGCGGAGGTTACAGTGAGCTGAGATCACGCCACTGCACTGCAGCCATGGCAAATGAGCAAANGACCAAGGCAGGTGGATCACGAGGTCAGGAGTTTGAGACCAGCCTGGCCAACATGGTGAAACTCTGTCTCTACTAAAACTACAAAAATTAGCTGGGCATGGTGGCATGCCTATAATCCCAGCTACTTGGGAGACTGCGGTAGGAGAATCCCTTGAACCTGGAAGGCGGAGGTTACAGTGAGCTGAGATCACGCCACTGCACTCCAGCCTGGGCAAAAGAGCAAAACTATGTCAAAAAAAAAAAAAAAAAAAAAAAAAAAAAAAAAAAAAAAAAAAAAGAAGACTACTAAAACAACTCTTATTTTATTCATTTATTTTTCATCATATTTTAATACTTGTTATGTGGACATAATTCTGCATTTTCGTTATCCGTATTTGTAAAATCTACCTTCCTTTTAACACTTATTTAACGAATATCTAATGAGCAATTACTATGCTACATAATCTCGGTACTGGGCAAAAAGGCATGAATAACCACTTTGTCTTCATGTAACTTGTGTTCTAGTGGGGAAGTCACAGAATGAGCAAGATGGATAAGTCAAGTATGTAACATTTTAGATAATTTTAAGTGGAGAAAAGAAAAAAAAAAACTAAATGGAGGAAAAAGTGTTACAAAATGTCAGAATAATAATTAAAATTTTACATAGGCCAGACAGGAAATTAGCTAACTTTTAATATGAAACTAACTCCTCAATCAAGATCTGGCTAAATTAAGTGAATTAGTTGAACAAATGATACCCAGTTATATACTTGTTCAATTTGACTACATATTATGCATTGCCCTCTATGTTATTTGCATTAATTAACCAAAAGGAACACTGTAATTCATTTTCCAAAAATGATATTGCTGGAATTTTATACTGTTGCAAAATGTCACAATTTTAAGAATTATACAGAAACAACACAGGAAATACATCTTAATTCAGGTAATGATAATGTTGGTAAACACATGTATAAAAAGTCTTTGAGCTCTACATATAAGATGTGTGCACTTTTAGTTATGATACACCTGGGTTAAAAAATAAAAACAGTAATAATATCTGGTAGTAGTAGTAGTAGTAGTACTATTCCATTAATACCTTTAGTATTTCCAGTCCTAAGGCCACTACCCAATCATCCAAAATTTCATATTGAGCATTTGTCATCTCTCAGTCATGTATGGGAGACTTTACATTCATTATTTTATTTGATATTTATTTAAAAACTTTGAAATTGGCAGGGATCATTCCTAGTTTACATAGTAGGATGCTAAGATGCAGATATATAAAGTAACTTGTATTTAAAATGAAGAAAATGTAAAATAATGTCACACTTTTCAAGAGTATTATTTGCAAAAGTGGGCATTTTCTGATGAAATAGCTTATTTGTGTTCACATGTAATGAGCTATAGTATTATTTTAAAATGAATTTATAAGTAAATATTCTTTATATGTCTCAGTTTTAATTCATAATGTGTTAAACATGCAACTGATGAAAACAGAAGCTCCGGTTTTCATCAGCTGGGGATACAGTGGTGAAAAATAATACAAGATGAGTCCCAAAATCGTCACTGTAGTGGGTAAGAGAGACATTTGAAGTTTTATTAATTAATGCTTTTTAAATTAGCTATTATATGTCTTCTATGTCTGGGATAAATTTCCATGTGTTTTCTCCTTGCCCTGAGGTATTGGGAAATAATCATATATGGCATGGTTCTCAAGCTTTTGCGTCTCAGGTCACTTTATTACTCCTAAATTTATTGAAGACTTCAAGGAACTTTTACTTTTATCAGTTGTATATTTCACACATAAGGAATTAAAATTGAGACATGTAAAGAATATTTACTTATAAATTCATTTAAAAATAATACTATAACTCATTATATGCTAACGCAAATAACTTATTTGATTGGAAAATGTCTATATTTTCCAAATAATAATCATGAAAGAAGTGACATTATTTTACATTTTTTAAAATGCCTCTGATGTCAGATTTCTCAAATGCAACCGAATTCTCATATCTGCTTCTGCATTCACTGTGTTTCAATATCTCACACCGTAGAGCCTTGGGATATCTCCCTGTACATTCATGAAAGAATAAATGAATGAAAAATGTATCTTAGTATTATTGAGAAAATAGTTTTGACCTTGCAGACCTCCTGCAATGGAGCCCGTGCTATACGAATTGCTGTTCTAAGGCAAACTGCATGAGATTATGTGAGGAAGGCACTGTGGAGGACAAAAAAGGGAATAACAGATATAACAATGAAGTTGAAAGGTAATTTATTTGTTATTTATATAGGGAAATCGTTAGTAGTGTTGACTGAAATCTGGTGACTCAGTCATTTGAGGAAATCTGGTACTAACCACCTACATCACCTTTGGTGTGTCACATAAACACTCCAGGGACATTTAATTTAAAATAAGGAAGTTGAAGTTTTCCTCAAGATCCCTACGCAACATTAAGGTTCTATCATTTTGTAAAATGTAAATATTCTTTAGATTTCTTTCCACTGCTATCCGGAAGGTTTTATATGTATCAGTTGAAGGCTAAATACAGAAATAGTTAACATGTTTTGGAGCATAATTTTTCTGCTTACACCTGACATATTAGCCTTATCTGAGAAGCCTTCTGAGAGTCCCACGGGAAGCAGAGGTCTTTAGTGTGAGAGAATAGGGATGAAGGAATTTTGAATCAATGACATGTCTCTAGAACAGCAGAATTTAAGCCCCTTAAGAATCAGGAATGACTGTTAAGCCATTTAGCCTGGAAGGGCATGGAATTCACTCCCAGATAGAGTATATCAATAACACCTGGGATCTGCCTAGGTATAATTTGAGAACTCTGTGGTCCTGATCATTTCTGAGACATTTCTAAACACAACTAGCACTCACATACCAATATGTGCAGTTATCATTTTATCTGAATGTTATATCCTTTTAATACATAATTTGTACCCATTCGGGTGTTCTATTCTCTCCCCTACATTCTCATTTTGGGCTCTATTTAATCAATTGAGCTAGGTGAATTTCTAAGTTATATGTGTATTTCTAATACCCATTTATAAAATACCCACCATTTTCTGGATGATAGCAGTGATTTTTCTTGTATTTTTATTCAAGTAGCATCCTTTCCTGCTTTGTCTAGTTTATAAACACAGAAAATGAAGGAGATTTTAGCCAATTTGTCAAGTCACTATTTTCCTTCACAAAAGTATCTAACAATTTAATAATGTATTATTATGTATTGTATAATTGAGTGTAACCTTATACCTTAGGAGTCTTGAAAAATGAAATTCATTAGAATGAATATCCTTTTAAACCATCTGCCCATCAATTGTAAGAATGAATATTCTTCCAAACCATCTGTCTGTTAACAGTTCTTGCTATAAAATGAAAATTGGCTAAACAAAACAACTGAGTATGTGTTAATTTCATTAATAAACATAACTGGTGCACAATGGAAAATAATGAAAAAGGAGAAAACAAAGGAAATAAATTATGCTAAATACGTAGATTAATTTACACAGGGTCAAAACTTTTGTATGGTGTCAACCTAAATAATAAACACAGAGAAATACTCTAAAAGAAAATAATATTTATTTGGGAATAGGGCATTGCAATGAGATTATGAATACCATAATAAAGTGTGTATGCTTTCAAGGAGGTAATGAAAGACAAAGGTCCTTAGAGAAAAAAATGAGGAAGGTCACTTAATTGTTTTGAGATAATTGTTCTTGGCTACAAGGATCAATAACAAGAGTTGCATCAATCTGAGCTTAAACAGGCACTTGCAGGGCAGATGTCCTCACAGGCGTATTTCTTTGTTTAAGATTTTGATGGCCTTTGTGCAAGGTTGCAATTTTTGCAGTCATTTGTGATCATTTTTCCTATCAGTGATTTATTCATGACAGCCCTCCCTTCATGGCTTTCCTGAGCTCTATTTGTCAAGTTTGCTGATTTGTTTGTTTTTAACACAAGTGACACCATTTTGATTCTAACAACTTTCACAATGGCTAGTTCTCCACATTTTCAACTTTTGTTTTATGACCCTAGCTTTGTCAAGGTTGCTTCTGTTTTTCAAATAAGTACCACAGATTTCTCACTGAATTTATTTGTAGTTATTTATCTCCCTCATTTTTATGGCTACTGGGAAAAAAGAATTTTTCTCCAAAATTCGTAACCAATTACTATAGATATATAGCAAAGATAATTATTCAGGAAGGTTATTTTTTAATTAGCTGTACTAATAAATTATAACTTCTACTTTTTCAAGTCTGTTTTGTTTGGTTCAAGATAAGTAATGATGTATCCAGAAAATAACAAATATTTGCCTAAATACAGTTATCTTTGTTGTTTTGAATGACTTATTTTACTACATAGCACTTTCAAAATTATGCTAAGTAAGAAGGAATTTATAGCAAATGTTTTATTAGAAGCTAAAATTATTTGTTTCTCTTAAATTTATTTTCTCTGAATTAAAGGAAGGTAGACAATCGGTTAAAAATATCAAACTGATCCTGGTGCAGTGGCTCACGTCTATAATCCCAGCACTTTGGGAGGCTGAGGCAAGTGGATCACCTGAGGTAAGGAGTTTGAGACCAGCCTGACCAACATGGTGAAACCCCATCTCTACTAAAAATACAAAAAAGCTAGCTGGGAGTGGTGGTGGATGCCAAGACCAGCTCGGTCGGGGAGACCCTAACCCAGAGGCGCTAGAGGAAGTAAAGGCATACACACAGAAATATAGAGGTGTGAAGTGGGAAATCAGGGGTCTCACAGCCTTCAGAGCTGAGAGCCCCGAACAGAGATTTACCTATGTATTTACTACCAGCAAATCAGGCATTAGCATTGTTTCTATAGATATCAAATTAACTAAAAGTATCCCTTATGGGAAACGAAGAGATGGGCCGAATTAAAGGAATAGGTTGGGCTAGTTAACTGCAGCAGGAGCACGTCCTTAATACACAGATCGCTCATGCTATTTTTTTGTGGCTTAAGAATGCCTTTAAGCAGTTTTCCGCCCTGGGCGGGCCAGGTATTCCTTGCCCTCATTCCCGTAAACCCACAGCCTTCCAGCTTGGAAGGGCCATTATGACATGTTACAGTGCTGCAGACATTTTGTTTATGGCCAGTTTATGGCCAGATTTTGGGGGGCTTGCTCTCAACAGGTGGATGTTTGCAATCCCATGTACTTGGGAGACTGACACAGGAGAATCGCTTAAACTCAGGAGGAGGAGGTTACAGTGAGAAGAAATCGCGCCACTGTACTCCACACTGGGTGACAGCGAGACTCCGTTTCAAAAAAAAAAAAAAAAAAATCAAACTATAGAGAAAGTAACAAATTCAATGCTCACGCCCCTCTTCCCCACTCATTGACCTCCTCTCTTCAAAAAGTAGTCACCATTAAACTTTTATGTCTTCAGGATGTTTTCATCTGTCTTTATTTTTCCACTCCCCAAATAAGAAAACGCCTGTCCAAATTTAGTTTAATTTACTCTAATTGCTTTCTATCATCTACGAAGGTTCTAGAGCCAGCCAAGTATATTATCAGCAGGGGCTCTGGAGCCAGTGTATAAAGAAAGTGTCCTGACACTGCCACCCATTAGCTCTAAAATTTTGGGTATTTTCTCAACATCTTATGTGCTGGTTTCCTCATCTGGAAAATTAAGATAGTCATAGTTGTACCCCACTTTAGTTATATAGCAGGTTAAATGGATTTTAAATATGATTATTAACTAACTTAATATATAGATTTTATAATTAAAATATTTTACATATATTATCTCATTTATATTATATACAATATAATATATATTATATATTATTATATTTTATTATATAGATTATTTTAAGTGCTGTAAGATCTAGCTATATAGGTTGAATATAGCTATTCACTGGTTGAAACTAAGCTATGAAATAAGCTATATTTATTAATCCTTATCACAAACATTGTTCAATTTCCAATTAATGAGTCCAAATCCCAATCCAACGCTGAGTTTCTTCTAGACATACTTAAATTCCTCTTTCTATTGCCTAGATTGATGGCATTACAGATGACCTTTCTTTCCTGGTTTGCTCATACTCTAAACCAGTTTTCTGCAAATAAGAATGTGAGCACTCACTAGAGAAAGTATGCAAGATAATCCACTGGAATTTTAAAGACAATATTAGAGCTTATATTTACTTTATGTTTAAAAGTGAGAAAAAATTAAGCTGTGTTAATATCTGATTTGAGTTTTGATACTACTACCCACACTTTGTGAAGTCCCCCAATCAGGCATGGGGTCAAAGGTGTCCCAAAGGAAGAAGGAAAATTTCATACCCCTAGGAGTTTAACAACAGAACTCACTGAGAACAGTATATGCCTGAGCGATAGGTTTATAGATTGGATAATCTCATTTAAGAAGACTAAACCTCACAAAATGGAGAAGCAACTTGCTTGCAAGCTCTCCTTCAAGGAAACTTCTAATTTAAGATAATATGAATGATACCAGCAGGAGAGAATGAGAAGAAAATGATTGAGCTGATATTTCTGCTCCTAATGTAAGTTCTACCTCAGCCTTGTCATTAGTAAACAACAATGACATATAATTAGATCTGAGGAGCAAGTCCGTCAGGTTATTAAGAATATGATTAGGAGTGACCCTTGCCCTGAGCATATTAGCATGGTTGGAGACAGATGGTAATGGTTATATGAAGCAGTAGGTGGGATCTATAAACCAAACATCCAGCTCAGAAAAACTAAGCTATGAAATTTGATTCATTCATCAATTTCTAAACCATAGGACATGCAATCTGATTTTTAAAAAGTAACAAACCTTTACTTGTGATGTCTTACGCAAAAACAAGAGACAAAAACCTTACGTATTTGGGTAAGCCCTTGATCTTTCTGCCATCATAATAGTGACTGAAATAATAGACAGAAAACCTGGTTACAAATGAACTTGCGCTATTTTGGGGTAAATATTGCTCAAATAATCAGAAAACATTGCTAAAGAACAGAAAAAAAAGTGTTAGTACAAATTGTGAACTCTCAGAGGTCGGCTCTATAGTTGAATAAAAGGGCAGGTACAACAAAGAACTACATTTTGCAAGCACTAGAAGAAAGATTAACAACTGAAATATATTTTCAACAGTAAATTATTTCATTAACAGAAACACTTTTATGAGAAAGACTGGGTGCCTGTAACTATAACTAGAATGCACTGAATAAAATAAAATGACTCTGTGTTAACAATGCAAAGATTATAACACGTGCGAAATTCATTACACGGCAAGCCATTACAAAAATAAAGATGAAGCTAGAGGGGTACAAAGTGTTAGTGGTTTGCCATAGGAAGTGTTGAAGTTTATAAAAACAGAAGTTATTAAATACAGCAATTTTTATCATACTATGAAATTAGGTGGGGCTAACCATGAAAATTCTCTGTATAGCACAAATTTTACTGATGTCTCTTGGTTAAGTTCTTAAAGCACTGTTAGAATGAGATGTGGCTTTATTTTTCCTTAAGCAAAGACACATGCTCCAGATTTGCTGTCCTCTTCTGTATTAGCAAGTAGCTATCATTCACATTCTACTTAGAACATAAACTTTTCTAAAATTTCCAACTTGGAAATAATTTCAGACTCACATAATATTGGAAACATAAGTTGAAAATATGATACAGAAAGTTCATGTACACCCTTCACTTCACTTTCCCTAAGCTAATACGTTATACAGCCATAGTATATTTAAGACAACGAAATAGGCCGGGCACAGTGGCTCAAGCCTGTAATCCCAGAACTTTGGGAGGCCGAGACGGGCGGATCACAAGGTCAGGAGATGGAGAACATCCTGGCCTACACGGTGAAACCCTGTCTCTACTAAAAAGTACAAAAAACTAGCCGGGCGAGATGGCGGGCGCCTGTAGTCCCAGCTACTCCGGAGGCAGGAGAATGGCGTGAACACGGGAGGCGGAGCTTGCAGTGAGCTGAGATCCGGTCACTGCACTCCAGCCTGTGAGACAGAGTGAGNTCCTGGCCTACACGGTGAATCCCTGTCTCTACTAAAAAGTACAAAAAACTAGCCGGGCGAGATGGCGGGCGCCTGTAGTCCCAGCTACTCCGGAGGCAGGAGAATGGCGTGAACCCGGGAGGCGGAGCTTGCAGTGAGCTGAGATCCGGTCACTGCACTCCAGCCTGGGAGACCAAGCGAGACTCTGTCTCAAAAAAAAAAAAGACAACGAAATCAACATTAATACAATAATATTCTTAACTAAGCTATAGACTTTATTTGAATTTCACCATTTTTCTTCTAATATATTTTTATATTTTATCCCATGTTCCAGCATCCAATCCAGAATTTCACATTGCATTTAACTTTTCATATCTCCTTAGTCTTCTCTCATCCTTAACAGCTCTTCATCCTTTCCTTCCCTTTCAAGATCTTGACATCTTTGATTAACCTTAGTCAGTTTGAATTAGCCCAGTGTTTTCTCTTGACTAGAATATTATGCATTTTTGTCAAAAAAACACAGAAGTTATGCTTCTCAGGCACATTATATTACCGTCTCTTATTACTGGTGTTGCTTATTTGGATCACCTGGGTAAGGTGGTGCCTACCAAGTTTCTCCACCATAATGTTAAAACTTTTTTTCTTTGTAGTGGTTAAATATTAATTAATTTATTTACTTTGAGACAATACAGATATGCCTTTATTCCTCCTATTTTGCATACTGACTTGGTCATTCATCAGCAGATCTTGCTGGCAACAATTATCACTGTGTCATACACATAATAATTTCAGATTTCCCTCATTCCTTTTATATTATGAATTGGAATTGTTCTGTAAGAAAAAGCTGTCCCGGCCGGGCGCGGTGGCTCAAGCCTGTAATCCCAGCACTTTGGGAGGCCGAGACGGGCGGATCACGAGGTCAGGAGATCGAGACCATCCTGGCTAACACGGTGAAACCCCGTCTCTACTAAAAAATACAAAAAACTAGCCGGGCGAGGTGGCGGGTGCCTGTAGTCCCAGCTACTTGGGAGGCTGAGGCAGGAGAATGGCGTAAACCCGGGAGGCGGAGTTTGCAGTGAGCTGAGATCTGGCCACTGCACTCCAGCCTGGGTGACAGAGCAAGACTCCTTCTAAAAAAAAAAAAAAAAAAAAAAAAAAAAGAAAAGCTGTCCCTTATCTCTTATTTGTTTATTCATTCAATTATTTATTTATATCTCTATGAACTCATAGATATTTATTTATTCTGTGTTATCCAATACAACCACGTATTTTGTAATTCCATTTGTTCATTTTGGCTTCTGAATTATTTTGACATAGGCCCATTTTTTTCCAGCACTCTTTAATTCCTAGATTATATATTTAAAAATGAAAACAGTCATCTAATCTTTTAAGGTTAGAGTGACATTTTTATCACAAATGAGAAAGTAAGTTTTAAAAGAAGGACATCAAGCATTTGCAAATGCTTGCTAATCTTCCCATTTCAAAATGACTGTTACCAAAAATTACACAACTGTATTATCTATAAAAAGTCACATTTGTGCATTTAAATTGAGAAACAAAAGATTCTAATCCATTCAAAATCATCCAGAGAAGGACTTAACAACAAAGGTTTGCAATAGTTTTTATTTATTTATCTACATTTTAATTATTACTTTTCTTTGCAGAGATGGCGTCTCACTATGTTGTCCAGGCTATACTGGAACTCCTGTCCTCAAGCAGTCCTCCTGCCTCGGGCTCCCAAACTGCTGGAATTAGAGGCATGAGCCATCATGCCCGGCCCAGGTTTTGTAGTGATTTTAAATCTGCTTCTTAAAACACAAAATGCAGTATGTTGAACTTACTCGGTAAGCAAACCTTTTTATCATAATTACACAAGTTTTCAAAACAGATTTGTACATAAAACCTTAGATAATAGATAGAAAGAAATAAAAAATAAATAGCTTAGTTTATTAAGTAGCACCAATGAATTATTTTTTCCCTTTAGATCTTTGTGCCTTTATAGACTATCATTTTCAGTTATGACAGATGATAAAACCATGTCGAGAAATAAAATGAGCTTACAACCAAATATTGGAGTCATTGTATCACAAACCATCCAATCAATATTTTCAGTTTACAGAATAAACTTAATCAAATTAATCTCACTAAAACTATTGAAGGGTTTTATGTCATTAACAGACAATGTAACAGGGATCTTTAACTCACATTTTGTACCTACCTCACAATGTAATATAATAAAATAGTACCTTTATAATTCATAAGTAAATATGAATATGATGAACATATTTGGTTAATCTTTTAGTTATGAAATGAATAATCAAAATACTGTGAAGATATACAGACACTAAAGATATACAGACACTACAAAAAAAAAAACTACAGTTATAATACAAAGTAATATTGGTTCTTGTCCTCTCTTGTGTGCAGTAAAACCTACTGTAGGAGTTATACCTTGAAAGGAGAATTTTAAACTTTGTTCCTATTTGGCCCCAGCGTCCCGACAGTTGTTTCCTGGTAGCTGAGTATCTATGAATAGAATGAAGCAGGGGAACAGGGATACTAGCCTTTTGCCTGGTTTCAGAGTGTGCCAATGGAAAGGGTGATTTATAATATCATTTCATGATGATGATAATCTCAAGAGGAGATTTGGTGGCAGCTTCTTAAATTAAACACAAATGAGTTCCTTTTCATTCTCTTTTTAAATCTGGTGGCTTAATTAGAACATCATTCTAAATTTTTCAAATGATGTTGAGCATCAGTTTTATCTTGTAGTGTTGTAAATATTTGTGTTTTGTTGTGGTTATTATCAGATCTTCAATAGAATTTTAGTAATAAAAGGGAAAATAAACACTTGTAATAAGGTAAAAGACTGGAGCACTGGAAATGTATATTAGGTTTTTATTTTCTGTAAACATTTTCAGTATCTTTCTACAAAATTAATTGTAAGAAATTTGAAAGAAATACACTTTCTTACAAAAGCTTTCCAATCTGAGATAATTCTAACTGTATTAAAGCTAATTAAAAAGATACCCCAAACTGACTCATCTCAGTTAAGATTCAGAACATAAATGACAAAATTTCCTGCAAAGACTTTTTTTTTTCCCAGAAGTTACCAACTGCAGGGAAAACATTCACATCAGAAATACCCAGATTTTACATAACACACTTCACCTTTTCCTTTTAAAATTCATCTTACCTACTTTAAGAATTAATAAAGATGAAATATTTATATTTCAATGAGCATTTCCTCTTCATCCCCTTTCATCTTTAATTTGGTACTCTAGGGTGAAAAAGCTTTGAGCTATGGTATAGATCTCTGAACTTCACAGAAGACTAACATTACATCATCTTAAAGAGAAATCCACTCTAGGCATCAAAAAGCATAGAAATATATCCTGGGAGAAAACTCCCAATATCAGACCCCAGATGAACTGAAGAATAATTCAATTAAAATCTGAGTTTTGTAGACACCTGTTACAGGATGGATGAGGCAATGCATAGCCTCTTTTACCCTCATTTGCAGGACTATCCTGAGGCAAAATAAGCAGTTAGAAGTTTATCTTAGGGGACTTCTGATTTCCTACCTCAGTGTGTGTTTTTTTTTGTTTTGTTTTTAGTCATTGCTGAATCATTTGCAGCCCCCATTTCTCTATGTTTTGTTTTTTTTCCCAAAGTAGATATTAATTAGGACCCACTTTCTTTTAAGGTATAGAATTAAAACTGAACTGGAATTCATTCGGAACCCAAAGTCACCTTGCCTACCTATAAAATCACTGTTTGGACATTGTACCATCAAATTGTCCTAAGAAATTGGATTAAAACTCAAAAATTAAACAACACACTTAAAGTTTCTATACTAAGAATTGCCAGATCCAAAGGTACAAACTCAAATGCTGTTTCTCAAATTCGGGAATATGTTGTTACATTATTTTGCCTGAATAAGGCTTTGGGTAATATTTTAGAGTTCCAGGCACTACTTGGTTTGCCCCCAAATAATACGTATGACAGTTTATCAACAGTGAACACTTTCCAGTCTGACTACTCAGTTTTCATCACTGCTTTGACATTTGCTAGTTAAGTGAACTTGGGCAAATTTTACTCAATCTCACCACACCTCAATTTCTCAGAGAAGAAAATGTGCACAAAACATAATATTCTCTCAAGGGTTACTAACAGAATTATTAAGCATCATACATAAAAGGAGCACAATGCCTAGTACATAGCAATCACCTCAAAATCATGAGTTTATATAATTTATTGATCTGTAGGCTAAGAAATTATAGACAGATGCATTGATCATTATAATTAAGAAAATGTCTTCTAACTGCTGTTTAACTCCAGAATTTCACTCAGCCCAGTCACTGAGTCACTGACACAAAAGAGAAACTACAGCTCTTAATGGAATAAATGAATTAATTAATGAAATTACTGTCTTGTCCAGGTGAATTGCTTGTGGAAAATAGCAATAAAATTGTATGGTAATTTGAATGATTCCTTGGCATGAATCTATTCCAGATGTTTGAAACATATGGCTGTTCAATAAATATACTTTAGAATGCTAAGCCTATGTTTTCCATGAGGAGTCAGGAGTCTTTCAACATGGGTGTTCCATTATTAACTCTGTAACTTTAACCTTCAACTGCTAAAGCCACCTATCAGGGAAAATATGAGATTGTTTTCAACTTTCATTGAATTTTATCCATCTCAGCTGTGTAAAATAGACCTGGTTACATCTAAATTCTAAGAATATTTTTTATGATGCTGGTTAATAACACTTTTGTAAGACCTACACTTTAACATGAAATGAGCATCAATGCCTGCAGGTATAGTGTCCTGACAGATTAAATGATTATGGTAAGTGAATATGAAAGAGTGTACATTTTGGAAACCCCATGTGTTTAATTTTTACTTTGATCACTGAATGTTCATTTTGGATGAGCTGGATGCATGTCAATCTTTTACTGAGAATACACACATTTTTCCAAGTTTATGACATAATTGTATTGTCACATCAAAAATGACTTCACTGGGCAACAGGCTAACTCCCTAAGGATCCCCAAATAGATGACTCAATAATGATATCAACAATTTGATAAATATTATTTAAAAGTTACTGACTTAGGTATGCAAATCTCTGAAATAGCTTAAAGCATAGATTTATTTAGACAAACACTTACTAACAAACAGTTGAATTTGAGCAGATAAGCTCACGTTTAGTAGGAAATGGTGTTGTTTGGACATCCTTGGGGAGCAATGGAAATTATCTACTATGAAAAAATTATAAACTACAATTACTACAATTATATGGGTGAGTTCTATGGCATAGACTGTTAAGATCTCAATTATTCATAATTATTTCTGAAGACCATTGTGTCCAGAAATGCTCTTTGGATTCAAGTTTATGCAAAGCCAGAGTTTGTCAGTCATTTACACACAAATGTAAGGCTCCTGAGTTTGTTTAGGAACATGCCTACCTCTCTTTTCTTTCTGTTTACTAACAATTCATATGAATATACCCTTAATCAGAAACTTTACATAACCATGCTCCACGTTCTTACCAAAAAACATAATATTTAATCTCAGCTACCCACTTCTTGTGAACTCTGAAGAGAGACAGATAATGTCAAAGAGGACTGTTCAAAATGTAGGAAGACTATTCCTTTGTCTATATATTTCAGATTTTACTTTTAGAAAAGCCAGGTTAAGAATGATGCCAATTTGCACTAAAATATCTCACCTGTTCATATAAAATTGCCTCCTCAGCCCCTTTATAAAAGTGAGGAATATTATAAAAAATACGTATTTTGTTGTTGTTTACCATGTTGTTACACATAAAGTTTCAAAATCAAAAATAAATTTTGAAATATAAATAAATGAAAATGAGATAAATGTATATTATTTTAACTGATACATTATATAAATATATGATGCATGTTATATAAATACAATATATACTATGTGAATGTCCAGGCATGGTGACTCCAAGCCTATAATCCCAGCATTTTAGGAGGCTGAAGCAGGAGGATCATTTGAAGCCGGGAGTTCGAGATTAGCCTAATCAACCTAGCAAGACTTTGTCTCTACAAAAAACTTAAAAATTAGATGGGTGTGTTTATGCACACCTGTAGTGCTAGCTGCTCTGAAGGCTGAGGTGGGAGGATCTCTTGAGCCAAGGACTTCCAGACTGGGTAATAGAGTGAGACTCTGTCTCTAAAAATAAGAATGATGTACTCTTTATAAATATAAAATATATAATATTATGCAATATTTTATAAATATTTAATAATAGTTTATAAATATTTATATTTTGTAAATATTAGTATGCATATTTTATAAATGTT
>NW_016806911.1:42600-59981 GCF_001698545.2 Rhinopithecus bieti | reverse complement strand
TTTTTTTTTTTTTTTTTTTTTTTTGTCATTTGCAAGACAACCTTTAGGTTTTCCAATACAGTGTTTTTTTGTTTTTTTTCTCTCTTCATTTATGTTATAACTTTATTTCAAGTGACTTTTCAGATGGATCCAAAGCAAGGAGGATAAAAAAATGTTGATCCCTGGGGACGGGTGCAGTGGCTCACGCCTGTAATCCCGGCACTTTGGGAGGCAGAGGTGGGAGGATCACGAGGTCAGGAGATAGATCGAGACCATCCTGGCTAACATGGTGAAAACCCATCTCTACTAAAAATACAAAAAAAAAGAAAAAAAATTAGCCCGGCGTGGCGGCAGGCGCCTGTAGTCCCAGCTACTCCGGAGGCTGAGGCAGTAGAATGACGTGAACCCGGGAGGCGGAGCTTGCCGTGAGCCGAGATGGCGCCACTGCACTCCAGCCCGTGCGACAGAGCGAAACTCCGTCTCAGGAAAAAAAAAAAAAAAGTCGATGACTTCCCAATTGGCATTTTATAGACAAGGTACTTTTGTTTTCTGTTATGAGTATCTTTCCTTGTTTTGCTGTAGGTTTATACTGTAGTGCAGTTCTTTAATTTAAATGTTTTCATTACTGCTTACAAGTTATTTTTTGTTTCAACTTAAGCTATTTCTCAAAGTTCTGTCAATTTTTTTTTCTTTTTCAAATTTTCTTTTATATTCAGGTGTACATGTGCAGGTTTGTTACCTGGGTATATTTTGTGACGCTAAGGTTTGGGGTACAAATGATCCCATCACCTAGGCACTGAATATAGTACCCAGAAATTAATTTTTCTACCCTTGCCCCTGAATGTAGTCCCTAGTGTCTATTGTTGCCATCTTTATGTCCATGAGTACACAATGTTTAGCTCCCATTTACAAGTGAGAAAATGCAGTATTTGGTTTTCTTTTCCTGTGGTAATTCACTTAGGATATTGCTTCCAGCTGCATCTGTGTTGCTGTAAAGGACATAATTTCATTATTTTCTTATGGCTGCATGGTATCCCATGATACTATGTACCATATTTTCTTTGCACAATCTGTCATTGATGGGCTCCTGGGTTGATTCCATGTCTTTGCTATTGTGAAGAGTGCTGCAATAAACATAGGAGTTCATGTGTCTTTTTGGTGGAACAATTTGTTTTCTTTTGTATATATACCCAGTAATGGAATTGCTGGATTGAATGGTAGGTCTGTTTTAAGTTCCTTGAGAAATCTCCAAACTGCTTTCTAAGTGTTTGAACTAATTTACATTCCTACCAAGAGTTGCAGTTGATGTCCGAGATAATTTGTTCCTCTGCCCCACAAATCACCTTTTTAATTGGGAAATTAACAAAGATAATTTAATATTTTTCCATTTACTTTGGTTTTAGATCCCTGTAAGACTGTAATCTGTATCCTAAATTTATTCTTGGTCTGTAGGGAGGAGATGGCAGCAACCGTAGCAATAATTTGTTTGAAGTTTACTAAGTGACACACACTCTGCTGAATGCGGTGACCTCCACAAATGGGGCCTTGCGGTCATAGTGTACAACCTCCAGTAGGCAATAGACATTAGGTAAATAAACACAAACATATATGTAAATACTAGCAAGATTTAGCCATTTATGCAAAAGATATGTATTGAGCACCTGACTTACACCAGATACTTTTCTAATCATTTGGGATACAGTTGTAAACCAACTGAATTTAAAATCTCTGCTATCACAAACCTTTTATTTAAATAGAGCTTATATTATAAAGCAAAGTTAAAAGAACAGAGTATAGTGATATACAATAACTAGAGACAGTGGCCTTGCCATTTCCTGGTGACAGGAAAGGCTACTGTGAGCAATTGGCATTTGAATTAGGATCTGAAACATGAGCCCATGTTATTAGATGAGAGCAAGATTAGATGAAGTTGTGTGTGGAATAGGGGTTTCAGCTTCCAAGGAAAAGAAACAGAACGGATTGAGGCCTTGTAGTAGATGGTAACATGAAAAGGGCCAAGAAGCAAATAGAAGCCACTGGGGCTAGAATGCACTGAAAGGTGCAGAGAGAGAAAAGGGAATGCTAAAGAGCTTTGACTGAGTCAAATATTGCTAGGCTTTGTGGCTATGTTAAGGATGTGGGCCTTTATTCTACGAAGATTCAGAAATTATTTTAAAACTTCAAGTAAGTAAGCAAACAACATGATTATTTTTAAAATAAAGCACTCTGCCCACAGTGGAGGGCAGTGATCTAAAAAGTAAAGTATGCAAGCTCATATAATAGGAGGAAATTAAAAAATAGTGTCTTTAGGTTGTTTTGTCTTTTAGATTTCCATTTTGTATACTTTTAAAATAATAAATCAATAGGTATATATTGATGTATTACTCATAAATATAGTTTTCTATATGGGTTAATGGTCAAAAAATATGTAGATATTTATGTAGAGAGAGGAAAATCACTTAAGCACTTATTTTATTAGATACATAAGGAGTTTATAGTATTTCATTTAATGTTGATGATGGTTAAAATGGAGTTGAAGGGTGAACACAAGAGGTATTTAAAGAGAAGAGTAGCCAGGAGCGGCGGCTCACGCTGGTAATCGCAGCACTTTCGGAGGTCTAGGCAGGTGGATCACAAGGCCAGCAGTTTGAGACCAGCCTGGCCAACATGGTGAAATCCTGTCTCTACTAAAAATACAAAAATTAGCCTGGTGTGTTGGCATGCACCTGTAGTCCCAGCTACTTGGGACTCTGAGGTGGGAGAATCACTTGCGCCCAGGAGGTTGAGGTTGCAGTGTGCTGAGATCATGGCACTGCACTCCAGCGTGGGTGACAGAGTGAGACTCTGCCTCAAAAACTAAACTAAACTAAACTAAACTAAACTAAACTAAACTAAACTAAACTAAAAAGAGTTAGTGTCTTATTATGGTCTAAACTAGAATGGACTACAGTAGCTTCAAAACATTTTCTAGTAGTATTACACTTCACTTTGACAATTAAAATGTAGGAGTGCTAAAGTTTGCTGATTTCATGGCTTTTAAATTATTCTTTGTTTAAATTATACTTTAAGTTTTAGGGTACATGTGCACAACGTGCAGGTTTGTTACATATGTATACATGTGCCATGTTGGCCTGCTGCACCCATTAACTCGTCGTTTAATTAGATATATCTCCTAATGCTATCCCTCCCCCTTCCCCCACCCCATGACAGGCCCCGGTGTGTGATGTTCCCCTTCCTATGTCCAAGTGTTCACATTGTTCAGTTGCCACCTATGAGTGAGAATATGCGGTGTTTGGTTTTTTGTCCTTGTGATAGTTTTGCTCAGAATGATAGTTTCCAGCGTCATCCATGTCCCTACAAAGGACATCGAACTCGTCCTTTTTTTATGGCTGCATAGTATTCCACTGGTTGTAGTATGTGCTCAACACTTTTCTTAATCCATCTATAACTGATCGGACCTTTGGTTTGTTCCAACGTACTTGCTATTGTGATAAGTCGCCCATAAAAATACGTAGTGCATGTGCCTTTTGTAGGCTGATTTAAAATCCTTCCTTTTAAAATTGTTCTAATACTGGCTTCTGCAGTCAGAAAAAAGATGGGTTTAAGATGAGATGAAGATAAAATGTGAAAAGCGCTTATAAAAGTTAATGGTCTGGTCACATTCTTAAAAGATCTTAAGAATAGTCACCTGATACTTGAGACGCGTAATATGCTGTTGTCTAAGGTTATAAGTAATGAGCAGAGTTGGAAGTAAATGAACAATCTGCTTTATTTCCTCCCCACTTTTGACTTAGTTTTTCTTGGTGATTTACTTTGAATATCGTACCAGCCCCATTTGTGGTTAACAGAATATTCTAATATTTTTTCAAAATTGTGTAAGAACTTCTAAAATTTATATTACCCATGTTCCTCAGAATTCTATAAACTTTTCTCCCATCTTTTACATTAACATAGCGTAGTTTTCTAAAAAACCTCCAAAAAGGTAAGAGATTTGTTTTGATTGTAACACATACTAAGAAATTGCACTGCTTTTTTCCAATCTACTGAAAACCCATTACCCCTATTACAATGCCATCGGTGTTTTAATAGATGCACAACAGATTATTGGAACCTAAGAATGGAAGGAGTTGTATCCATTGATTATCTGGAATTATTAAAAAACCAAAATTCATATTTATTGATAAGGAATCTGGTTTTATAAAATTATGCTGTTATTATGGACGAAAAAGAAATCTATAAGTAACTAATTTGTTTCTCCTTACGAATGTGCTTTGAGCAAAGTTACAATGTGCTTTGGAGAAAGTTAGTTCACAAGACACAAAAATAATCACATATCATTTAGAAAAACTTTGTATTTATAGCCGTAAGTTAATATCTTACTTTTTTTAAAGTTTATATATTAGTTCTTTCATCCATTAATCTGATGAATAAAACAAGCAAGATAAACAAAATATTATTTTATATAGTTAATATTTCTGGAAATACATCTAAAATACTCTAGAACTTTCCCCTGTCTATCATTTTGATGACTGAAAACTGCCTTTTAGATAAAGTAAGACTGAAACTTTTTTCATACCATTTTGTATCCACTATTGTCACTGTAAAAATGCAACACATTGAGAAATCATGTATAGGATATAATTAGGATATAATCTTCTGAATTATTTTCATAACCATGCTTAAAATTTGTAATAAGGTATTTTCAGAATGTCAATTAATATTTGAAAAGTTTTTAAGAGTTATATATTTATATTTCTTATAGAAGCATAAAATCCAAGTATTAAGTATATTTCAACTTTCAGCTCTCTTTATGAAAATCAATACGAGCATAGAGATAAACTACATTTCAGTAATAGACTAGAGATTTTTCAGCAGCCCTTTTCAAACTATTCACATTATTTTCTGATGGCAATGACATCTCAAAAGAAGCATGATATTGTCTTTGAATACCATCAAACCTCCTTGCTGTCTTACATTCAACAATAGGTGGTAGATTTTCTTTTTATAAGAGATGAATGTATTCCAAAAGCAATTGTTATAAAAGTAGCTGACATTATGAATAAAAAATGGGAGGAAGGGCATTTCTGCTGGAACTAATTTTAGAAAAGTAGACAGGCATCAGTTATTACACAGAAGAGTCAAGGATTATCTGAAAATGTTGATATAGATTGTGGTATCACTACCAGGGCCCCCTTTTTAGCTAGTCGATAAGCCTTATGGCTTCCCAGGACTGCTAGATTAATTGAAAGAAGATGGAAAACAATTTGCTTACAGAATCTTGGAAATTTTCTTGAGTTCATGATGACTGCCAGCAGTATGAGAGCAAGTAAAATAATGTCTTCAGCTCCATTAAATGTGTAAAATTTTAAAATAACACACTATATAATATCAACTTATTTACAATGTATCTTCTTCCAGAGTTCTTTCAACACATTATTCATTATTATTTAACATAAACCTGTAACAATCAAAGAACATGCTTCTAGAAGGGAGTTCATTAAAGAGCTTGTTATTACCACAATTTCCAGGTCAAAGATATTTGTTCTCAAGCGATAAAGGGTTTTCACCCACTATACTCAAAAACCTGTGTCCAGATCTATTCAATTATTACTTGAAAGACTCTGTAGGCAAAGAGTGTCTTTGTGGTTTTGGACTAAGATATTGGTCATATTCATGAATTGTTTATCTTAATATAGCATTAATAGATAAGACCTTATGAGAAACACAAAACAAAATGTTTGTGACAAATTTAAGCTCTGGAAAACATAATTATAGAATAATAAAACTAGTCTAAAGTAAAAGAGAATGCAGAAAGGTAAAGAGAATCAAATTCAATACCATAAAGTCAGTATTCAAAGAAAGGCACAGAAGAGTTTTAATGCTAATGTTTCAGTGAAGTGTAGGGTGCAGTCTCTTAAGCTGGAAACCAAAGTAACTCAGAAAATTTCCTTTAGAAGACTACTTTTTTTTTTTTTTTCATTTTAACTTCAGCATTCTCCTGTTCTTTATTATTATATTACAAGCTCTTCTTTCTTACCCTTAATCTCATAGCCCGTAAAATCACGTAACATTACTAGCCTCATTGGACCAGTTTGTACTTTGAGGAAAAATAAAGTGGTTTCCTAGTGAAAAAAATTAAATAAATATGCCATGTGATTCATTGATATTGTGTGGAAAATACGGCGGTTATACATTTTTTTGGTCCCTTGGCAATAGTAAACAATGTGTGAATAAAATAGCATTAGCAATGTAATTTGAAAATTAAAGAAAAAAGCTTCACTGTAAGAAAACTGTATACAAAGTGCAAACTACATTTTTAGTCCATTATATTTTTTATTAAAAACAACAAAACCACTTACATAAATCTAAATACTGTTCTATGTACTGAAGGAAGGTGTAAGATTCTAGCGCAATTTCACCCTCTCACACATATCAATTATTCACTCTTAAACAAATGAGAAAAATGCTAACTGATTACTCTGAAGACTGAGAAATTGGCAGAATTTAGAGAGTGAGAAAAACATAGAAGATGCAACTGGCACACAGGGAGCTCCCCTTTTTTATGACTTTGCCCTGAGGACTCTGCAACTCATGGCAGAATCGCTGAATGGTTAACTTTTGATTAAAAAAAAATTAACCGGCCAGTTTTTTTCTGCCTTTGGAAAACAATGAAAGACAGACTCAAAGAAAAGTGAAGGGGGAACCCCATAAACAAATTCAGAAAATGAAAGTTTCAAATTCAGTTAATAAATTTTATCCAAATATCTAACCAGTCCTTGAGTTCTACATGTATGAAGTAGATTGCTAACAATTTGGCCTGAGGTCTCAGAGACTTTGTTCAAGTTACAGTCCTACTAAACACTACAACATTCTTCAGAAGCATATAACAGAATCCACAGTCTCCACAACATAATTTTCCTAATGTCCGAAATATACTCCAAAATTACTTACAGGAATAAAACTATGAAAATATGATCTATTCTCAGGGGAAATAAAAATTGACAAATGCCAACCTGTGGATGACCTAGCTGTTAAAATTATTACAAAAGGACATTATAGAATTTTATTTAACTATGGTCAATTAGGTCATGAGAAATATACTCAGAGTAAAGGAAAGAATATCTCCAAAGAAAATCAAACATATAAAACAAAAGCAAATATAAGTTTTAGAATTGACACATATAATATTTGAGATAAAAAGGTCCACTGGAAAGACTTTATAGTAGAATGGTGAGGAAAAAAATTGTAAACAAGAGCATAGATTAAGTGAAATTTTCCAATTTTGAAGAACAAGGATTGGAAAAGATTGAAAATATGAACAGAGGCTCAGAGATCCTTAGGGCAATGTGAAGAATGTGACAGTGTGAGTATGTACATTTGGCATATGTATGTGTATAAAAATATATTGACATATAATTGACACATACATAATGTAATATTTACATATGTTCATATATTACATTAGTATCAATAATGTTTTAATACTATACATATAGCATCACATATATATGGTATATAGTGACTAAATCTCAGAAAGAGAGAAGGGAGTAAAACTGGTCATATAAAATATTTAAGTAACACCAGGAAAATCTTCCCAAATCTGGCAAGATTTAAATTTAAAAGTTAAATTATACATTCCTTAAATAAACTATACTTGGTCATAATATTGTTTGCTTTAAATTGCTAATAATTTGTTTAAGGTAATATGTGCCATATTCATGACAGATAATGATCTACATTTTTATTTCTTATATGTCTTCACATGTTTTTGTTATCAGGGAGATTCTGGCCTCAAAAAGTGATTTTGCCATGTTTTCCTCCTCATCTGTGTTCTTCACTTTTGCTGAATTGGTGTTATTTCTACTTTAAATATTTTATAAGATTAGGTAGAATTTCCCATCAAAACCAGGAAATTTATGTAAACGCACATTTAAGTATAAGCTCAATTTAGGCTATTCTTGTATCTATTTTAATGTAAAATTTCCCACTGCTTCTTTTGAGAATTTGTCTATTTCATAAAAATTATCAAATTCATGGCCATAGAGTTGTTTGTAATAGTCTCTAATTTTTTTTTACTTTCTATATGGTAGTGATAGACTTAATTTCATTCCTGATATTTTAATTTGTTTTTTCTCATTTTAGTCAGTATGGTGAGAGGTTTATCAATTTTATTGATTTTTTCAAAGAGTCAAGTTTTATTAATTAATGTTCTTTATTCTTTCTGTACTCGAATTCAATAGTTTCTACTTTATATTTGTTATTTTCTTAATTATTCTTGCATTGAGTTAATTTGCTTTTGTTTCTTTAGTTCTTAATGTGGAAGCTTAGATCAGTGAATTAAGACACGTGTTTCTTACAGAAGCCTTTAATGCTTTCCAATAATGATAACTTCACAAAATAAAGATATGCTGTATCATCATTTTAATTCAATTTAAAATATTTTTGAATTTCTCTCATAATCTCTTCTTTGAACCAGGGATATTTACATGTAAGTTGTTTAATTTCAAATATTTGAGCACTTTCTAGATATTTTCCTCTTATTTACTTTTGGTTTAATGTGTTTTAATCTGAGAAAACACAGTATAGTTTATTTTTAAGATTTTTTAGTGACCCAGAAAAAGGGCTGTTGGGTGAATGCTCTACATCAACTTTAAAAAAAGTCTGTATTTAGCTGTTGTTGGGTCGAATCTGTGTATGTTAAATATAGTTATTCTTCATAATGATGGGTTCTGCATCTGTGTTCAATCAATCACAGATCAAAATATTAAAATAACAAAATAATATTACAACGTAATACAAATAAAAAATAATAGAGTGTAACAACTATTTATATTGTTTTAGGTGTTATAAGTAATTCAGAGATGATTTAACATATATAGGAAGTTGTGCAAACATTTTATTTAAAAAACCATAAAACATTTTATCAACATACCATACCATGCATGAGCTCCACCAGCGATGTGCTGTTAAATATTGAACCAGTTCTCTTGGGGAAAAAAAAAGTTTACACATGTGTGTTTATTACAAATTTTATGGATATAATAGTTTCAGAACACATAATTTACAAATAATAACAACATTGTATTATAATTTAATTTATCATTTATCATTTTTTAAAAAATGATACATAATTATACATATTTATTGGGTACAGCATGATATGTTTATATATGTATACAATATGTAATGATCAAACCAGTGTAATTAGTGGATCCATCTTCTCAAACTTTCATCATTTCTTTGTGTTGGGAGCATTCAAAATTGTCTATTCTACCTATTTGAAAATATGCCATAAATTATTATTAACCATATTCACCTTACAGGGCTATAGAACACTAGAATGTATTCCTCCTATCTAGCTGTAATTTTGTGTCAATTAACCAATCTCCTCCTCTCTCCTACCCTTGCCAGCTAGTACTATGCCATTTTGTATAAGGGGCTTAAGCATCTGCAGATTTTAGCATCCGCAGGGGTCCTGGAACCATCCCCCCATGTGTACCAGTCCCTCATGAATAC
This sequence comes from Rhinopithecus bieti, assembly GCF_001698545.2. Taxonomy (NCBI): domain Eukaryota; kingdom Metazoa; phylum Chordata; class Mammalia; order Primates; family Cercopithecidae; genus Rhinopithecus; species Rhinopithecus bieti. Next base: position 50,486 of record NW_016806911.1, on the reverse strand, counting down.
AACTGTGATCAGTTGGTAGGGTGCCTCAGAGTTTCTGTTGCCATATTGATTTTTTATGTACTTGTTTTATTAATTACTAAAAGATTAATTTTGATATGTGCAAATATAATTATAGAATTATCTATTTCCCCTCGTAATTCTATCAGTTTTGTGTGCTACATTTTGCAATTATTTTGTTAGTTTTCTTTTACTTTCAAGATTGTTAGGTCCTTGTGGAAAGTTGATTTCTTTATTATTGTGCAATGATTCTCTCTAGTCCTAGTAATATTTCTTGTTATGAAGTCTATATTTCCTCATATAAATGTAAATATTTTATCTTTCCTTTTATTATATTGGAGTAGTTTTTCTAATCTTTTAACTTATTTATATCTTTACATTTAAATGGATTATTGTAGATAGCAGGTAGTTGGATATTTCTTTGTTATCTGACTTGAAAATATCTGTCTTTTTATTGATGTGTTAAAATTGCATGTGTTAATGTAGTTATTGATACAGTTAAAAAAAATCTATCAGCTTGCTGGATGTTTTTCTATTAGTGCCATCTGTTTTTGTTTGTTTGATTTCTGCCTTTCTGTGGACTAATGAAGTATATTTTATGCCTTATTTTTCTCCATTATTGGATTAATTTTTCTTTCACTTTTCAAAATTGCGTTTAGTAGTTACCCTAGACTTTACAGTATGCCTATTTAATTATTCATGATCTTTCTTAGAATATGAGTATACCACTTTATATGCATTGTAAGGGCATTTATTGGCTTTCTCTAGCAATGTAACAAATTACTACCAACTTAGCAATTTATAACAACATCTGTTTATTGTCTAATAGTCCCCTAGATCAGAAAACTAACCTCATCAGAACTGGGTTCTATGCTTAGAGTCTCATAGGCTAAAATCAAGGTGTCTGCCAGCATTATGAGCTCATCTCAGTCTCAAGGTTATCTTCCAAGCTCAGTGGGTTGTTGGTATAATTCAGTTTCTTGCATTTTAGTGGAGCAAAGTTTCTAAATTTCTTGTAAGCTATCAACTGACAGTCATTCTCTGTACCTAGAGGCTAACCATTGTTTCCTGTTATGTAGCCCTATCCACAACATGGAAATTTGCTCTTTCAAGGCCAGCAGGAAAATGTGTCTTGCTCATAATCTCTTAACTACATTTAAGAACTCACCTGATTATGTCCGACACACTGACTAACATTTCCCATTTGAGTGACTCAAAAGTAACTGATTAGGAAATTTAAATTTATTTGTAAAATCCCTTTTGCAATGTAACATAATCATGATAGTGAAATCCCATCATATTTACCACTCTCTTTTAAACTCAAAGGATGAGCATTACTCAGGATTTGTACACCAGAGGGGGACAGGAATCCTGGAGTCACATTACTACAGAGGAAATTACACATTCATTACACATTACACAATCACATTTTTCTTATTCATTAAACATTATACAATCACATTTTCTCATCACTTTTGCTATATTTTCATGGCTTAGACTTATTCTGTACTGGGAAAGCTTCCACAGAGAGTAAATAAACATTTTTATTTATATTTATCCCAATTCAGAACATTCCTGCATGATAATAAACTCTAAAACTAATTATCCTCTATTACACTTCTCAGTAACAATGGCATTAAGTCATTCCCCAGGATGATCTGTGGTGAACTCATACATAATCTTGAGAGTGATTTTGGGTAAAAACCTAGTATCACTTTCCTGGAGCGACCTTATCTAAGTGACAAAATGTAGGTAGCTTAAATAACAGAAATTTATTGTCACATAATTCTCGAGGCTGGGAGTCCAAAAATCAAGATGTCCACAGTGTTGGTTCCCTCTCTGGTTTGTGAGTGAGAATCTATTCCATGCCTCTCTTTTACTGTCTGGTGGTCTCTGGTGTTGCTTGTTTTGTAGATATCATTCTCCCTGTGCAGTTACATCTTCCTCCTTTTCCATGTGTCTCTGTGTCCAAATTTGCCCTTTTAATAAGAACACCTGTCATATTTGCTTGGAACTCACTCTGGTAATAGAATTTTCACTGAATTACCTCTTTAAACACCTTATCTCCAAATACAGTCACATTCTAAGGTACCAGGAGTTAGGACTCTAACATGTCTGTTTTTGGAGGGACACAATTGAAACCATAGCATACCTCATCTTGGTATTGTGAGAGCAATTTTTACTTCTGTAAAATAAATAAAGTGAGGGGACATATAGTTAAACTTGAAGTGCAAAAATGGTGCTATAACATACAATTCAATTTATAAAATATGTATTAAAATAATGTCCACAGTTTTTGCTTTGATGCTATGGTGCACATCCTCCATAGCTGCACATAAAAACAAAACAAAACAAAAGTCTTCAAATTGTTTAGCAACTTTAAATTAACGTTAATAACAATATACTAAGGAGAAGAAGAAAATTCTTATTGGCACATTCACTTACTATAAGACCAATTTAAACACATACATCCATATACTAAAGCATGTTTGACTTATAAATATAATACTATTAAAATTTTACAACTCTTCGTTTTCCCAAATGACCTATTTATTTATATAAAATAGCACTACTTTCTCAAACAGACTATGTAAGTACTGATTCACCAAAGCATGAGTGGATTCACCTCTATATTCCTTCTTCCTGGGAAATTATGTTCCTTGCCTAATAAGTTTTAATCCAGTATTAGGAAGAAAAAAACTTTTATTCGTATGGTTGCAGTTTAAAGCTTTTGAAAAATTCAATCTAATGTATTTCTAGCAATGAGTCCTATTCTTGGAGCGTTTTTTGGGTCTCAGGCTCATAATCTTCCATATCTTGTTGTTACTTTACCGTATGGGACGATGTTCCTTTCAAAGCATATGTAACTAGACTTCTTATCCAATAGAGTAAATAAGACATGAAAAGTCATTCAAAGGCAGAGGTATGACTTACTTTTCATCATTTTACCACCAGAAATTAATACTTTCTTTTCATTCTGACTAGATGGCATCATTTGGATACAACTTTGAGTTTAAGCTGGAGTTTACAGCCTAGCTGATTCATGTTCAGAAAGTATGGAAGATAGTTCATAAAGAGATGGAAGGAAGGAAGGGAGGGAGGGAAGAAGGGAGAGATAGAGGAAGAATGGAAGGGAGGGAGGGAGGAAGAATGGGAGAAAGGAGAGAGAGAAGGACAGGGATGGAGGAGGAATGAAAGAGGAAGAGAAAAAGGAATGAAGGAGGGAGAGAAAAAGGAATGAAGGAAGCCAGGAGGGAGAGGGAGGGAGGAGAGAAAGGGAGAAAAATGTTAATCCCAGCCTTCCCAGGAAACAACCATGAGGGTGCCCATTCTTCCCTGAGGTTGCCTCTTTAGTCTCATTTTTTTTGGTAAAATACTTATTATTCATACAAAATGATTCTAATAAAAATCTGCTTTTGTCCATTACCCAGAAAGTTGCAGAGATGTACATTCTCGCCAAGTGACTAAATCATTTTAGTGGTTGTTTAGCTCCAGTTGGGTTGCAGCAGGTTTGCTTCTCCAACCCAAGTGAAAGAACAACATGCTTCAGAAGGTGTGCCTATCCTACTTGGTGCCATTTGTTATGTACATTTTTTCCAGTCCATTCCAGAAATGTTGATGAGCTAGCCAGGACCATAGATGCTTTTAAATAATTGTTGCAGAAGCACACATGCATAGCTCACAAATGGTGGACTAAACTTTAGAGTTATTACTGGATGTCATATAATCTTGCAGAAAACTTGCTCACTTATTTTTTTCTACCTGGCAAGATTGGGGTAATTTTTAACAACTTCACTAGTATATGTTTTACCAGAACCACCAAAGTCTTTCTAAAATTTTAGGGTAATGTAAGGGAATATTTTGCTTCCAAAATCATACAGCTTTCAGAATATCCACTGATATCATAATGGCAGTCTATGTAATTTCTTAGACATCTCTCAAAATAATAAAAAATTGACAAATGTTTTAAAAGTGTAAGCCATTTTGTCTTAAAGTATGTTTCATTGCTAATTATAAGCCCAATTTATTTGGATCCACCTACCTCCTAGCACTTTGGCCATTTCCCAACAAAGAGCCATGGCTGCCACCGCTATAGCCTTGCTGCTTTACGCCACTGGTTCTCAAGGCCTCCTTCTGGAGAGAACAGGGCTCTGATACAGCATTCATGCTACAGAGGACACATTGGCTCAAGAGCTCATGTTCATGCCATTTGGATAGGAGGATCTGACTTCTTCCATCACTCACAGACTCAAATGAAACTTTTCACTGAGTTAAAAAGTCTAGATTTTCCAGGAGCTGCATTAGGGAAATCAAAAACTCAACTTGAAAGCACAGAGGTACTAAGATGCCATGAGGCAAAATTTGACCAATGAGAAACAAGAAATGAAAGGAGGCTAGCAGATAAATGTGTTTCCCTTTGTTGCCAGACTAACTGGTCCAATGACTGAAAGACAGTACATGACGTTTTTAAAGCTGTTTCACCTGCTCCAGCAAACTGCCTGGTTTTCTTCAGAGGCCATGGCTAACTCAATAATGAATCATATTATGTTTGTTTTGCCTATTTCCTTGCTTCACTTCCTTTTCCCCCTCACTTATATTCCTATGGTATATTAGTCTATTCTCACGCTGCTAATAAAGACATACCCAAGACTGAGGAATTTATAAAAGGAAGAGGTTTAATGGACTCATAGTTCCACATGGCTGGGGAGGCCTCACAATCATGGCAGAAAGCAAATGAGGAGAAAAGTCATACTTTACATGGTGGCAGGCAAGAGACTGTGTGCAGGGAAGCTTCCCTTTATAAAACCATGAGAACTCGTGAGACTTCTTCACTATCACAAGAATGGCACAGAAAAATCCGGCCCCATGACTCAGTTCACCCAGGCCGTCTCACAACACATGGGGATTATTACAATTAGAGGTGAGATTTGGGTGGGGCAACAGAGCCAAACCATTTCACATGGGATTATAGCTCCCAAGAAAGCATTAGCATATAAGCTTTGCAGCACAGGTACTAGAGGTATTATTATATTTCCTAAATAAGGAAACAGAAGTAGAAAAAATTGAAACTGTAGGTAGAAACAGAAGTAGAAAAGGTTGAAATTGAAGGTAGTAGAAGAACAAGGTGTAGAGTGTAACTCTCCAGGCTTCAACTTTGATGAACTTTTCTTTACATAATGCACCCTCTAAATATAGATGAGCAAAGAGAAGATTCAAGAAAATAAAATCAACTTCTGAGTCTTAAAGATTCCATTTATTATGTAACTATAGTCAAATTTACTGGAGAGCTATACAAGCTGCATTCCACTTCACAGGTCGGCACTGTCTTTTCCTGTCCCATCAACTGAGAGGCCCAAAACAAGTCTATGAACATCCTCCTCTCTTATGGGCGGTATAAGGCACTATTCTTATCTGACATAATAAAAAGGAAGACAGAAATCAGTGGGATATGGTACTTCTGAGCACAACCATGACTTCTGCTTTTTTAAACCTTGAGTATAATAATTCATGTCAGGGCCGGGCGCGGTGACTCACGCCTGTAATCCCAGCACTTTGGGAGGCCAAGGCGGGTGGATCACGAGGTCAGGAGATCGATACCATCCTGGCTAACATTGTGAAACCCTATCTCTATTAAAAACACAAAAAATTAGCCGGGCGTGGTGGTGGGCACCTGTAGTCCCAGCAACTAGGGAGGTTGAGGCAGGAGAATTGGTGTGAACCCAGGAGACGGAGCTTGCAGTGAGCCGAGATCATGCCACTGCGCTCCAGCCTGGGCGACAGAGCAAGATTCTGTCTCAAAAAACAAAAACAAGAACAATAAATAATAATAATTCATGTCAGAAATCAAATAACTTCTCCTTCTCCTGGATGCACAGACTTACGCCTTGTAATATAGCCTTTAATTGGAGCCTTAGGTCAGCAAGACTCCAGAATAGGACTGGAGTCTTAGCTGAATAGGACTAATATACACTTTCCGACAGAATATCCTGTAATTCTTTCTGCATTTTTTTCTAGCTCTAACTTTGATTTCATATACAATTCGAATTAATATTTGCTCCAAATTAACTGTAATATATACTGTTATATTTTTCCTGCTCAGATTCCCCGTGCTTGATTCTGATTTAAATGTGTTATTGTGTTTTAGTACTCAACCCTATTGTAATGTTTAAAGAGTATTCCTTAGATACATCATCATGATTTTATTTTAGATACATTCAACATTAGGGAAGAAGAAATGTCTTTTAGAGTTCACTGCTTTGTCTGCTAATTCATAGCCATTTATATTACTGCCTGTTGGTCATTTATTAACTGTGCGTTAACAGTTTGAATTTTTTTCAATCAGATAGCTTGCATAAATACATGTTATAGATATGTTTTCACAGCCTGAACAAATGGCCAATATAAACTGAACCCCTATTTTATGTCCAGCATAGCATTTGGTGTGAGTCACAGAAAACCTTATCAAGAACATGAAGCTTTAATACTCAAAACAAACACATGTGAAGCCATAGCGAAAATAAATACATGTATTCAAATGCTAAATGTTGTGGTAATAGACTTATTTTTCATCTTAATATGGAATATTAATAATTATTTTCTCTGTCATTGCTTCATAACCTCATTGAGACTGAACTCATCTATAGAGTCAAGCTAATCTTGAAGAACACTGTCTGCTTTTGTGAAATAAGCTTTCATTTTCTGAAATTTTAGTTTTAAATTACGTACTAAACAATTGGTATAAATAGTTCTGCAAAATCTTTATCTAATACAGTGTTCTTTATCACCTTATGATCTCAATTTTGATAGGTAATTCACAGTTTTATAAAATTCTGGAAATATTCTGGGAAAAAAGTGTGCTGATATGAATATAAATTTCACATTAAAACAATGTTATAATGTTTTCTTAAATATATAAACTACATCAAAATAGTAGTATGATGATGATAATGATAATCCCAAGAACGTTTATTTTGTACTTTGTACTTTTTTCTTTTTACTTTGGACATTATCCAAAGCCAGATCACCTTTGTGGTCTTTACTTAGAGACTTTTTGTTTGGTTGTTTTATCAGTTTTGGTTTTTAGTTGGTTGTGATAATGTATAATAGCACTTCTCCCAAAAGTTGCCAGATCAGTGTTCAATGTCAATATATGTTAGTGATTTTACAACATACAGAATCCTGTTATAGTCAATTAAAAAGTATTCTCCAAGAATATTTTTGGGTCTTTACTGCAAATACAAACTGTGATGATTAATTTTGTGTCAACTTGACTGAACCACAGGCTGTTCAGATATTTGGTCAAGCATTATTCTGGGTATTTCCACGAAGTTGTTTTTGAATGTGGTTAACATTTAAATTGATAGATTCAGTAAAGCAGATTGTCCTCTCTAAGGTGCGTGGGCCCCATCCAATCAGATCAAGGCCTAAGGAGAACAAAAAAGCTGATTCTCCCCCATGAAAGAGAGAATTCCTTCTTCCTGTTGCCTTTTTACTGGTTCTTCAGCTTTTTTTCTACCTTTTGAACTGAGCTGAAACATCAGCTTTCCTTGGAGCTTGAGTCAACCAGCTTTTGAACTGGAACTACATCATTGACTGTTCTCATTCTTAAGATTTGGACTCAGACTGGAACTATACCATCATCTTTCTTGGATTTCAAGCTTACAAATTCACCCTGCAGCGCTTGGAACTTGCCAGCTTCCCTAATTGCATGAGCAATCATATATATATATTTTTTTCTCTCTCTATACAATTATATATAAACATACAGAGAAATATATAGAGACCTATATATTTCTCCCTATGTAAAAATATATACAGAAATATAAATATATAGAGAGAAATATATATTTCTATATATACTTATATTTCTATATTTATATTTCTATTAT
>NW_016806911.1:13722-42159 GCF_001698545.2 Rhinopithecus bieti | reverse complement strand
TATAAATAAAATATATATAGAGAAATATATCTATGAGAGAGGGGGAGATTTATTAGGAATTAATGCACAGGAATATACATAATATAAATAAACGTTTTTCTGGAGAACCCTGATTAATGCACTATCCCTTGCCTCCACTCTGAATAGACATCACAGTAAGTTTATTTCTAAAACACATTCTAGCTAGGTTTCATCAAATACTGTAAGACAATTTTTTTTCTGAATTGTCAATTAAAGCAAATCTATGTTTAACTGACAATATATGATTAGTTTATAATTGGTACTGGAAAGCTAATTTCAAGTCAGATTTTTTGCATGAATAAAGCATAAAATTATTCAAAATGTTTTGCTTCCTCATACTTTACCTAGTGATATGACAGAGAGATATTTCAACTGTGCTTAGAATTGTTAAAAAAAAATTTTATCTCAGTTTTATGTTATACAAGTATACTTAATTTAAAATCATATTTTACAATTAAAATATTTATTTTAAAATTTTATTAAGTATAAAATATTGTGTATCCCCCAAATCAGAATGTATAGCCATGTGCAATATAATCACAGTATGACTTTCATCAGCAATCACATCTCTCAGCCTCTAAATGTCAAATTACAATTGGCATTTAAGAAAATTGCTTCAGGATATATATCACATATCTTTTTAAATACCAGTTGGTATTTTCAGCTATTATTTCATTACTACTAAATTGAGTACTAGTGTCCAATTAGACATTAATTACAAGTCTAAATATGGTTAATGTTCTAACCAGGATGTCACTAGGCATTTTAATTTTACTAAATTAAATGCAACAAAATTCAACTTTGCAGATTTCACAGTTCAAACACTCTTTTAATTATAAAGGTTTATTTTAATGGGATAGAACAAATGCTCTCTAACCTTAAAACTCTGGTGAAATTAAACGTGATATTAAGTGGAATATCACAGGAGTTTAAATAGGAAAAGATTGCTAGAGATCCTGAAAGAAACCTCCCACAAAACCCCATAAAACCTTATCATAGTCGACCCAGCCCCTGCTTCAACGACTCCCCCAACAAAGGGTTCTAACGGTTGCAAATGTCTTCCTTTTATTGAACAAAATATTCTCACTGTAATTTCAACCTCTAATTTTATTCCTGCCATTTGGAGCACAGTAGAATAAATTTATTATTCCTTTCAAATATTTGATGACAGCTAGTCTATTATTCTCCTGCCTTACCTTCTCTAGGGTAGCTGGATATATTGCAGTACACCTTCATCATTTTCGTTGCTCTCTCCTGAGCAATCAACATTCTTCTTAAAATAGCGACCTCTGCTATAGGAATGACATCTCCAAAGCCTTCTCAATTCACAGTCTTCTTATAAATGTAATAAACTACATCCTCTGAAAAACTGTCAGAAACTCTATAAAGGTAGAGGGTGGCTTAGGTATTTCTGTTATACCAAAATACCTTTTAATTTTTTTTTAAAAAATAATTGTTTCAGGGACTTCTAACTGGTAAATAACAAATAAGATACTGTAAAACAATCCTTGTCTCAAAATTTCAGTATATATGTTAAAACAATTAAATGAGCATTTAAATTAGAACAAATAGGAGATTGGGAAACATAGTACAGTAATTTACTCTTGTCCTCTTCAATCCACAGGTGAGCTGTCCAGGAAATGGACAGTTTATCATGTCTTACTTAGTCTCATTACCTTCTTTTATTTAAACACATCTTTATGTTAACAATTTCACATAAAGAAATATTTTTGTTTTTTTAATTTCTTATTCTTGAGTTCTGTTAATGGTTCTTCTCATATCCAATATATACTCCTTATATATATACTATATGTACTGTAATATATACTATTACAATTTTTTCAAGTAGGCTACATAATTGCTGAGATGCTTTTTAAATGAAAAAGTCTTTCAGTTACTTTCTAATCTTAAATACAGTTTTACTAAATGTAGTGTCCTCTGGTCACAGGCAATCAGATTAAAGAAAATATTAATATACTCATGAATATACTCATGAGTTCAAAATAAGGGAAACAAAGATATTAAAACAAGGTCTCCTGCTGTGAAAGGAACTTACAGGAAGTACAACATTCAAGACATCTCTATATTCTAAAGGATGTTTCTTAATCAAGTTTAAAGGTCATTATAATTACCAAATGTGATGAGTTGAAATCAGATGTTTATTTGATAAAAAATAAATATAACATTCAAAATTAAATTTAAGGTAATGAATATCTAAATTATTTTCTGTAGAAAAAACACAGAAAATAAAAATGAATATGAAGTATAAAATAGAAATGGAGTAAAGAACCAAGAAATTCAACCTACAGATGTATTTGAGAAGAAGGGAAAGAAAAGACAAGGAAACAATATCCAAAAGTAATATTTTGTTAACCATTTTTTTATCTGAATAAAAGGGTCATTTCTATAAGCCAAGTAGTAAGAAATATTTCTTACTGAAATATTTTAATTTCAAGATTAGGGAAGTAAATCACACAAGTACCAAGAATTTAAAAAAAAAAAAAAAAGGAAAACTAAGAAAAAAATCCACAACTGACATGACAAAGTAAAACAATCAGATTGTATCACTGCTGTTAGATTTTGAGGGAAACAAACAAAAAAACATGAACTAAAATGTCTCCATCCAATTATGTCGTTACTTACTTGCAACAAAACTACAGTGAGACAGCATATTATTTTTATACCTTCTCTTCCAAATTACTCAACGGTGATATTTCCCACAGCTTACTACTCAAACCCCTGTTCTTTGACATGCTTATGAAATCTAAGAGCTCTGTTTCTACTAGGAATCCTTCTTTCCATTTTCCCTGCCTTTCATAAAACTCATTGAAGCATTCATCACAACATACTGATTATATCCTATTCTGCTCTAATTAGTTGAACTCTAATCTGAGGAAAATGTCCTTTTCCTAAATCTAGAAATTATTACATGGTGTATGTTATGGCTTGGATGTCTCCACAAAAACTCGCATTAAAATGTAATCCACTATGTGGCAGCATGCATTGAGAGATGGGGTCTTTAAGAAGTGATTGGCACAACAGCTCTACTCTCTTGGATGGATTAATTCATTTATAGATTAATGAGTTGTCATGGGAGTGGAACTGCTGGCATTAAAGGAAGAGAAAGAGAGATCTGAGCTAGCACATTAGCATACTCAGCCTCCTTGCCATGTGATGTCCTGTATCACCTCAGGACCCTACGGAGCCCCCACGAGCCAGAAGGCTCTCACTATATGCAACCCCTTGACCTTGGACTTCTCAGCCTCCAAAATGTAGTAAATACATTCTTTTAATTGATAAAGTACCCAGTTACAGGCATTCTGTTATAAGCAACAACAACAAAAACTAAGATAGTGCATTAAAAAGAAGAAAACATATTGTTGCTCCCTAGATTCTTCCTTGAATGATACATGTCACGTTCTGTAGTTTCTTAAGAAACTGTTCCCAAAGATGATGGCTGTTAATGAAAGCTATGCAATTTCTAGGAATGACTTCTGTCTTTTTTGTCTTCCTCATCCCTATGAAACCCACCACAAATAAGCACAAAATCTGTGGTTTTGTTTTTGGTTTGTTTTGTTTTACAATGTAATTTCAGCCAGAAGAAAAATTTCTCTAGCCTTTTCTATTTAGAAATTTTAGGGCTACTATTGGAGGCATCTAACAAATTCTATACTTTCAAAGATGGCTGATGTAGCCCAGAGCTATATGTTGCTATGGCAATTAGCAAAATGATTACTATACCCACATAGCAAATAATGGGGGAATACTGATTTTTACCAACAATTTAAAAGTAAGCCATAAAATTAAACCACTGGACTCACTGGGGTCAGGTCAGAACTCTCTAAGCCTTCTTGCCAGGTTAATGCCAGCTTCTTGTGAGGCTTCTCTGGTTGACTGCAGTAGTAGTAGCAGGAGAGGGACAGAGCACTTAGTAGGGTTGGCTAGCCCAATAGAGAGTAACTGAGAGAATGTGAGTTGGACTTAATTGATATATCACAGGCATTTGTGGTACATCTGCACTGGGTAAATCCATATCCAAAAAAAATTTCACATAAATTTTAACAGAAGGATATTTACAATTGCTTATTTTACTACATCCTTTAACATACACCAGGCACTTCAGGACATTTAGAAATATTAGATATATATTTTTGAAGTACTTAAAATTGTTAACTATATATGCAATAGTGAGGAAGAATGTACACACAGAACAATAGTTATAATCTGAAAATGCCTTTTATGCATGACATGAAGCCCTTCTCTTCTCTTCCTTCTCACGACCTCTGCTTCACCTCTGCTAATACCTCCTAGTATCACTTGGAGAAGTGGTCTAGCAATCCCATTTCCAAAGGTCATTTCCAGAGGCATTTCTTTTCTTTTCTTTTCTTTTTAACAAAAAAACATTTACAAAATGTCTGATTTTGAATTCTGCTTTATCATATGTCTCTAACTGTAATACCTAAAAGAACCAGATGTGGGAAAATAAGTTTCCTTTTAAAACTTCAGGAAAAAAGTTGAAAGCAGTTCTTCTGTTTGTTTGTTTCACATTATATACACAAGTCTTTCTATATGTGGCCAGTGAATCTTCCCAGAGGAACATGGGCACTTCCTGGTGTTCCCTCATTTTTCTCTTACAAAGTCAAGGTCTAGTGGAATGAAGACCTGCATTGCCTTCAGGTCCCCATGTCTCCTGGTCCTTCAGGAAGGGACGTGGTTGTCCCAGGGCTCTAGACTCAGTGGATAAAAACCCAGGCCACGTGGGGCCCCAGCGATAGGTGTGGACTGTGCTCTGTTCTCACCTGCTCCCTCCCAAATTCCAAATTATTTTATTTTAATTTTCAAAATAGTTCTTAGTTAAATTAATAAATAAAATTACAATAACTCATTTTATAGAACTTAAAATTAATGAGAACCTTAAATATCAAACACACGAAATATCAATGTGAGATACAATCCCACAACTCTCAGAGTAGCAGAAAATGAAATTCTGAAAAGATCAATTATTGACAAGGACAAGAGAGGGAGATAACTTTAATATTCTATTTTAGGAAGTGCAAACTGCCATTATCACTTAGGAAAGGAATTTGTCAACCTCTAGTAAAATTAAAAATATGTGTACTTTATAACTAGAAATTTCACTTTGATATTTGTGCCCTAAACAAATCCTTTACACATTGAATAAAATGCCACATACAAAGAAGTTCATTTTGGCAATTTCTGCTAAACCAACAAATTAGAAACAATCTCAATATCTACCAATATTTGAATGCAGAAATACATTGTTATATGTTTATACAATGGATTTCTATCTAAAAAAAGACTGAGTTAGATCTATATTTATAAATATAAAAAATACCAAAAATAATATTTCATCATTAAAACATTGCAAAATGATATTTAATGCAAATGTTAATAACCCATTCAATATCAACTTGTATCTTAGAAAACTTACGCTGGTTAAGGTGTAGAGAAATTACGGACAAGAGAGACAGTAAGTGTATTGAAATATCACAGTAGCAATGATTTCATTGGAGGAAAGGGAGATTCAGAAAGAACACAGAGGAAATTGCATCCATTGTAATGTTTATTTCTTTAAAAATATCTGCAATAACTATGAAAATGGTTTTACTTTTAAATATGGGTGATATTGAATTGTATGCATAATTTGCATCCTGGAAACACAGTATTCCCCTCTTATTCACAATTTTGTTTTCAACAGTTTTAGTTACCTTTAGTCAACCTTGGCCCAAAAATATTAAACGGAGAATTCCAAAAATAAACAATTCATGTGTTTTAAATCACACACTGCTCTGAATAGTGTAATGACATCTTGCACCGTCCCTCTCTGTCTTGCCCAGGACAGGAATCATCCCTCTGTCTAGCACATCAACTTTGTCTGTGCTACTCACCCATTAGTCACTTAGAAGCTGTTATAGTTCTCAGACTGACTATGGTGGTTTTGCAATGCTTTTGTTTAATAACCCTTATTTTACTTAATAATGGCCCCAAAGTGCAAGAATTGTGATGCTAACATATTGTTGTAATTGTTCAATTTTATTATTAATTATTGTTAAATTACTCACCCATTAGTCACTTAGAAGCTGTCACAGTTCTCAGATTGACAGATTGACAGTGGTGGTTTTGCAATGCTTTTGTTTAAGAAACTCTTATTTTAATATTGGTCCCAAAGTGCAAGAATCATGATGCTAATATATTGTTATAATTGTTCAATTGTATTATTAGTTATTGTTAATCTCTTACTATGTCTAATTTATAAATTAAACCTTATCATAAATGTTCATGTATGTATAGAAAAAAACATAGTTTATATAGGGTTGGTACTATCCTCAGCTTTAGGTATTCACTGAGGGTCTTGGAATATATCCCGCCATAGATAAAAGAGACACTATTCTACTGCATTAGCGGGAAAGGACTTGCCTGTTTAATGTAGGCAGCCAAATGGTTCCTCTGATGGAATGTGACTTTTGGTCTTTGTTGAAGGTTTGACGGGCAGCAAAAATGTCCCACTATCTCTTTCTCTATTCTACATATTGAATTGAGGAGGACTTTAGTTTCTGGATTCATCGTTCCTGCTAGGAGACTAGACAATCTTGCAGTAGATTCTTTAGTTTCTTTAGCAATCGATTTCCCTGTTTTGGCCTTAGGGTAAACATTGCTCTCTGAAGTCAGAAATTTGTAAGTTCTAATATGAAATTAACTTAGAAACTAATGAGAGATGTCTTATATGAAAAGCAGAACTGGTTTATTTTTAATGTTTATTTTTATCTAATGGACAGACCTCATTTACAAGTTCACTTTGGGCTAGGGCTTCAGGCAAATCTACTCATAAAGCAGTTGATCATATTCTTAGAAACTTTCTTATTATTTCACAGACCAACTTCTAGTTAATGAAAATGTAGAATAATTTAATGGCAAGATTCATACCCCAATTACAGAGTCTAAGGAAAAGCCTACAAAAATGCAATATCCTTCAAACAGCAATAACAGAAAACCGAAGAAATAAAATTGTAATTTTCAGACATTGTTAAAACTGATGAGTCAGTGTTTTGTTCACCACTTTTCAGCCATGTTATGTTGGAATCATCTCTTCCTCCAAATACAATTCTACCCCATTTCTCTGACCAAAATAAAAAAAAATCAGAAATGATATTAAACCATGGTAAAGAAAGCCTTTACACTGACAAAAACTAGTAACTATACGATACTACATTTTAGAGATTTTGAAATCTCATAATCAAATACCCATACGACAAATGAGGACATTGCATTTCAAGGAAGTAAAGTCATACATACCGTCAAGTCATACCGGATGGCACTGGTAGTTAGTGGTAGGACTGAGATTAGGACCTAGATCTCTTGGTTGACAGATTACAAAATAGAAAATGGACTGAGGTAGTTTGTCTGATGTTTGAATTTATAGATTGACATTTAGCTCCACTTGTGTGTTATCTCTACTCTTCTCGTAACTGCAAATATAATTGCCAAGGATATGAGTTTCACAGAAGTAAAGTTAGATGCTGATCTCATTCTATTCTTAACACAGACAGAAATCTGACAGCACTAATGGCAAGCGAAAGAGATTCCTAAAATTGAAGTGAGTACAGGGAGCCTTTTAGGTTTAGAATACAAATTACTCAAGAGCTGGCTACATCCCATCTCAAAGTGGGTTAATATTGTAGCTCCTCACTAATTGATTTCCCAGAATATTTTGTGTGGAGGATGTGCTGCTATCCTCTATAAATGCCCCTAATGTTTTCCATGCATGTCAGTTAGGAACTAGAAGCTAGTGCTTCAGGTCGTTTGGAACACTCCAGGGCCTCATAACTACTCCAGCTGAAAGAATTATGATCAGGATAAGTGTATGAACAGCTTTAGAAACCAGCATAACAAAAAAGAACTGCTGTAAAATCAACAAGTTTAACCTATACCACCATCTCTGTTACCTTCACACCCCCACTTAGAATGAATCATAGGAAAGCTGGACAATGTAATTTGGAAAGTAAGCAAATATAACTAGGCCACCTCTGTTGACATTGGTATTTTTTGAATGCTTTGTTGTTGCTATTTTTATTTTGCTTATCATTTCTTCAAAACCCCAAAAATAGAAAATGCATGTTACTTGTAAATGTCTAGTGAATGGTTATTCTTAAGATTACTACGTAACAAGATATGGTTTTCTAAATCCATATTTTCCGTTGGGTCTCAGCCCAACATCCTTCTCTGGGTCAGCTCAAGTGATAGCTCTTCAAATCTTTCTCAACCAGTCCAATTTCTTCCATAAGTGTGGCATGCATAGGAAATATCAATAATTGGTATGTGAGGGCTGGGCATAGTATCACATGCCTGTAATCCTAGCACTTTGGGAGGCTGAGGTGGTAGGATCGCTTGAGGCCAAGAGTTCAAGACCAGCCTGGACAATACAGGAAGATCCTATCTTTAAAAAAAAAAAAAAAAAAAGAAATTCACCAGTTATGGTGGTACAGGCCTCTAGACCCAGATACTCAGGAGGCTAAGATGGGAGGATTTCTAGAGTCTGGGAGGTTGAGGCTGCAGTGAGCTGTTTGTGCTACTGAACTCCAGCCTGGGTGACAGAATGAGAGTATCTAAAAAAAAAAAAAAGGTATTTGATTAAAGGCTTATTTTGCTGATTTTCTCTATCAGTTGTATAATCCCTTACTCCTCTCTGAGAAGAGTATGAGAGGCAGTGCATGTATAGGGTTGTACTTGACAACATGGGCTATGGCATTCAAGTATTTGGATTAAGTCCTAGATGTCTGATTATATGTTGAGTGATCTTGGGAAAGTTATTTAAACTATCTTTATTTCCATCTTGTAAAAACTTATATGAAAATACTAATAAAGTTATTACAGGGCTTAACTCAGTGCATCTCAAGCAGCAAACAAATTTTGTTCCTCAATAATCTTTTGTCAATGTTCACAGATATTTTTAGCAGTTACATATTAGGGGGGATCTCTACTGCCATCTCCTGGATAAGGTTACTGCTAAACATCCTACAATGCACAGAACAGCCACCCACAACAAAGAATTATCTGGCCCATTGTTGGTAGTGCTGAGATTGAAAAAACTTGGCTTAAATGAATTAATTGATATAAAACATTCCAAATAGTGACTGACACATAGTAAGTACTCAGCAAAGAATTAACAGGTATTGTTAGGATTATTCCATTGCTCCAAAATATTAAAATGCTGACTAAACTGCACTTCTCTTTTAAATGATCAGGTAAAGCTTACCTGGATTTTCTACTTCATTGGCACCTTCTAACAACTTATGCATCTCATTTTATTTGCTATAATTAGATAGCCCTCTTATCTTTAACACTTAGTGTTTATTTTATTTTTCCTTAGAATTAAATGTCTTACTAAACATGAAAAAAACGTATCTTTATGAAACATTCTCAATTTGAAAAGGATCAAACTAGAGAAAGCACTAGCAGGTCAACAAAAGAAATCTCCAACATGTTTTAAAGAAAAACTATCATATCCTTTATTAAACTAGAGTATTGAGGCCTGATATGCTGCAGCTTTAAAAACTGGGGATTCAATGCATTCATGAGGAATAAGAAAGGAATGTTGAGAGATATTCCAAGAGCATGTTGAAATAACTCACCATGTGTCCACCAATAATTTTGAATGTCAGCTATGAGACCTTTTATACATTAGAGATATTTCTGTGATTAGGCACACCTGTAAAGGAATAATATACAGTATTGAACTTTTTCAATATATTTCATCTCTTTGCTTTCCATAAAACTATTCAATATCATAATCTGTCACAGGAATAACATTCCAGCAAATAAGAACACAATATAGTAATTACAGTCAATTGCATGCAAGCCTGCAGAAATGGTGGTATGATTTTCTCAGGAAATACATCATGGAATATTCCAGGAATAATCCTAATATTGATATGACTTCAATCAATTCTGCAAACACTCATTGTACAACAACTGTGTGACTGCTTGTATCAATTACCAGCTTTTAAAAAAAGGTAAAATATCCACATCCACTTCCCAGGCAACACTATTTTTCATCATCATGTAGGACAGAATAAAAGAAATTGAGAATTTGATTTGCATTTTGAGAGAATTAGAAATTGACTTCCTGAATATGATTGATGAAATACACTTAAATCATTTAATTACATCATTACCCTTCAGCAAAACAATTACCTTAATGAATTAATGGGTGATTAAAATTTTGAAATAACCAACATGGGACCAGAACCTAGAATCAATCTACTTAATAATGGATCTTTATTTCAAAAGTAAAACGTAAACCAATATTTATTTACACTTGTCAGTAAATCAGAAAAAAAGAAATCGGTCAAAGCCCCGTGGCTTGTAGTAATATGTAGATACTGATTTCTACTAGATTGGAAGTTAAAAGTAGCAGTATACATCAAGCAAACCTCTCAAAGTTGATTGCTCCTTTGGTGAATAGTGATATAGCACTAAAGACTTTCTACATCTTAAGTGCTAGTGATCTCTCTCACCCCTTTCTTCTCTCCTTTCCACCTCTCCTCCTTCTCCTTTCTTCTCTCATCTTCTCTCCTGTTCCCACCTCTTCCTCCTCTCCCAATTCTCTCCTTTCTTCTCCTCTCTTCTGAATCTGTTTTCCCTGAGAGAAAAAAAAAAAGCATTACTTTTGAACACGTTGAGAATGTGTTACTGATAGGGTATGGCTATAAAGGAGTTACAAAAATATACATATATATGTGAACAATATGCGTGCGTGTATATATACATATATACCATACACTCACGTGATATGATGTGCATATCATATGAATACATATATCATATGATATGAGTATGCATGTATATATGTATATACATGTATAAATGTAAATATATACATGTATTTTTATATGTAATGTGTATATACACACATCTATACATATATACATATATGTATATATGTTGTATATATCATCTATACATACATGTATATGTGTATTATGTATATGTGTATGTGGTATATATAATACACATATTATATATGTAACTCATAATGTATATATCATATCATTATACATGTGTATATGTCGTGTGTATATAATGTATATATGTGTTTATAATGCATGTATATGTGTGTATACACACATATTGCACTCATATATGTATATTTTATAACTCCTTTATAGCCATATCCTATTGTTACCTCATTCTCAACATTTTCAAAAGTAATGCTTTTTTTTCTTTCTGTCATAGAAACTCGCCATCTCCTTTATCTAACATTCCTTTCTGTGAATTTATCCGTGAAAGATCAGTGATGCCAACTTTGAGAACCATTCTTCCAGGAGGGTTAGCTTTTATTTTTGTCTGTCTCTTTTAGTGCCATTTCTCCCCTCGCTGATTTTTGCTTAGTGTCCAAGTTCCAGGTTCAGCCTCCTCATGGCACCATTATCCAAAATTTTGTATCTCAACAGCAGTGCCATTAAGGGCAGCTCTACTCTTCCTGGGACCTGTGGGCCCAGACTGACTCCTTGTGACCTGCCTCCATCTGACCTGGCCCCTTGATGCTGCTCCCATCCCTGTACCCATCTTACAATCTCAGTTTCCATTCCAGCCCTCTGTTGCTGTCACCTGGGCCTAGGCACTACTGTACTACTTTCTTGGCACCTAAAGCCCATTTCTTTGCTCAGTGACTCTGACTCATAGAAACTCCAGGCTAGGTCACATGATGTGTTTGTCCATTCATTTGGCTATGAGGGAGGAATCCTTGGAGAACTCTTTTATCTTTTGAGATATTAACCATGCCTCAAGAGATGGGTGCTAGTGTCTCTTAAAACTCCCACTCTGTCATGATTCCAGAATTGGAACTTCCACCTCCAAATTTCTCCACCCCCATTTATATGCTTGGAAGGATTGTCCGTCTATTTCCCCACTTCTCAATATGTCTTGAACTCTCTCCATCCAGACTTTCCTTCCTGATGCTCCTTGAAACAGCTCACATTAAGGTCATAATGACCTCCATTTGTCAATTATAATGCTTGAGTCTCAGTTTGCAACTTACTGAAGCCATTCACAATAATTGCCATATTCCCTTCCTGGTTGAAATAATTCTGAAGTTGGACCATACATCCCTGACTTCTTTTTCTATCTCACTGAGCTCTTTCTTTGTTTCCTTTGTTCTCTTCCATCTAGTCATTGCCCAGTCCTTGTCTTTATACGTCTTCTCTCCACCATCCATGCTTTATCTTGGTAATCTCATCAGGCCCTATGCCTTTCAATCCCATGTAAACCCTATGGATTCTCAGAATTATATCATTATCTTGGACCTCTCCCTTCACCTCCAGAGTCATTTATCCAACTTCCTACTGGGCTTCCCCACTTGGCAGATATATTATGTATCTCAATCTTTTTTTTTTTTTTTTTTTTTTTTTTTTTTTTTTTTTTTTAGCAAAATAGTGCTAAATTTTCTTTGTTTCTTTAACTGAAAAATCTAGAAATAAAGCCCAGTTGGATCAGGGGTTCAAATGTATCATTAAAACAATATATTTCCATCTCTCAGCTCTACTTTATATGTGGCTTTCTTCTTTTCTTCTTGAGCTGGCTTTATTTAAATGGGGGAAAAGATAGCTCCTGATAGACTCAAGCTCATATGGTTCTTAGAATGCACAATCTCGAATTTGATCTTCTATTAGTCTCTCATTGGTTTGACCATAATCCATGTGGAAATGTTTACTAAAGTACTACTATTCATCACAGACTTTACTATTATCCCAGCATAATAGAAGAGGCATTATCATTGTACTTGTGTTTGAATTATTGTTATCTTCTCAATATGCAATGATAATTACAGTCCAGTCCAGACTGAAATTCCAGTCCAGGCGCTCGAATTTATGAGCTGTATGACCTTTGGCATATCTAATCATTTCTCTATGCCTTGATTTTCTCATCTTAAAATGAGAATAAATAATAATGCTAATCTTACAGGGTCCACTGTTTTTGTTGTTGTTGTTTTGAGACAGAGTCTCACTCCGTCGCCCAGGCTGGAGTACAGTGGTACGATCTCAGCTCACTACAGCTTCTGACTCCTGGATTCAAGTGATCCTTCCACTTCAGCTACCTTAATAAACATTTCCATATGGATCAGGGTCAAACCAATCAGAAACCAATACAAAAGGTCAAATTCAAGATTGTGGGCACTAAGAACCATATGAGCTTGTATGTATCTCAATCTTAACCTGAAGATACTTAGAAACCAGAAATCTTGACTCAGTTCGTATACATGTTTCTTTTCTATTGTTCCCTGCTTCGAAAAAAAGGCATAACTTTTGCTTCACTAGCGCAGACTACTATCCTTAGTTCCACTATTGCTTTTATATGTGTGCAATTAATACACAAGGGCTGTCAGGTTTTTCTTGAAAATATATCCAATATTTAATCAGTCTTCAGTAGGTCCACTGCTACCATCAAATCCAAGCCCATATCATCTCCCACCCAGACAAATTTTATACATTTCAAATGGTTCTCCTCATTTTGGCTATTATCATAGTGATTTTTAAAAATCATTAATCTGATAATACTACTCCCTGATTATTTTCTGCTATTTTAGTGACTGTTCTATTATAGTTATACTGACCTTGCTATTGTTTCTAGATTGCAAATTCATCCTTACCTCAGGGCTTTGGTACATGCTGCCTTCTTTGTCTGGAATGCTCCTGCCCTGAGTTTTCTCAGGATTGACTTCACCTCTTCATTCAGGACTCCACTTAATTGTCACCTATTCACAGTAGTCTTCCCCACATCCGAAGAGCCTTCAAATCTGTTATACTCTGTTCCTTCAATTTGCCTTATGTTTTGCTAAGCAATTATGTAGTAAGTACTGTGTGACATTTCATAAATAATAAATATTATATCCATTTTACATACATGCATATGTGTGTTTAAGCCAATACATACAAACATATACATACAAAAATTGAACATACACAGATATATGCAAATATGAGCATATATGTACACATCCACTCATATTTAAGTGTATACACGTTTATCTGTATATATGTTTCTGTTTTTCTGACTTAGTAAGTTTTGTTAAAGGCAAAAACATTTCCTGTCCTGGCCAACTCCTTATCTCTAGGAACTACTGTAGTCCTGCTTCACAGTAGATAGCCAATGCATATTAATAGTATAGTGAATGAATAGAGATAATAACCATGAAACATGATATGTAATATAACATTAAAAATAAAACTGGTCTGGCGTGGTGGCTCATTCCTGTAATCCCAGTACTTTGGGAGGCAGAGGCGAGCAGATCACGAGGTCAAGAGATTGAAACTATCAACTAGCCGGGCGTGGTGGCGGGCGCCTGTAGTCCCAGTACTCGGGAGGCTGAGGCAGGAGAATGGCGTGAATCCGGGAGGCAGAGCTTGCAGTGAACTGAGATCCGGCCACTGCACTGCAGCCTGGGCGACAGAGCGAGACTCCATCTCAAAAAAAAAAAAAAAAAAGAAAAGAAAAGAAAAGAAAAGAAACTATCCTGGCCAACATGGTGAAACCCCGTCTCTACTAAAAATACAAAAAAATTAGCCAGACTTGGTGGCATGTGCCTGTAGTCCCAGCTATTGGGGAGGTGGAAGCAACAGAACTGTTTGAACCCAGGAGGCAGAGGTTGCAGTGATCCGTGATTGTGTCAATGCACTCCAGGCTGGCGACAGAGTGAGACTCCGTCTTAAAAACAAAAAAAGAAAAAAGAAACAAAAAACCCCCCATAAAACTGTATGTAATGAAGGAAGAATTAGAAGCCAAAATTATGATGGGCGATTGTAACAAACACACAGACACACACAGACACACACACACACACACACACACACAATTTTAAAGGTAACACAGTTCTTTTATACAGTAAGTATGTACATGAACTAACTTTTATTTGTCTTTTGTTGCAGTAAAATACACAAAACATAAAATTTTAATTAGTGAAATATCTGTAATCTTTAAAATTGATTATAATAAATAAAAGCATGAAAATTTAAATGGCATCTTAGTACAGTAGTAGGAACTAATTGAATATTTATGTGCTAGATGTTAATACGTTTCATTTTACCTTGCTAAAACTACATTTTTTATTTTGTTTGAAATTTTGTAAAATTGTTTCATAAACCAAAGAAAAAATTAAGCTTCATTAAATTTCAAAAGTTTGATTTATGTTGCATTCTGTGACTGCAATAAAACTAATTAGCAATAAATAATAAAATTCCAAATAAAACTTACAAAATCCCAGTAAAAGTGTTTAGAAGTTAAATAAAATACCCTTCTAAGTAAATAGTTGTTATTAACAGGGCCAGTCCCAATTGCAGACAATTTAGAAAACAACAAAGCTGAAAAGAAAACATCAAAATATGTACAATGCAAAATTCAAGTTTTAAAATTATACACTAAATGAATTTCAGTATATAGAATCCAGTTTCTGGGGGTGGGGCCAAGATTGCCAACTGGAAGCAACAGTGATTGGAGACTCCCATCAAAAAGAACCATAATAGTGTGTGAATCCTGCACCAGCAACCAACCTATCCAGGTTCTCTCTCAGAACTGACTATGTGGCTGGTGTGACCCATGGAGAGGAAGGAAGAGCAGTGTGGTATGGCACCCACTTGAGAGCTGCATGGGGCAGGGAATCCCCCTCTCCCAGCCAAGGGAGGCAGTCAGTGAGGGTGCTACTCAGCTGGGGAAACCATGTTTTTTCTACAGAACTGTGCAACTCACAGATAAGAAGATCCCACTCATGAACCCAAGCCACCAGGGCCTAGGGTCCCAACCCTGGAGCTGTGCAGATTCTAACCGCTTCTCAGCTAGAATCTGCTTAAGTCAGTTGAGTTCCCAGGTGGAGGGGTAACCAGCACCCCAGCTACCACTGTCTGCTGTCTAAGCCATTTGAGCTTCTTGGGGGAGATGCAGCAGCCAGCACTGGGACTGATAGCTGCCTAACATGCTAAGTTATCAGTGCAGGGAAGGGCAGCATCCATCTCTATAGCTCCAGGCCATGCTCTTGCCCTGCTGGAGCCAGGGAGGATGGACTACTTGGTCCCAGGAGGTGTCCCCCACAGCCCAACACATCAGCTGTGACAGACTGCAGCCAGAGAGCCTCTTTAGACCTGACCCTGACCCATCCCTCCTCACTGGGTGGGGCTTTCCTGCAGGAACTCCAGCGACTCCAACCAGGGGCTCAGGGACAGAATGCTGAACTCCCTGGGCCTGAGCCCCTAGCAACCACAGTCTCTGTGGACCAACAGACTTAGCCATTCCTCCAGGCAGTTCTGAGGAATCCAGGCAGCCCAGACAAGTGGGTTTCCCCCCAGTGAAGCATACCCCCTCCACCAAGGTGCCGTCAAAATTCTTCATTAAATAGGTCTTGTTCCCCATGCCACCCAACTGGGTGAGACTCTCCAACAGGCGTTGTCAGACACCCTATACAGGAGTGATCCTATTGGCATCAGGTTGATGCCCCTCAAGCTCAGAGATCCCAGAGGAAGGGGCAGGCACCTATCTTTGCTGTTCTCCAGCTTGAGTGACATCTCTAGGTACAGGATTGAACCAGATGAATAGGGTCTGAAGTGAACCCCCAACAAACTGCAGCAGCCCTACAGAAGAGGGACCAGACTATTGAAAGAAAAACAAACAGAAAGCAACAACAACAGCATCAATAACAAAAAAAGTCCCCATAAAAACCCCATCCAAGAGTCATCAGCTTTACAGATTGAAAAAAATTTGTATTGATTGAAACTAGACCAACTCAGGAACATGAGAAAGAATCAACAACAACAACAACAACAACAACAACACTGAAAACCCATAAGGCCAGAGAGCCTCTTCTCCTCCAAATGATTGCAACACCTCTCCAGCAAGGGCACAGAACTGGTTGGAGGAAGAGATGGATGAATTGACAGAAGTAGACTTCAGAAGATGGGTAATAACAAACTCCACTGAGCTAAAGGAGTATGTTCTAATCCAATGCAAAGAAGCTAAGAAATTTGATAAAAGTTAGAGGAGCTGCTAACTAGAATAACCAGTTTAGAGAGGAACATAAATGACCTGATGGAGCTGAAAACACAGCATGAGAACTTTGTGATGCACACACAATTATCAATAGCCAAATCCACAAAGCGGAAGAAAGGGTATCAGAGTTTGAAGACCACCTTGCTCAAATAAGGCATGCTGACAAGATTAGAGAAAAAAGGATAAAAAGGAATGAACAAAGCCTCTGAGAAATATGTGACTACATAAAAAGATCAAACTTACGATTGACTGGAGTACCTGAAGGAGACAGGGAGAATGGAAACAAGCTGGAAAACACACTTTAGGGTATTATCCAGGAGAACTTCCCAAATCTTGCAAGACAGGCCAGCATTCAAACTCAGGAAATACAGAGAGCATGACTAAGATACTCCATGAGAAGTTCAACTCCAAGACACAGAATCATCAGATTCTCCGAGGTTAAAATGAAGGAAAAAATGTTAAGGGCAGCCAGAGAAAAATGCCAGGTCACCTGCAAAGGGAAGCCCATCAGACTTACAGCAGACCTCCCAGCAGAAACCCTACAAGTCAGAAGAGAGTGGGGGCCAGTATTCAACATTCTCAAAGAAAAGAATTTTCAAGCCAGAATTTTATATCCAGCCAAACTAAGTTTCATAAGCAAAAGAGAAATCAGATTTTTCCCAGAAAAGCAAATGCTGAGGGATGTCGTCACCACTAAGCCTGCCTTGCAAGAGCTCCTGAAGGAAAGCACTAAATATGGAAAGGAAATACCAGTACCAGTCACTGCAAACACACACCAAAATATAAAGGCCAATGACTCTTTGAAGAAACATCAACATTAACTAGTGTGCAAAGTAACCAGATAGCATCATGATGACAGGATCAAATTCAAACATAACAATACTAACCTTAAATGTAAATGGGCTAAATGCCCCAATTAAAAGACATGGACTGGCAAATTGGATGAAGAGTCAAGACCCATTGGTGTGCTGTATTCAGGAGATCCATCTCACATGCAAAGACACACACAGGCTCAAAATAAAGGGATGGAGAAAAAATTACCAAAGCAAATGAACAGCAAAAAAAGCAGGGGTTGCAATCCTAGTCTCTGACAAAACAGCCTTTAAACCAACAAAGATCATAAAAGACAAAGAAGAGCATTATGGTAAAGGGATCAATGCAACAAGAAGAGCTAACAATCCTAAATATATATGTACCCAATACAGGAGCACCCAGATTCATAAAACAAATTCCTAGAGACCTACAAAGAGACTTAGACTCCAACAAAATAATAGTGGGAGATTTTAACACCCCATTGTCAATGTTAGACAGTTCAATAAGACAGAAAATTAACAACAATATTCAGGGCTTGAACTCAGCTCTGTATCAAGTGGACCTAATAGACATCTAAAGAACTCCCCACCCCAAATCAACAGAACATACATTCTTCTCAGAGCCACATGCACTTGTTCTAAAGTAGACCACAAAATTGGAAGTAAAACACTCCTCAGGAAATGCAAATGAACTGAAATCATAACAGTCTCTCACACCACAGTGCAATCAAATTAGAACTCAGGATTAAGAAAATCACTCAAAACTACACAATTACATGGAAATTTAACAACCTGCTACTGAATGACTTGGGGTAAATAATGAAATTAAGGGAGAAATAAAGAAGTTCTTTGAAACCAATGAGAACAAGGAAACATCATACCAGTATTTCTGGGATACAGCTAAAGCAGTGTTCAGAGGGAAATTTATAGCACTAAACACCCATATCAGAATGCTGGAAAGATCTCAAATCAACACACTAACATCACAATTAGAAGAGCTAGAGAAGCAAGAGCAAACTAATCCAAAGGGTAGCAGAAGACAAGAAATAACTAAGATCAGAACAGAATTGAAGGAGATATAAACAAAAAAAATCCTTCAAAAAATCAGTAAATTCAGGAGTTTTTTTTTTGAAAAAATTAACAAAATAGATCACTAGCTAGACTAATAAAGTAAAGCCGGAAGAATCAAATAGACACAATAAAAAATGATAAAGGAGATATCACCACTGAACCCACAGAAATACAAACTACCATCAGAGGTTACTAAAAACACCTCTATGCAAATAAACTAGATAACCTAGAAGAAATGGATAAATTCCTGGACACGTACACCCTGCCAAGACTAAACCAGGAAGACATCAAATCCCTGAATAGACCAATAACAAGCTCTGAAGTTGAGGCAGTAATTAATAGCCTACCAACCAAAAATTAAAGCCCAGAACAAGACAGATTCCCAGACTAATTCTACCAGAGGTACAAAGAGGAGCTGGTACCACTCCTTCTGAAACTATTCCAAACAATTCAAAAGAGGGTGTCCTCCCCAACTCATTTTATGAAGCCAGCATCATCCTGATACCAAAACCTGGCAGAGACATAACAACAACAAAAAAGACTTCAGGCGAGTATCCCTGATGAACATCAATGTGAAAATCCTCAATATAATACTGGCAAATCGAATACAGCAGCACATCAAAAAACTTACCCACCACGATCAAGTCAGCTTTATCCCTAGGATGCAAGGCTGGCTCAACATATGCAAATCAATAAACATAATCCATCACATAAACAGAAACAAAGACAAAACCACATGATTATCTCGATAGATGCAGAAAAGGCCTTTGATAAAATTCAACATCCCTTCATGTTAAAAACTATCAATAAACTAGGTATTGATGGAACATATCTCAAACTAATAAGAGCTATTTATGACAAACCCATAGCCAATATCGTATTAAATGGGAGAAAACTGAAAGGATTTCCCTTGAAAACCAGGAAAAGACAAAGATGCCCTCTCTCACCACTTCTATTCTACATAGTGTTGGAAGTTCTGGCCAGGGCAATTGGGCAAGAGAAAGAAATAAAGGGTATTCAAAAAGGAAGAGAGGAATTCAAATTGTCTCTGTTTGCAAATGACATGATTGTATGTTTAGAAAACCCCATCATCTCATGCCAAAAACTCCTTAAGCTGATAAGCAATTTCAGCAAAGTCTCAGGATACAAAATCAATGTGCAAACTTCACAAGTATTCCTATACGCCAACAATAGACAAGCAGAGAGCCAAATCAAGAATGAGCTCCCATTCACAATTGCTACAAAGATAATAAAATACCTAGGAAGACAGCTAATGAGATGTGAAGGACCTCTTCAAGGAGAACTAAAAACCACTGCTCAAGGAAATAAGACAAAACACAAAAAAATGGAAAATAGAAAGAATCAATATCATGAAAATGGCCATACTGCTCAAAGTACTTTATAGATTCAATGCTATTCCCATCAAACTACCATTGACATTCTTCGCAGAATTAGAAAAAACTACTTTAAATTTCATATGGAACCAAAAAAATCCCATATACGAAGACAATCCTAAGTAAAAAGAACAAAGCTGGAGGCATCATGCTACTGGACTTCAAACTATAATACAAGGCTACAGTAACCAAAACAGCATGGTACTGGTACCAAAACAGACATATATACCAATGGAACAGAACAGAGACCTCAGAAATAACACTTCACATCTACAGCCATCTGATCTTCAACAAACCTGACAAAAGCAATGGGGAAAGGATTTCCTATTCAATAAATGGAGCTAGGAAAACTGGCTAGCTGTATACAAAAAACTAAAACTGGACCCTTCTTTACACCTTATACAAAAATTAACTCAAGATAGATTAAAGACTTAAATGTAAAACACCAAACCATAAAATCTCTAGAAGAAAATCTAGATAATACCATTCAAGATATACGCATGGGCAAAGACTTCATGATGAAAATGCCAAAATCAATTGCAACACAAGCCAAAATTGACAAATGGGATTTAATTAAACTACAGAGCTTCTGAACAGCAAAAGAAACTATAACCAGAGTGAAGAGACAACCTACAGAATGGGAGAAAATTTCTGCAATCTACCAATCTGACAAAGGTCTAATATCCAGAATCTATAAGGAACTTAAAACCAAATTTACAATAAAAAGCCAAACAACCCCATCAAAAAGTGGGCAAAGAATATGAACAGAAAGAAGACATTTATGTGGCCAACAAAAGTATGAAAAAAAGCTTAACATCACTGATCATTAGAGAAATGCAAATCAAAATCACAGTGAGATACCNAAAACCAAATTTACAATAAAAGCCAAACAACCCCATCAAAAGTGGGCAAAGAATATGAACAGAAAGAAGACATTTATGTGGCCAACAAAAGTATGAAAAAAAGCTTAACATCACTGATCATTAGAGAAATGCAAATCAAAATCACAGTGAGATACCATCACACACCAGTCAGAATGGCGATTATTAAAAGTTAAGAAACAATTGATGCTGGCAAGACTGTGGAGAAATAGGAATGCTTTTACACTGTTGGTGGGAACATAAATTAATTCAACCATTGTGGAAGACAGTGTGACAATTCCTCAAGGATCTAGAACCAGAAATACCATTTGACCCAGCAATCCCATTATTGGGTATATACCCAAAGGAATATAAATCATTCTACTATAAAGACACATGCACACATATGTTTATTGCAGCACTATTTACAACAGCAAAGACATGGAACCAACCCAAATGTTCATCAATGATAGACTGGATAAAGAAATTGTGGTACATATATACCATGGAATATTATACATCCATAAAAAGGAATGAGATCATGCTCTTTGCAGGGACATGGATGAAGTTGGAAGCCATCATCCTCAGCAAACTAAAACAGAAACAGAAAATCAAAGACCGCATGTTCTCACTCATAAGTAGGAGTTGAACAGTGAAAACACATGGACACGGGGAAGGGAACAACACACACCAGGGCCTGTTGCAGGGTGGGGGGTGAGGTGAGGGAACCTAGAGGAGGGGTCAACAGGTGCAGCAAACCACCATGGCACAGGTATATCTATGTAGCAAACCTGCAGGTTCTGTACACACTTCCTGGAATTAAAGTAAAATAAAATAAAATAATAAAATAAAATAAAAAAGAATCAACCTTTTAAGCAATTAAAAACAGAATAACAAAATGGCCATCATAATTGTAGGATAAATAAAATAGAAAAGAAAACAAAATAATTAATTTCAAAGTAGTAAAAAAGTAAAGTTAGCACACAATTTTAAAAGCTGTTTTTCCATTTGTTGTTTTGAAACCCAAGAAATAAAAGTGAGTCACACATCTCCAAAGCATAAGCTTCACTTCTAGATCTGGTGTTTCCAGATATTCCAGATGCCTCAATATATTGGAGCAGGTATTTAGTAAGTTGATTTGGAAATAATAGCCACATGGAAGAGCAATGTGTGTGTGAGTCTGTGTGTGTGTATCTGTGTCTGTGTGGTTCCTCTATGTTTTTGTTTACTTATTCAACAAATAAAGTTGCATATATTTATGGTATACAACATGATATTTTAAAATATGTATACATCACTACATTTCTAAATCAAGCCAATTAACGTATGCCTTACCTCACGGTGAGAACACTTAAAATCATCTTTTAGATATTTTCAAGAATACTATACATTGTTATTAACTACAGTCACCATGTCATACAATAGATATTTTGAATTTACTACTCATGTATAACTGAAATTTTGTATCTTTTGAACAACACCTCAGCAATCCCCACCCTGGCCCCCACCAATCCCTGGTAGCCACAATTCTGTATTCTCTGCTTCTAAGTGTTCCACATTTTTAGATTTAACATATAACTGAAGTAATGTTGTATTTATCTTTCTATGCCTACCTTATTTCACTTATTATCCCACAGATTCATTCATGTTTTCATAAATGACAGAATTTCTTCCCTTTTTAAAGCTGAATGGTATTCCATTGTGTATATATACTACAATCTCTCTATCCATTCATTTTTTGATACACAGTTAGGTTGATTCCACATCTTGACTGTTGTGAGCAATGTGTTTTATCTCCCAGCTCACCACTATTGCCTTAGAGAACACTTTGCATTGCTGGAGAAATAAACTCTCTGGATAGCTTCAACTACCTGCAAGAAACCCTCCCTTGACAAGAGTGACCCAAGATGAACATGAGAAATATTCAGAGTCTTTTGTGGCTACATATCAAAATTTCTGGATTATTTTGTCACCATATACCAAAATTTTAGGGTTATTATTTTGGAGTGATAGTGTAAAAGGAACTAATGGAATTCAGAAAACCCAACTTTCTTTTGATTCACATGAAGGTATTTTAACCTATTTTATTATTTTACTCTTAATATATTTGTGTCTTTATGTTTAAGGTACATTTATAGTAAGCAGCAAAATGTTGGCTCTTGTTTTTTTTTATACAAGTTGAAAATCTCTGCCTTTTTGTTAGGGCATTTAGATTGGGACTCTGAAACCTGTGACTAGTGGGGGAAAATCTGGCCTGTTGGCCTAATCCAGCCAGCACCTATGCAGTTATGTATCATCTATGGCTGTTTTTCAGCTCCAGTGGTGGAGTTTGGTTGTTGCCATATGGCTTGCAGAGCCTAAAATATACTACTTGATCCTTTACAGAGAAAGTTTGCTGACCTCTGGTTTACATTGAATTGGAATCTTGAGATGATTAAGTCAATAATTTCACTATTCGTTTTCCATTTGGCCTAATGTTATTTGTGTTCTTTCCTTTTCTGTTTGTTCCTTTTTTGGATTATTTTAATGGTTCCAATTTATATCCTTTCTTGGCCTATTAGTTATGCCTTCTTTGACTTGTTATTTTTAAAGTGATTAAAGTTTATTATACATATTTTTAACTTATCATAGCCTACTTTAAAATGATATACAATTTCACTTATATTATCAAACCCTTAAGATAGTATACCTCCATGTGTCACCTCTGGCCTTTATGCTTTGTGTGTGCTATAAACCCCATGGTAGATTGTTATTATTTTCATTTAAAGAGTCAATTATCCTTTATAGAAATTTAATAATAAGAAAAAAATTGTGTACATTTGCTCATGTAGTTATCATTCCTGGAATTTTCAATAAACATATTTTAATCATTTTCCTACTCTTCAAAGGTTTTCCTTGAACATTTTTTGCACTGCAGGTTTCTGAGTGATGAATGTTTATGCTTTGTATGTCTGAAAATCCTTTATGTTCCCTTCACATTAAAAGATATTTTCCCCCAGTAAAGAGTTCTCAGTTGACAAGGCGTGTGTGAGTGCATATGTTTGCGTATGTAGGTGTGTGGTTTGATGAAGTTGTTGCACCACTGTCTTTTGCATATTATTTCAGATGAAAAATCTGCATCATCTTTATTTTAGTCCTTTAATATAGAATGTCTTCTTTCTCTGGCTGCTTTTAAGTTTTTCCTCTTTTTTTTTTTTTTCCCCTCTGAACAATTTGATTATCAGGTTCCTTAGCAAAAATATTTACTGCACTTTTAATTATTAAGCTTAAAGGAAAATTATAAAAATTATCATCAACTTTGGAAAATCTTGTGCCAATATTTTTTCAAATATGTTTTCTGTCCCCTCATCTCTTCTCTCCTTTAGGGATCCTAATTACATGTATATTAGACTGCTTGGTGTTGACTTAGAGTTCACAGATGCTCTGTTTACTTTAGTTCAATCCTTTTTCTCTTTTTAAATTGTGGCTACTTTGTATTGTTGTGTCTTCAAATTCACTATTTAGTTATTGTGCACATTGCATAATGTAATCAATTTTACATGGTATATTTTTACAGAAAATACTGTAATTTTCATTGTTAAAAAGTTGATTTGTGCCTTTTCATATTTTTATGTCCTTATTTAACATGTTCAGTATTTTCTCTAGCTTTGTGAACATATGGCATATAGTTGTAAATACTGCTTAATGTCTTTTTATACTAATTCTATCACTGGTGTCTCACGTTGACTCTGTTTCTTCTCATTCAGTTGTTTTTTCCTTCTTCTTTGCATAGCTGGTAATTTTTATTAGATGTCAGATACTGAAAATTTTACCTAATTAGGTGCTAGATGTATATATTTAATTCCTATGGACATTCCTGAGCTTTGTTCAGGGATGTTTTTAAGTTACTAGAAAATGGTTGAACCTTTTGAATCTTCCTCTTGGGACTTTTTGGGCAAGATCAGAAGAGCAAGTAATCTAGAGCTATTATTTTCACTACTGGGGTAAGATACTTCATTATATTCTACCTATTATCCTATGATTTTTTATTTTTTTCCAGTCTGACTTGTGGGAATAAGCAGTATTCCTGGCTCTATCTGAGCCTCAAGAATTAGTCCTTCTATTGCTTTCAGAAGCTCCAGTTCTGGGCCGCATATATTTTCCTCACACATGTGCAGTCATCATTACTCAGCTGAACACTTATGGAGGACTCTTTTTAGGACTCCAGAATTTTTCCTCTGTGAAGCTGTCTTATCTTTGGTATTCTGTCTTGTGAATTCTTGCTGCCTTGACCTTTCAAAATGCCCAGCTCCTTAAGGAGACTGCTAGGCTAATCCTGAATCTTTTCTCCCCACACTAAATTGAAAATTTTCTCCAGTTAGTAAGCTGAAACACCTGCATAGGTTACATCATTTATTTTTAATAACTCAGAGAACACTAACCTTTGTAGCCTGATGTCTTATGTCTTGAAAAACATTATTCCGTCTATCTTGTCTGTAATTTAGTTCTTTCAGGCAAGAGAATAAATCTGGTTCATGTTACTCAATCAGAGCCAG
Source organism: Rhinopithecus bieti (assembly GCF_001698545.2). Classification (NCBI taxonomy): domain Eukaryota; kingdom Metazoa; phylum Chordata; class Mammalia; order Primates; family Cercopithecidae; genus Rhinopithecus; species Rhinopithecus bieti. The sequence goes on along the minus strand of NW_016806911.1, from coordinate 16,417 downwards.
ACAGCCAAGTTTTGCTACCTAGCATTTACTTTTCAAGGGTGTTTTAGTTCTCATTGGCCATTTGCATCTTCATAGAATTGTTAGGAGGAGTTTTGTTCTGTTTGATGAAAACGAAACAACAGAAATTGGCAGAGAATTTGTTAGAATTTCATCAAATCCATAGAAACATTGAGTTACACTGACCTCTTTGTTAAGTTGAATACGAAAACTCTTTTTTCCTAGGGCTTTTTATCCAAGTGTTAGCTATGCCAGTTCCTGGCTTGTTCCTGGGTAAAGCCATAAGAAAAAAAAAATACCAAGAAGCCTTATCCATGTACTGTTTCCCTCAAGTTTTAACACCTTCTTTTCTTCACTTTTCACAGTCTTTAGGCATGTGTATTTTTTATTTTGTTCATAGTGTATAATTTTCTAAAGCTAAAGATGTGAGTTAAAGGATATTTACTTAGCGTTTTACTTTTTACTTTTAACATTTTACATTTTAGATTTTTCAACAGAAACCTTACAAACCAGATAAGACTGAGGACCTAGTTTTCAAGACCTTTAAACAGCAGAAATTCCAACCAAGAATTTCATAACCCAGCAAACTAAGCTCATGAGCAAAGAAGAAATGAAATACTTTTCAGAAAAAAAAAATGCTAAGAGAATTAGTTATCAGTAGACTTGCCTTACAAGAGGTCCTGAAAGAAGTGCAAAACATGGATGTGAAAGAATAACTGCCACCACATAAACACACTTAAGCACATACACCATTGACACCATAAGCAACTACACAATCAAGTCTACATAATAACCAGAAAACAGCATGATGACAGGATCAAATCTTCACATATCAATATTGATCCTGGATGTCAATGGGCTAAATGTTACACTTAAAAAGACAGAGTGGCAAGTTGGATACAGAAAGAAGACCCAACTGACTGCTGTCTTCAAGAGACCCATCTCACAAGTAATGACACCCATAGACTCAAGGTAAAGGAATGGAAAAAGATTTATCAGACAAACAGAAAACAAAAAGAGAGGAGGGATTGCTATTTTTATATGAGATAAAACAGACATTACATCAACAATGATCAAAAAGGACGAAAAAAGAGAGCATTGAACAATAATAAAGGACTCAATCCAATTGGAAGATTTAACCGTCCTAAACATATACACACCCAACATTGGAGCACTCAATTTCATAAAACAAGTTCTTAGAGATCTATGAAGAGATATAGACAACCAAACAATAATACTAGGGGATTTCAACATCCCACTGATGGTGCTGTACAGATCATTGAGGCAAAAAACTAAGAAAAATATTCTAGACTTAAACTGTACACTTGACCAATTGAACCTAATATACATCTACAGAACACTCCACCCAACAACCACAGAATATACACCCTTCTCGTCTGCACGTAGTAAATATTCTAAGATTTACCACATGCTCAACCATAAAGCAGGTCTCAACAGATTGAAAAATATCAAATCAAAGTCATACTAACCACACTGTCAGACCACTGTGCAATAAAAACAGAAATCAATACCAAGACGACCTATCAAAACCTTACACTAAGATGGAAGTTAATGTGTTTCCAAATGACTTGGGTAAATAACAAAATTAGGGCAAATTTGAAACTAATTAAAACAGAGACACAACATATCAGAATCTTGGGGAAATAGCTAAAGCAGTGTTAAAAGGAAAGTTTATAGCACTACATACCTACATCCAGGAGTTGAAAATATCTTAAATTAACAACCTAATGTTATACCCAGAGGAACTAACGAAGCAAGAGCAAGCCAAACAGAAAGTTAGCAAAAGAAAAATATCCAAACTCACAGTAAAACTTAACAAAATTGAGTAATGACACCCATAGACTCAAAGCGAAGGGTGGAGATGCAAAAAATTCATTTAAAAGCTCAATGAAAATAAAAGTCTTGTCGGTTTTAAAAGATTAAACAAAATTGGTAGATCACTAGCTAGATTAATGAAAAAAAAAAAAAAAAGAGGATTTAAGTAAACACAATTGGAAATAACAAAGACAACATTACAGACAATCCTGCAGAAATACAAGAAACCCTCATAGACTATTATGAACACCTCTATGCACAGAAACTAGAAAACCTAGAATAAATTGGTAAATTCCTGGAAATACACAACCTCCCAAGATTGAACCAGCAAGAAAATGGAATCCTGAACAGACCAATAAAAAGTTCTGAAATTGAATCACTAATAACAAGCCTACCAAACCAAAAAAGTGCTGCACCAGTTGGATTCACATCCTAATTCCACCAGACATACAAAGAAGTGCCAGTACCAAACCTATTATATTATTCCAAAGTATCAATGAAGGAACTTCTCCCTAACTCATTCTAAAAAAACCAAAGCCCGGCAGAGACACAACAACAGAAAAGAAAACTTTAACCAATATCTCTGATGAACATAGGTGCAAAAGCCTCAAAAAAATACTAGCAAATGGAATCCAGCAACACATTCAAAAGTTAATTCACCACAATTGAATAAAGTTTATTCCTGGGATGTTTGTATGTGTTTATTCAACATATGTAAACCAATAAATTTGACTCACTACATAAACAGTATTAACAACAACAACAAAAAAAACAATGAGATGCTTATCTCAATAGACACAGAAAAGGCCTTTGATAAAATTCAACATTCTTTTATTTTTTATTTTATATTTTATTTATTTTA
>NW_016806911.1:0-8276 GCF_001698545.2 Rhinopithecus bieti | reverse complement strand
TTTATTATTCTTACAAGTTTAGTTTTATTTCTATTTCTGAATAATACTTACCTAGATTAAAACGACTAGCTCAATTGTAATAAAATTTCAGTCTTTGATAACTTAAACATCAAAAAGTGTTGGTACCTATTTTAATAAAATATCTGACAGTAACATGCTTTATTAGGCAAATAATGAATTTTTATTCAAAATTTGAACTTTCATGTTATTGCGTTCCTTTATTTCTTACAGAATTATTACACTATACTACTAAATAGAGAAAATTCGAATGACTTTATAAATAAGTCATTAAACTCATTACATGATTATAATGGAAGTAAAGGCGGTTTAGAATTAAATACTACGTATTCTCACTTAACAACACTTACTCATTATTTCTACAAAATACCAAAAAAATACTGCAAAAGCTGATTATTAAAATTATGTAATGATAAAATAAGATATATTGGTCAAAATGGAATTTCTGGTTGTGATACTAAAGTTGCTACTAAATACTTTCAAAAGAATTAATTTATTCATATACTCTGCTATCTAGAAGTATACACATTTATAGATGCATATTTATGCTCCCCTCTGAGGATTTTACAGAAATATTTCTAATCTGTTTCTTCATGTCTGTGTAACTAAATTATATGTATTCGTTAAGCCCTGTTTAAAATCTGATTACTCAAGAGTTGTCCAAAGAAATGGAATGAATAGGATATACATATTATATATTTTATATATTATATTTAAGAAGAGATTTATCCTAAGGTATTGGCTCACAAGGTTATGGAGCTGAGCAGTCTTTCAACCTACCATCTGCAAGATAGATGCCCAGGAAAGTCAGTGGTGTAACTCAGAGACGGAAGGGCCACAGAACCTATGGTACAGATTTTAGTCTAAGTGTGAAGGTCTCACAATGAGGAGAGCAGATCCTTACAGAAAATCAACGCCCTATCTTAAGCAATTGGTGTTGCAGAATGTTGCAGGACTTTTTCTTAGTTCATCTAGAGATGGGGACCTTTGTCCCATGGCCACTAAAATTCAGGTTTGCAGGCAGTTTGAATGGTGAGTAAGACAAGGTTTTATTGGGCGAAAATGGGAAAAAAAAAAAAAAAAAAAAAAAAAAAGGAGTGGGGGGAACAGAGTTCCTCCCCAAGGCCAGAGTCCCTGCTAGTGTGCTTCCCACCTGCAGCTTGAATCCCAGGTTCCACACAGGAAGAGAAGGGGCCAGGCTCCTCCCCACTGCAAAAGGCGCAAGCTTCCTGAGGCTCCACTCCAGTTCGCATTCCTCCCAATGCACAGGCTGGCTGGAGGCTTTCCTGGGAACCCCTCACACCTGGCTGTTTCATTCCCCCGTCTAAAGAAGTACATCTAACTGCCATTAGAATAAGGATGAAGAGCGATCTTAACTGCTTTCTGCCGACAGGGGGCACTGTTTTGGGAAAACAGCTCCCTCAGAGGCCTATTATTTAGTGGTTCTCAGCAGAAGGGGCCATTCTCTCAGGCTCCAGTTGCATGACCTTTTGGAGTTTGATGGCCTGAGGGCCATCAAACTGGATTATTAGAAAACACGTATCAAAATGAAACAAGAGGAGGTGTAAAGACAGCTCAAAAGTTCTGAGGCCTTTTAAGAGATTGCATGGGGACAGGGAGGCTAAAAGCCTGACTGGAAAGGAACTGTACCCTTTTGCAGGCATGTTGAGCTTCTGAGTTCCCTTCCTGGGAGCCCAATCCTAAGCCAAACAGTTTAAGGTTGGGGAAATTAACTCTTTCCAGTTTGTAGAATGCATCTGAGGGGAGTGTCCCCTAGTACAGAGATAAAATTACCAATCGGTGAAGACAGGACCAAGGAGAAGAAAGAAAAAAAAAAGAAGGTGCCTTTTAAAGGAGTCCCAGGGGTTTAGGATGATTCTGAGGGTACAGACTGAAGATGACTGGCTACCCATCTGGAAAGAGGGGAGCAGGCATCCCTGGTTCCCTTCGCTTCCTAGCAGATACTCAGGTACATGAGGGAATGAGGGAAAAGCGTCCTCTTTCCCTCTTCCATCCTCACATCCCTGAGTCCTGGCAACCTTGGCAAGCATCACCATGAGTGTCAAAGCAGCTTGCACCCATGAAGCAGGGGGGCTTAGAGGTGGGAATGATCTGCTTTTACCTGCAAACGCCCTGTCTCCCCTGCTGTCAGGAGCCTCGGGGTTCCCTAGATCTCATTCATGCCATGGCTGCTAATGTGGCCTTTATCCATGAAACAGGAAGCTTGGGCTTGGCTGAATCGACAGGAATCAGCTACACTCACCTGTACTGTGCTTTTAACTTCCGTTATTATCTGCCTCTGGATCCCTCAGATCCAGTTTTCTTTCCTAGGACTCTGACCTGAAACTTGGAATTGCATCTAAAACAAAAATGTGTCTCAGCGGAGTTGCATGGACTCCTTATCATAAGCCGAATGCTAAGATGCTACTGGGGATCTGAGTTCATCCTCCAACAAGGGAGAGAAAAAGATTTCTTGTGACACACTCGGATAACTGGTAGCTATAGCTATGCTAGCTAGAATTTGGGTGCATGCTGCTTGGCTTTGGATAGCTCCTTTGGTCTTGCTTTTCCAAAGGGAAACCTCCAGCTGATGGACATCCTATTTATTCCCTATTTATTCCATCACCTGACAGGATTTGCAGGATAATTGCTCAGAACTAAAATATCGATCCAGATTTCTACATTACCCATCCCTATTGTTCTTTCTGAGCTGCACCCGGAGATTGCTGGTTAGGTCATAGGAACAAGCAAGATTAGTGTAAAAATGCAGGGAAAAGCTTAAAAACAACCAATGGATTTAGAATTTAATGACAAATGTATGATACATTTTTAAACATAATTTCTCGCTCTCTCCAGTCCTCACTTTTGTTAAAAGAACAAATTATAGTAGGACTGAGTTGTTTGCAAAATAGACTTTAGTCTTATACTTGGCCTGATTATTTGCATAAAGTACAGCAAGAATAAGTATTTCTACATAGACCTTTTGGGTTGGCTTTGATGGAACTCTGTTCCACAAGGAATCTCAGATAAGACCTTTTAAAGCCAAGGCAAGCCATGGGTCTATCCTCAAATATCTGTGAGTTTGTTGATGCTCTCCTGTTAAGGTTCCAAGATAAATTTGGAGCTCCTGGACCTGTTAGAAAGTGACATTCTTGACTCATCACAGGTCAGGAACCTGTACAGGGACTCCGTAGATGAGGATACGAGGCCAGTCTCCCCACAGGGCTTTCATTGACTTTCAAGTCAAGATTAACTCCTTAAAGGGAAGCATACCCTTCCAATCAAAGCCTTGGTGAAACTACCAGTTTCTCCATTTGTGTCCTGTTGCAAAAGAAAAATGGATTCTTATTGCACTGATGCAAACAACTATATTGCCATAATTTAAGAATATTCACAGACAGCTTCCAAATTCTAGAGGAACCAGGCAGAGAAACAAACATGCTCCAAATTTTGTTGATAGGAGTATACCTTACTCAATTATTGAAGGCTATAAATAGTTCAAAATAAGTTTCCTGACTCTGAAAAGCAAAACGAGGATCAGCAATATTCCAAGCAAAAGTCAAAAAGATTTGCTTCAGCTTTCTGAGTTCAGTCCATGTAGTTAAATTTGGTTTTGCTTGATATTCATGAACATTTCAGCTCTTCATGAGTCCTGTACATTTTCCTTTATTCCAATGTTACAATCTCCAAATTTATCAGAAGCCTGTATTTGAGAGCACCTGTTAAAGTTCTACAGCTTTCATAAACCAGCTTTTAAAAAGGATTAAAACAACACAACAATTGTCTGTGAATAGCAAAATGTCCAGGGTAGTTACAGTTAGAAACACAATTGACAAAAATGTTTGATTATCTCAGCGGTTTACAATAACTTAATAAAACAACCTAATTATGATTGATAACATATATTTATACATTAGAATTTTAGAAATCCCATACAATTTTGGAATATATATTAGCATTATTTACCAAAATATAACCTAAAGAAGACTGAACATTATGTTGGCAATTTCATGTAATGAAACATGTCAAATAATCCTGTTTACCTTTCTTTTCTGGACATTCCCGGGGTGCTCTGGACTATCTGAAAAGCCAGGTGCCAGGAGAGACAATTTTGAAGCTGAAGTTTGATTTTGGGAAGGCTGTTAAATATGTTTAGTTTAAAACACTTGATACTATGAAACAGAATTCCAGATTACCATACATTATTTATTTTGCCAAAATGATGACTCAGAAATTTAAAGAAGCCAAAACCTTTCCTAACCTTTTGAATTTAGTTAATATGTTCACAAAGACAACCTCTTTCACAGGATTAATTTCCACAATGCTTCCACCAATTGTTTGAACCTTTAGCTTTTCCTATCTAACTCAAAACTATTTTAACCCTAGGAAAATTTATGTTTCCATGCCTTTTATATGCTTTTACATTAAAAAAAAAAAGAAAATCATTGTTCTGATACACCTTGCATGTAAATCTATTTTCAGTAGTTTCAATTACATGTTATAATGGTATCTACTAGCAATTTTTAACTTTAATTTAAAACCTGGTAAGTTACTTTAATTGTGTGCTAATGCAGCCAATATCCACCTCCTTAATTAAGGAGGTAGTTAGCTCCCTATGTCCCCAGGCCTTACCAGTTCTGAAGCTGACAAGTCAAATAGTTTTCAAAACCCAAAAAGTAGTTTCTCAAAACACTTAGGAAACCTTGCCTCTGACGTGCATAGTGTAGTTCACCTATTTACATTTTAATGACAACTGCATTTTATCAATAATCTTTAAGGCTGTTTTACTTCTTAAAGAACAGAGTCAAGTTCATCTTTTTGGAATTGAATGGTACCGCAGTTTTTACCTTTCCTTTAAAAAATATTAGATCCAAGCACTTGCCTTGTCTTTTTTTTTTTTAGATGGAGTCTCCCTCTGTCGCCCACGCTGGAGTGCAGTGGCGCGATCTCGGCTCACTGCAAGCTCCACCTCCCGGGTTCACGCCATTCTCCTGCCTCAGCCTCCCGAGTAGCTGGGACTACAGGCGCCCGCCACCACGCCCGGCTAATTTTTTGTATTTTTAGTAGAGGCGGGGTTTCACTGTGTTAGCCAGGATGGTCTCGATCTCCCGACCTCGTGATCTGCAGCACTTGTCTTTCTTTAGGTCAAATTAATTAGAGCTATTTTTACAGACATTACACACAACATACACACAGACAGGCAGGAGAAAACCCAGTCCCCAGGTGGGGCTTGGAAAACATACAGATATCAAACCTAAAAGGAACTTAACCCCTAAGCTAGGATTGCTAAACAAAGCCTTGCCACCAGAGTTACAAGCCACGCCCCTAGGATGTAGAACAGGATGCAAGCTGGATTTCCCAACCAAAACTTTGCAGAGAATACAGTGATAATTGAGGAGGGGGAGTGGTTTAGTAAAGCATCTTCTGAAAAGGAAAATACTTTAAAAGTTACTGCTGATGGGGTACAGAAGAGGAAGAAAAAAAAAAACAGTTTAAAAATGTCCAGGGAAGATCCAATTTTTTGGATCTCTTATTTTTATGCAGGTGGTTCCTCTACCAGGGAGACAAATTTAATCGCTGTGGGGCAAAGCTGGCCTCCCTGGCCTGGGAAGGAAGAGACTCCATGGACGCATGGCAGAAAATGCCAGCCAGCTGCTCCTGGCACCTTGGGCCATGGATTCCAGTCACGGCAGGCAGCGGGGAGCAGCAATGAGCCGCTCGCCGTTCTGTCCCAAAAGGGAAAGGAAAAGGCCATGGAAAAGCTGCACTGGTTCCAGAACCCTGGGAGCAACAGGGGGTGGAGACACAGTTGCCTCTACCCTCAGAAATTTCAGGATGAAAAGGCCCAAAAGGGAGAGAGAAAAATAACTCTAACTCACTACTTCCAGTCTCCACATTGCGGGCCATAAATGTCACAGGACTTTTCCTTAGTTCCGCTAAAGATGGGGTCCTTTGTTTCACAGCCGTGAAAATTCAGCCTCACCGACAATTTGAATGGTGAGTAAGACAGGGTTTTATTGGGTGAAAAGGGGAAAAAGGGGTAGGGGGAAACAGGGATCCTCCACAAGGCCAGAGTTCCTGCTATAGTGTTTCCCATCTGCAGCTTGAATCCCAGGTTCCACACAGGAAGAGAAGGGGCCAGGTTCCTCCCGGCTGCAAAGCCTGCCAACTTCCTGAGGCTCCACCCCCGCACACATTCCTCCCAGTGCACATCCTGGTTGAAGTTTTTCCAGGGACGACCTCCCACCTGGCTGTCTCAAGAGGGCCCGGGGATTCCTCCTTGCCCCACTTTTGTGCTCTATTCAGGTCCTCATTGTATTGGTTGAAGCCCACTCACATTGGGAAGGGCAGTGCAATTCACTTTCTTGTCTATCAGTTTAAAGAGTTCATCTCTTACAGAAACATCCTCTCAGGCACATGAAGAAATAATGCTTAACCAGCTTTCTGGGCATCTTCTCATCCAATCAAGTTGACACATAAAATTAACTGTCAAAAAATCACATGTATTTTTCTCACTGCATCCTCCTTGATAAGGCATACAAACAAACAGATACTAAATACCTAAGAATAAGCATTAGAAATGTTTTTATAATAACAGAAATGTTTAGACCTATATGATAAAAAGTATTAAGGGGCATGAGAAGAAGATTGAATAAATTGAGAAACTTTCAATGCTACTGAAAGAGAAGACAATATGGAAGAGCTATGTTCAATGTTTTGAATTAATTAAATCATTTTAAAATTTTACTTAAAATTCCAAGTGTCTTAGTCGATTTGGGCTGCTATAACAAAATATCCCAGATTGAGTGGCTTATAAACAACAAACATTTACTTCCCGTGGTTCTGAAAGCTGGAAGTTCAAGAGCAGGGTACCAACTTGGCTGGATTCTAGTGAGGACTCTCTTGTGGATTACAGATTGCAGGCATTCCATTGTGTCTGCACAAGGTAGAAAGAGCATCAGAGAGCTTTCTGGTGTCCCTTTTAGAATGATACTAACCCAATTCATGAGGGTTCCATCCTTATCCCCTAATTTCCTCCCAAAGTTCCCACCTCCTAATACTATCACATTTGAAGTCAGGATTTCAACATATGAATTTTGAGTCAAAACATTCAGTCCAGTGCACCAAATAGAGTTTTATCATTCTTCAAGTATATTTTAATTTGAAAAAATGATAATATGTTTATTCTGGAATATTTAATGTTGAAAACATGCATTAGAATATTTGATATTGAAACTTTGAGATAAAAGTAAAATACAGTTAATAAAATTGAAATTACATTATATAGCTATGCTATAGTGATTAATAGAAAATGGTAATTTTACAAAAAGTAATCAATTTCATGTGAGAAAATAGATATCCAAGAAAAGATTCCCTCTCCTGTGGATTTTATGTTGGTTACAACTTACTTTGATGGCAAAATGATATTTTATTCTTATAAATGGTACAAAAACTATACATTTTGGGAAAATAATAAAATATATCTCTACCTCCTGAGATATGCCAAATAAACCTTGAACATATTTAATATTGAAATGTAAAATGTAACCCTAAATAATGTTCTGAAATAATAGCATAAGTAAAAACTGTGGTAATTTGTGATGGAGTAGACTTGACACCAGTATGTCTATATGTATGTATACATATTTATATGATGCACATGCATATGTACACATATATCACATATATATGCAGTCATACAGTGCCTAACAATCTTTCGGTTAACAACAGACTGTATATACGATGGTGGTCCCATAGGATTATAATGGAGCTGAAAATTTCCCATCACCTAGTGATGTTGTAACTATTGTAATATCACAGTGCAGTACATTACTCACGTGTTTGTGGTAACACTGGTGTGAACAAACCTACAGCTCTGCCTGTTATACAAGAATATAGCACATATAATTATGTATAGTACATAATATTTATAATGATAATAAACCACTGTTACTGGTGAATATATTTACTATACTGTACTTTTTCTGTTATTTTAGAGTGTATGCCTTCTACTTATTAAAAAACATTAACTGTAAAATCACATCAGGCAGGATCTTCATGAAGTTTTCTGGGAAAAGGCATTGGTGTAGGTGATGACATTTCCATATGTGTTATTGCCCCTGATGACTCTCCAGTAGGAAAAGATATGCACGTAAAAGACAGTGATATTGATCATCCTCGCTCTAGGTCTAGGCTAATGTGTGTGCTTGTGTCTTAGTTTTTACCAAAAAATGTTTAAAAGTAAAATAAATAAATAA
>NW_016806910.1:0-469 GCF_001698545.2 Rhinopithecus bieti | reverse complement strand
TGGCTGTTGGATAAGCCTGAAGCTTCCCTTCTCCATAGTTACCTGCGGGGCCTGCAACAATGGGAGCCGCAAGGCCTGTCTCAGGCTCCCCTTCCAAAAATTCCTAAGGCTGGCCTGGGGGTGGCCGTTCCAGACCTTCCCCTAAAGGCGCGGTAGGTGGCGCTGTTTCTTTTATAAGTTTTTGGAGATTAGCCTAATACCTTCCCGTTTCTGGCCCTTTTTAAAACTAGACTATCAGGGTTCACTTTGCTGAAAATTAGACTCCTGATTATGCAACTTTCCTATGTCATCCTGAAGCTCCTCCTTCTCCTCCTCAGTGTGGAAGGGCTCCAGTGCTGCTTTAATTGCCGACCACACAGACCAGAGACGGGAATATCGTGGCCCTCTTGTGCTCGTTGTAAGTCTGATCCGACCTTGTCCCAACCTTCTACATTCACGGCTCCATATTCCGGGAACCAAGGAGAATACT
>NW_016806909.1:0-470 GCF_001698545.2 Rhinopithecus bieti | reverse complement strand
GGTCCATCAGGACTGAGAGTTCCTGGAGATCAATTTCCCAGCTCTAATAGCTGCTAAACTCTTTGGGTTCCACACTCTTCAAAAGCCTTGGGTGATTGTTGATGTGGAAGGGAGGAAAGTAGACTTATTTCTGGAAACTGGAGCAGGTCTCTTTATTCTGATGTCTAATCTAGGCTTTCTCTGCTCCCATCACCTGACAATGAAGGATGTGTCTGCAAAGTCCTTATACAGTAATTTGTCAGCCCATTAGTTATAGTCAAAACCACCTTCTATGTAGTCAGACTGATTAAATAATTCTTGAAAGTCTCACTTTATTACTAGGCAGAGATATTTTGGCCCACAAAGAAGCCTCCATAGGAAGGGCTGCATGACAAACTCTTTGTCTCCCCTAAGTGGAAACCAGTACTTACTGAGAAGGGTGTGACATCAAGAAAAATGTTGCTGTGCATCCATATTTGCCTCAAGGATTT
>NW_016806908.1:0-798 GCF_001698545.2 Rhinopithecus bieti | reverse complement strand
TATCAGAAGACGTTTCCTTTCTCACAACAGGCCTCGGGGCCCCACGTAATGTCCCTTCACATATTCCTCAAGACAGAGTTTCCAAAGTGGGAAACGTAGTGTAAACTTTAACTCTCTGAAATGAATGCACACGTTTGAGAGCTGTTTCTCCGAGTGCTTCTTTCTGGGTTTTATTTCAGGATATTTCACTTTTCACCATAGTCTTCAATGCACTGAAAAATTGCACATTTTCAGTTTCACAGGAAGAGTGTACAAACACTACTTTATGAGAAAAGAGTTTTAACTCCCTGAGTGGAATGCACACATCACAAAGCAGTTTCTCAGAAAGCTTCTCTCCGGTTTTTATCTGAAGATACCTCCTTATTCACCATAGGCCTGAATGTCCTCCTGAATGTCCCTTCGCGAATCCGTCCATGACGCAGTTTCAAAACTGCGTAATAGTAAAACAGTTTTGTCTATGTGAGATGAATAGACACATCTATCCCAACGCAGTTTCACAGAATATTTCTTTCCAGTTTTGTGTGAGGATATTTCCTTTTTCACCATAGCCATCCATATACTCCCAAATGTCACCTGGTATCTTTTTCTACAAGTGGGATTCCCCAACCCTGTATGAGAAGAAAAGCATAACTCTGTGAGTGGAATGAACACATCACAAAGCACCTCCTTGGAAATATTCTCTCCAGTATCCATCTAAAGATATTTCCGTTTTCACCGTAAGCCTCAAAGCGCTCCCGGGTATCCCTTAGCTGACTAACCTAAAACAGTCTTAGAATACTGCTCAATGAAAACAGAACC
>NW_016806907.1:59037-62993 GCF_001698545.2 Rhinopithecus bieti | reverse complement strand
TAGCATCTGGTTCTTACAGAGTAAAAGTGCTAGCAATCAACTGTAAAACATAGAAAAGTAATATAATTTTCATATGGCCAAGGTGGGTAATTGACTGTTGGGAAATAAATAGAACTATTTGGTGTAAACTGCAGATGAGGCTTGCTTAGATGGGCTGATAAACATGACAGTAATGAAACAGGCTGCAGTAGGAAATTACTTTGAAGCTTGAATTTCACAATGATAACATAGCTTATTTGACTAGATGTAATGTGATGAAAGAGGAAAAGAGAAGAGTCAAGAAAAATATCCTAGTTTGCTAATTAATTAGATGAATTCTTTATCAAGACAAAAGAGAGTTGGAAGAGGGAGAACTTTGTAGCTGTAGGAGGGAAGAGGCAGAGGTAGCAGAAACCCTAGGAGAGAGGAGGAGGTTCCTGGAAAGATTGACAGAGTGTTGCCAAAAGAAGGGTAGGATCAATGGTGTTAAACTGCCAAGGGGTCAAGGAGATGCAGGACTGAGAATTGACTCCTAAATGAGTGGAATGGAGGCAACACATGACCTTCACGGACTGGAAGTGAAAAGAACAAAGGCATCTATAATGTGTGCATAAGAAAAAATTGGAAGTGGGGGGATGAGGAAATAATCACATACATAAGTTTCAAGAACTTTTGCAATAAAAATGACAGACAAATAATACGGTAGGAAAGAAGCACTAAGAGTCTTAGGAAGACTTTTGTAGGAATGGGTGATGTTTCAGCAGGCTTTGGCTGATTGAAATAATCCCATAGAGCATAGATGTAAGAATCAGGAGACAAAAGGGTCACATGCAGAAGCAAAATCCTTGACTGGGCAATGTGGTTCACAATCAAGTGGGAAGTTAAGAGATAGGAGTAGGAAGGCTTCACCTGTGATAATAGGAGAGAAACCAGAGACCTGGGCTTCAACTGAATGTGGGTTGCTCAACTTAGTGGTGGTTATGGTGAGATCATTCTGTTCTGATTTTCTGACTTTTAGTGAATTATCTGAGGTTATCAGTGGGCACAGNCTGCACGTTATGCCCATGTACCCTAGAACTTAAAGTATAATAATAATAATAATAAAAAACTCCATGAAAAAATAACAATCAAACTAGAATCCTATATCCACTCAGGTAATCATTTAAGTGTGAAGGTCACATTACACATCTGGCAACATGAAAAAATCTTCATATAGTTTACTTCTCATATGCTGAAGCTATGCTAGCACGTGTTTCATAGAGGAAGAAAACCAAGAAACAGGTAGACAGTAACTCAGGATAAGCATTATCCTATGTAAAAGGGAGAAATGGGAATTTCTCTGGTCTCCATATTGAAATCAACTCTAGAATAGTGGCTTGTTTTAGAGGTCAGGTGGGGACTGAAGAATTGGAGGTGGGAGACTTTTCCACCTTCTCTGTAGTTGTCTACTCTTCTGTTGCCCCCAAGGGGAGAGATGATTAGAGATTCCCTCCATAGAGCTGCTTCACATGTCAGCTGGGTGTTCCCAGTGCAAGTGATGTCTGAGAGAAAGAGATAGAGGAAGAGAGAGAGACACAGAGAAGGGTGAATTGAAAAATAAAAGATGGAGCCACAGTTTCTACTATAACTTAATCTCAGTGGTAACATACCACCATTTCTGCCATATTTTCTTGGTCATAGAAACCAATCCTGATACAGTGTGGTGGGGACTACTTAAGAGTACTCATATTAGATAGTAGGGATATTGCATAAGACTATCTCAGAGTGACAATTATTTGATAAATAATTAAAGCAGGTTTAGGAGAATAAGGGGTTCTGTGTATTCAAAGAAGGCTTTAAGGTGGTAAGATGTGAACATACTTGAATAAAATGCAAACACATGCCTAATAAATTTGGGAATAAACTTGGCATGTTGAAAGAATGTTAAGAAGGCCAACTGTAGTGTCCAAATAAATCAACAGATTCAATCTTTATCAAAATATCAATGTCATTTTTCGAAGAATTGGTAAAAATAGAAAATCCAAAATTACTCATGGAAGCAAAAAATAAGAGTCAAAAGACCCAAAGCAATCCTAGGGAAAATAAACAAATATGGAAGTGTCTCATTGCCTGAATTCAAATTATATAACAAGACTAAAGTAATGAAAACAGGATATGACTGGTCTAAAAATAGGCATATAGATCAGTGGAACAGAATGAAAGATCCAGAAATGAAGCGACATACTTGCAGGCAACTGATCTTTAACAATGCAGACAAGAACTCACACTTGGGAAACACCACACATTTCAGTAAATGATGCTGAGAAAATTGGATTGCCATATGCAGAAGAATGAACCTGGAACCATATCTCTCACATCTCTCATATAGAAAAATAACTCAGGATGGATTAAAGACTTAAATGTAGGACATGGGCATGTATTAATGCAAGAAGAAAACTGCTGGACATTGGCTGAGGAAAGAACTTATGACTAAGACGTGAAAACCACAGGCAGCAAATACCAAATTGGACAAATAGAACTTATCTAAAATATTCTACAAACAAAATAAATCAACAGTGTCAACAGACAACCTGCAGAGGAAAAATATTTCTAAGCTATGCATCCTACAGGGAACTAATATGCAGAGTATACAAGGAACTCAAACTACTCAACAACAACAACAAAAACCAATTAAAAATAGACAAAGGACATGAATAGATGTGTTTCAAAAGAAGACATACAAATGGACAACAGTAAATGAAAACATGTTCAACATCACTAATCGTCAGAGTAATGTGAATGAAAACCACAATGAGGTATCATCTTACCTCAGTCAGAATGACTGAGAATAAAAGGGTGAAAAATAACAGCTGTTGGCAAGGACGTAGAGAAAGGAGAACTCTTACACACCCTTGGTGGAAATGTAAATTAGTACAGCTTCTATGGAAAACAGTATGATTTCTCAAAGAACTAAAGCTAGAACTACATTTCCATTGAGCAATCCTACTACTGGGTATCACCTCAAAGGAAAAGTAGTCAATGTATCAAATATATACCTTTATCTGTATGTTTACTGTAGCAACATTCACAGTAAAAAAGATATTGAATCAACAATGTATCCATCAATAAATGATTGGATTAAAACTGCAATTATATATATATAATACCACACTACTCAGTCAGAAAGAGAGAATGAAATCACACATACTGTGACAATATGCATGGCAATGGGAGTCATTCTCTTAAGTGAAACAGGCTAGATATAGAAAATCAAATATAACGTGTTCTCACTGGTAAGTGGTTGCTAAAGAATGTGTTTGCATGGACGTAGAGAGTGAAATGATAGACAATGAATACTTGGGAGTATGGGAGGCAGAGGGATTGTCTAGTGAGGTATTAATAAATGCAGTGTTTGTTATTTGAGAGACGAGTGCCGTAATGCCATGACTTAAGCACTACGTAATCTGAGTAACAAAATCAAATTTTTATTTCTGCAAATATATTTATTTTAATTAACATAAAATCTAAGCATAATGCTTTTGTATCCCGCCATAAAAAGAAGACAATGACCAATGTGGCCATAGCAGAATGAATTAGGTGTAGAGCATCCCCCAATTCCACAGAGAGTTAGGGGCAATACCTAGCACTTTAGCATAGGTAAAAATTAGCAGCTGGGCACAGTGGCTCACATCTGTAATCCCAGCACTTTGGGAGTATGAGGGAGGTGGTTCACAAGGTCAGGAGTTTGAGACAAACCTGGCCAACTTCGTGAAACCCTAACTCCACTAACAATGCAAAAAAATTAGCTGGCTGTGGTAGCACGCACCTGTAATCCCAGTTACATGGGAGGCTGAGGCAGTAGAATTGCTTGAACCTAGGAGGCAGAGGTTGCAGCGAGCTGAGAACTTGCCAGTGCACTCCAGCCTGGGAAACAGAGCAAGACTCTATCTCAAAAAAAAAAAAAAAAAAAAAAAAAAAAAAAAAATTGGGTTTTTCAG
>NW_016806907.1:0-56810 GCF_001698545.2 Rhinopithecus bieti | reverse complement strand
CCTTGTTGGGCTTGTCCTTGTTGCCTTCCTGGAGGTGAGGGACCTTGAGCTTCGTTGCCTCCTTGTTGGGCTTGTCCTTGTTGCCTTCCTGGAGGTGAGGGACCTTGAGCTTCATTGCCTCCTTGTTGGGGTGGTCCTTGTGCATTTCCTGGAGGAGATTGGGGACCTTGGGGCTTCTTGCCTCCTTGTTGGGGTTGTCCTTGTTGGGGTTGTCCTTGTTGAAGTTCTGGAGGAGAAAGACAGAAGAGAAAGACAGAGTAAAAGCCCACACAAGACTCACTGAATAGTTGCAGTAAATTTTCATCAGCTAGGGTAAAAAGCTGAGGAGGAAACGCACAAAAATGGAACAAGACACTAATTTATTTGCATTTTTGGTGAAGACATAGAACTCTGGAATAGAAAAATGGGGAAGAACAAAGCAGTTGGGGGACTCTCAGTATAAGGAGGAGTCAGAATGAGGATGCTGTCCATTTGTCTGTCATCTCCCAGCAGGCACTCCTGGTCGGGGAATGAGACAACACACTCCTGCTGACATCTAAGCCAAGCATCTCTGCCATTCAGTTTTGTGGCCTGCTCACAGTCCTTAGAATCAAGGTTGCGGGAAGATTGCCTGTATTATTAGGGGCACTAATATAAATCAATTCCTGAAAGGTTAATGTTGATAAGAAGACACTGGAGAGCTGATCCATTCATCAGCAGGAAAAGACAGTCAAAACAGATTGAGAATAAATTGGGATTTACCTGATATTAGGGAGGAAGATTCTTCCTGGCCGACATCTAGAAGAGAAGCACAGGATGATGGGAAAAGGTACGTCTCAAATCTTTCAAGACTCACAAGTGTACTACAGGGAAAAGGGTCTTCTCACCACACCCCATGGATCTCCTAAGTTAACTCATCAGCCACTGTCTGTGAAGCTGCTGAAAGGGAGGAAGGTGTAAGGGGAGGCAGGGTTCTTATGACAGAGCAGCAGCCATGAACTCAACATAGAAGAGCCCCTTTTTTCCCTCCCTAGCATCATCAAGACTTACTACTAATTTAGTTTACACAGGCCAGGTACTTCAATGTGATATTTTGGTATTCTTATGCCCTCCATCTCCTGTTAATATATTGCTTCTGTATGTATGCTTTCTCAATTGGCGTCACCAGAAGTAATCATTTCAATACAATCTTACCCACACCACTCCCACACATTGAAAAACCTCATGTAGGGGAGAGAAAAATGACAATGTTTGGCTCTGATATTTCAGTATCTCTAGTGAGACAGAGACAAGTGTTCCATCCAATTCTCTGTCTCTTCAGAATCTCTGATGTGTATTTATCTCCATCATCGATGCTGATTCACTGCACAGCAAGGCCACCATCATCCCTCAGTACTTACTGAGTATAGGTTGTTCACAGCTGGACTTGCCTGAATCTGCCTTGCATTTTCCACTGCATCCTTCACAGCACAGTCACATCTTTCTATAAATGCAAAGCTTACCTTCTCATTCCCCTGGAATAAATTCTTTAATGGATTTCATTGTACATTAAATAAATTAGAAACCTTTGGTGTGGAATGAGGGTGCAATTGGTCTCCTGATCCCAGGCACGAAAACTCTGCAGCCCCATCTGGGTTTTCATTCTCTTCTCTTCCCCTTAATTACCATTATCACCTCCTAAGCCCCACGCAGAGTCACTGCATCTTCTTCCCCTTCTGTTTTACCTTCATTTAAGTTCTGAGCTGAGCTCAGGGCCAGCAGGGCCACTGACAGCAGAATCAACAGCATCTTGCAGGAGGCTCTGGAGTTGCTCCCAACACTGTGCTGGGAGGAACAGGGCAGCTCCCTTTATAAAGACAAGCAAAACAATGGCAGCTTTCAGCTCCACACTGAAGGGCCTCACTACCTCAGAGACTTGTCTCTGTTTTGCTCACTGCAGGTCAGGTGTATCCCTTATTTTCTTTGATACTCTAGCCCAGAGGGATGGGTTGGGTCAGATATGTTGTTAGAGTCTTATTTCTAAAAGGTACAACTGTGACTTGAACGATGGTTGTGAAGGAACTGTGTCCAAGCCATCAGCACTGTGTCAAAATTGAACTTTAGATATCATTAGAGTTTCAATCTTTTAGGTAAGACTATTATCCACTTTTCACTGGACTACTTATTTCTGTTTATGTGTGTGTGAGCAACGATGCTACAGCCAGCAGTGAAGATGGTCATTATCTCTGGATCTTTTATGCCCTATTTCCATCTCTTGTGATGTGTGTGGACAGATATTTTGTATTTAGCTATATTGCTGGTGCGATAGAGATGGTTTCTGCTCTCTGTGCGATATGAGAAGACAGCACACTCCTGGGCACACATAGATGACAGAAAGCTGCCCCACAGCCTGCTCAGGCTACAGCTATTGTTCAAGCTTCTGTGGATCTCATTCAGTTCAGGCAAGGCTTGTGCTGTGCAACACAGGAAGGCTAAAATCTTGTATTTTAAACTATTATTAGAGGTTGTTAAAGCAAAATGGACACAGAAACCACCAGGAAATTTCTAGACCTGAGAAAACTGAATACATAGTTCTGTGAGGGAGCCTTGCGATCTCATGTCACTAATACATGCTTCATGTTCTTCCCTTTCTCTGAAATATTCTCTAAAATGCACTCTCTGCTTCATTTATTTTGGGTATTGTATCAAACTCCTACCACTGATAATTAAGTGGCCACAAATCTATATTCAAATAAGATAATCAGATACCACCATTAAAGCCTCAATTGCATGGCATTGGTTTTCTCAGAATGTTCTTCCACAAAGAGTATTTTTTCTACAATATACTGATATGCATTCCTCTGCAAGTTCTTTCTAGTACTTTTTTATTCCTATTTTGTTTTCTGAGTCAAGACCATTATGTGTATTTTATTATATATCTGACTTTTCCCATGAATTTGGTGAGATTTCCTTTATTTAATCTTCTGTGTAATAGGATATAGTACTCCTCACTGCCTTTCTTCATTCTTCTCTGTGAAATTTCACAATAAATGTTGTGTTTCCAAAAGCCCTATCAGAGTTCTACATTGCTAACCCGTCTTTTAGCTGCTGATTCTTCCATCTGGTAAATCCCTGCTCATCAATTCATGGAATAGACAGGTTAGTCAGTATCAGCAGCTGCCATTTTCCACTTAGACTTCTGTGTGTCTTCTTGTGTAATTGTTCACATTTTGTGCACGGCTGGTGTTAATTTGAGGACAGCTTTGTTGGAGGTTTGATGGGGATAGAGAGTGTGAGCAACAGTAAATCCTAAAGACAGGCCTCTTGACCATTCTGGATGAGTGGATCCTGGGCTTTCTATATGAGAATCTGGTTGGCCCTTCTCAACATTTGCGGGTAATAGCACAGGGAGACTTCCTAATACTAAACACTTTGCTATGGATAACTTTGCCCTCGCAAGGGAACCAGGCAGATTGGTATTTTCCCTGGCATAAATATAGACGTAGATGTACTGGAAAGGGGAATACATTACTAATTGGCAATTGTTTCTGGCTCTATGGAAAGTGGATTGGTCCTAGCTGAGCTTCATGAGTTTTCTCTTAGGAAGAGAGTAGTTGCTTGGTCCCAGCAGATCCCACTGTATTATGGAGATTTGTGTCTCTGGTCTCACCAGACATTGTTTTCCATAGGAACTAGAGATGAGCAATCCTGCCTAGGTGGCTTAAATTAGACCATCAGGTAACAAAGGAATGTCAGAGACAAGGAGCAGCAAAGAGGCCAGGCTGACATTGCCTGATTAAGTCACCAACTGAGGTTGCCTCAAGCCTGAGGCAAGACTCACTTGTCCTTGGCAGGAGAGTACAGGAAGAGAACAGAAATGCCCCCTAACGCGGTGACTCATTTCAGGCCCCTTTCTCTGACCTTTCTCCCAGTCCTCAGCAGGATGAATAAAGTTTATCAGGAACCATTAAATCCAGCTATGCACTCAACAGACAAAACAAAAGGGAAGGTGATGGCAAATGCAGAAAGGACACTGTCTGTGAGTGAGGGTGGGGCTGAAAGACAGAAGCAGGACTGCTGCAGTGAGGCTTGGGCACCTAGAGGTGAGTGGCAGCCTTCAGCCACTCCACTTGCCTTGCTAATATCCATGTTCATATTCTGAGGTCCTGAAGGAACAGTCGTTCAACATATGAAATTTTAGGAAACAACAATTCGGCCTCTCATAACAGCTTTCATCCTGTCTAAGGTCAAGTGTTCAGTGGCTTTTTCAAAAATCCTCACTCCCTTCAGGGGCCACTCCCCTTTAGCAAATCGAGTTCACTCCGCATTTCAACACTCATCCCACATAGAACCACTTGCCACAATTCTTTACTACAAAGTCATAGCTTCTCAGGCCCATGGGCTGTCTTTCTGAAGGACTTTAACTATCCTCAGCTGCTCTTGGATAACATTCCTACACCAGCCACATCCCATATCTCTTCCCCCACATCAGTCAGGGTGATCATTGAAAAGGTGAGGAATGAGATCATAACACTTTTGTGCCATCAAATGCCCTCTAGGATTTTCTTCTGCATTGTAATAAGATCCTAATTTCACCCCCCTTTTGCCTTCAGCTCTCTCACACCTACACATCTCCTCTTGTGGAACTTGGAAGCTCTGTGATGGAACAAGAAAGCAGAATCTTCCTCAACTTTCTCTGTTCATTGTGTAAACCAACCATCCTGATAAATACAGTTGTGTTGTGAGAATTTCACGCATTCCTTTGACTTTTCTAAAAAACTTTGGTTTACACAAGTAGGATGGTCTCTTTATATTTTTACTTCATGTTGATGCTCTCTAATATATATATTTCACAATTTATTTGAGCGTATTTGTATTCTTTCCATTATCTAGCATAGGCTGATTATAATAGGAAAACATTTCTTCAGGCATTTTACTATATGATATTCAATCTTCAGTACCATACATATTAGGGAGGTGTGATTATTATTATTATCTTTATTTTGTTAGACGATGATGGGGACTTAGGTGTGTGCCTACATTCATATTTAAAGGGTAGGGTAAGTGGAATGGAAGGCAGTCAGTTCTCAGAGCTGGACTTTCTTTTCCTACTTGTGCTCCACTGAGTTACTTGCTCTTCATTCATTCATTTATTCACAAGAGAGTGAAAGGAAATGGAGATTCAGAGAACAAAAACAAGTTTCTCTTAAGAATATTTTCAAGGTTAAATTTTCCTGAGATTTTAACAGCTGAGGTTGAGAAAAAATATATTTTCTGTTGTAAACATGTTTGTTTGATATCATAATCCCATGTAAAATTATTCGAATTATTCTGCTGTTACCCCCTGCATTTATATAAAGACACTCAGGAATTAATTACTTTTTTAAATTACAAACCCTGTCAATGTAGATCCTGTATGTACTGTCCTTAATCCATACTTACATGCATTTTTCTTGGGGAAGCATATTAGCATTAACATTTTGTCTTTGTGTGTATGCCCTTTTAAATTGACTAAATTTGATTCCCTCTAATCACAGTGGATCTAAAATTCTAGAATCCAGAGGGACCTGTTCAGATAATTGTCTAAGAAAAGATAAAAATTGTTACACCCACTTACACAGCTTTTAGTCTTCTGCATGAAGATGTCGCCTTTGTTTCTACCCCCAGAGCTGGTGTTCCACCCTCAGTGACTGCGGCAGAGAAGGCATGGTCATCAGCCTAAGGTCAAATGTCTGTAGCCTCAGCTCACAATTTCAGAGTGCTATTCTTCACCTTTCAGTTACACTTCCTATCAGTCATAGAGAAGTACAATCACAAAAACTTATCTCATAAGAAATACAAAGCACCGTTATGTCACCCTCATTATTTTTCTGATCTGGTTACCAAGGTCGGTAAGCTGATACATTTCCAAAGGAGGAATTTAAAGTAATTAATCAATGACTCAGTGACCTATCTCTTACAAAAGAATGGTGTCTCTTCTGCTTAAGAAACCACAAATTATCCTTATTTCATTGATTGAAGTTCACAATGTATGCATATTTATCATCTTGGAATTGTTTTAAAATATGATCATGACAGAATCATTCATCTAATGTTTTCTTCTTACAATGGTACCTTGACATCCTCTCTTGAAGGAGTGAGGTCTGTTTTCACCCCCTCGGACCTTGGTAGAACTTCCTTACTACCATACACAGCAGACTATATCAGAAGTGGTACTTTCTGGACTTTTGAGTCTAGATCTTTAGCAATCCATGCAATCAAATTGTTTCTTATGGGACCTCCCACACTCTGTGAGGAAGCCCATGCTAAGAGGACAAGGGATAGACTATTCATTTTAAATGATTAGATACAAAAATTGTATCTAAACAATATTCAATAACCAAATTGTTTCAGTGACCCAATTGCCATCCCATATCATATATTATATTTCTACCCACATGTGTGGCTACATAGCTAAAGATTTATGGAGTATTCCTTTCTACCTTGCATAGTGATGTTTCAGATACCTTACTCTTCTAGCACTTACAAATAGCACTTCGAGCATTTTTTGCAATTTCTTGTATTATTATTACACTTTAAGTTCTATGGTACATGTGCACAATGTGCAGGTTGTTACATATGTAACCTATGTCATACAATAATGATTATCTTCCCAGCACTTGCTGTAAATGTACTGTGGGATTGCAGATTGTACATGGAGGAATTTAAAGAATGTACTTTAGTGGTGACTGAAGGACCTATTGAAATGAGAATGGGCTATAGATTCTTGCCCTTCACTAGTTTTTCCTTTGAAGAACATACTCCCTGCAGAATGGTGCCTTCCGTTAGTATTTGTGGTGTCTACCTCTAAGATGGAAGGAATGGTTCAAGTTAGCAATGTGCTCTTTCCCTTTTACAACTTACAGTGGGAGTAAGGAAATTCTCATGTTTGACTGTAAAAGCAAGGGCAGCTTCATGGCCCTTAATCCATTTGGGGCTTCTGCTAGTGTCTGGACCCATCTGTCTCCACACCTTTGTATCCAGAGATGGTGCTGACTGTGGCAATGACCAACACATGGAGGTTCTTTGATTTTTAATAGGAAGAGTCGTGTTCCCCAGAACTTTTCTCTTTTTGAATGGAAGACATTCCTTCCCTGATCTTTTTTGTTTGTTTTGTGTGTATGGATTTGCATTTCTTTTTTCTTTTTATTTATTTATTTATTTTCTTTGAAAAATCAGTCTTTTTTATTTAACATATAAGACAGGATGCTCATTTACCTTGACGTAAAAAATACACAGCTGGATGCACCAGATAAGATAGAATTATACAAAAGATACCAAAGCTCTTGACCTTCAGTCAGTGTACAGGGTATGCCATATACATAGGACATTCAGGGAATGCTTTTTTACTCTCCTCAGCTGTTTCTAATATATCAGATTCAATGACTGTATTAATAAAATAATACATTTGGTTTGCATAATAAACAAGGCCAAATATGCTATCATTCTTGGTGATATAAAAAAAAAACAAAATCACTTTAAAAAATAAAATAAAAGAAATCCATTTTGTAAAGAAATCAGGGCAAAGAGCAAAGAGTGAAGGGGGAAAGACGGGTAAGGTAATATCACCTTCCCTGATTTCTAGGACGTATCACTGTTGTTTATTCTGAAGAATCCATGACTGGAATACCACGTAAGGCCATAGACTTTTGTATTCTTTCTTTACTCCTACTCTTAGGTTTTCCTTCAGAGGGATTCTATAACAGACTTACTAAGTGAGATTCGGGAACTCTGCCCCCATTTCGTTCCCTTCTCACCCAGGCTTCATGCTTGCTTAGCTGAGTCCACTCTTTGGGAGAAGAGAGAATATGATGGTAGCTCATGAGGACAGGTCCAGTTTGCAGCCACAGCCTAAGACTCAACTGAATAAACACCTGGATTTTAAGTCTCCCCAAAGGTGTGTAACAGCTATAGGGGATCTTTAACCATTTTCCTCCTGTTATCTTTTGAATGCAGCAAAAACAATAAGTGTTACATGGGAAGTTTGTTTCAATTGTACCACCTGGTACTCAATTTACAATCATTTCCCAATCCTACTTGTTAATGAGCTATATAAAAGGAGAAGATTTATTGACCACTTGTCATACATTTTGGTCACCATGTGAGCTATTGATATGTATTTTCTACATCATTAACTCAAGATAAATGGATGCCTTTTACAAACATTATAAGACTACAAAACAAAAATAAATCCAAAGGAACCAAATTATGAGTGTAATGTGGAAGGCTTAAGATTTACCATCAGAACTCTCATATAATTGCCCTGTTTGATAAGAGAAATGAGCAGGTGTAAGGTCGTAGTGAAAGACTCTGCTTAAACTTTCCCAGGGATTCCTCTACTAAAGCTTTGGCTTTCTCAAAATATTCTCAGAATAAGCAGATACTGTCATTCTTCTGAAAGTCAACCAGCAATATGACTTGAGCTTTCCAGTAAACTCTGGCCATGACCTTTGCGCTCTCCTCATCCACTCTTGTTTTGACTGGACTTTTCCACCTCTTGGTAGCCATTGTTTTGACTGTATTTGTTGTCTGTATTTTGCTGGTGAAATCTCATGTTATCTCTTGTTATAACTCATTGAAGAAATGTTTACAGTCCTCATTGTTCATATTTAAATTTTTAGGGAAAGTTCTGCTCTTGTCTGTACTTGATCTTGGTGACACAGATTGGGCATCCATTAAGGAAAAGTTTACTAAGCTTTAATCATTCAGTTAGAATCACGTAAACTGAACCAACTGAGAAGTCTGCAGTGTTGGCTATTGTGTGTGCTGCTAATCATCACACATCTTCTCTTAGGGTATAAAGAAGATGAATGCATACCTTGCTATATGATGTGGATCATCTGTCACTGCAGGTTTTAGGTTCAACATTGCCTCATTCCTTCTTGAAATGAGGAGCTCCTCATTGAATTTGTGAACTGCTGCCTTCTTCAACCAGTGTCAACTTACCATGTGCCAAGTAGGACAACATTTTGGACACCATCAATGATTTCACCTTCTTCCACCCAAGTGTCACCATAAATTTGATGTTTCTACTCTAATTTAGGAGAACCCATGTTGCTCTTCTAGGGGCTCTTTTGAAACAGCTATCTTATTTTTCTTGATGCCCCAAACAAGCTCCTGTTCAGAAATGTTATGGCAAGATATTCTAATTTCATTTGGTGCCAAAAAACTTTGCAATCTATCATGGCATTTCTTCTGTTTTGTATTTTTTTTCTTTTTTTTTAATATTTATTTATTTATTTATTTATTTTGAGACAGAGTTTCGCTCGGTCGCCCAGGCTGGGGTGCAGTGGCGCGGTCTTGGCTCACTGCAAGCTCCGCCTCCAGGGTTCACGCCATTCTCCTGACTCAGCCTCCCGAGTAGTTGGGATTACAGACTCCCATCACCACGCCCAGCTAAATTTT
The DNA here is from genome assembly GCF_001698545.2 of Rhinopithecus bieti. Taxonomy (NCBI): domain Eukaryota; kingdom Metazoa; phylum Chordata; class Mammalia; order Primates; family Cercopithecidae; genus Rhinopithecus; species Rhinopithecus bieti. Next base: position 47,408 of record NW_016806907.1, on the reverse strand, counting down.
GTATTTTTAGTAGAGACGGGGTTTCAAGGGTGGTTTCGATCGCCTAACCTCATAATCCACCTGCCTCGACCTCCCAAAGCGCTGGTTTTACAGGCGTGAGCCAGCAAGCCTGGCCCATTCATGATATTTGTTAATAGAATACACATTTTCCATCAACATTTTAACAGCCCACAGCACGTAGGAAGGCATCCTAATACAATAAGGTCTACGAGAGGTAACTTAGAATTTTCCAGCTAACTAGGCAAATTGGTTTCTTGTTTTTCTCCTAGCATACATAGGAATGTTTTCTGAAGATGGGATATAATACCAGGGACCAAATATTCTCCAGCTACATGGAAAGTATAACATTGTAACTGATATTCACATGCTTCAAGAGAGACACAGAGTGCTTGGGCCAGCCTGGTGTCCTGACGTTATTGAATGATTTTCTCTGGTTTCATCAAACATGATTTGGAAAGAGAAGCTGGTGATGAGCAGTCTAGCCTAGGTAGCATATGGTGGCCCATCAGGTAGGGAAGAAACCCAAGAGAGTAGAAGCAGAGGGGAGTGTCAGGCAGAAGTGACTCCCTGTGTGAGTCACTGGGGAAGCTGCAGTCCTGGTTACAGGTAGGCTACTCCTCATCTGCTGAGTACAGGAAGACAAGAGGTGATGCTTCCAAATATCACTCAGCTCATGCACTATTCCTGACCTTCTCCTATGTCAGAAATGCATGAAAGAGATTAGCATATCAGGAAGGAGTAAATATCAGGTATCAAGCTAGCAGAGACAACCAAAACAGAGGTTACCAAAGAACCAAAGGAGACAGTGTCACTTAGGGTGAGGTCTGAGCAAGGAGCAGGACTGCAACAGGAGCTTAGGCACTTGTCCATGAGTCAAGGACCTCAGCAATCCACTTGCCACTTAAAATAAATGTCAACTTACTCTGTGCCAAGAAAGACTCTTGATTTCTCGTTCCTAAACCCTGCTGTCCCCTGACTTTCTTCATTATGGCTGTCAAAATGAAATATCACAGACTAGGTATTCTTCAGCAACAGGAATTACTTGTCAACACTTCTGGATGCTCTAGTTCCATGAGGAAGGTGTCAGAAGGTTCAGTTCTTCTGGTCCCTGCCTGCTTGCCATCTGCATATCTGCCTACTTGCTCTGTTTCCCATGGGCCTGCTTCTATACATACATAATTCTTGTGTCTGTGTGCAAATTTCCAGTTCTTATAAGGAATTTCCACTTCTTATAAGAAGAGCAATCTTATTAGATTTAGTTCAACGGAAACTCCCACATTTTAGCTTGATCACCTGTTCTTAGGGCTATTTTCTAAACACCTTCTTATTCTAAGGAACAAGAGGTTGGCTGTGGATTTTTGTATACCCATGGCTATCATATTTTGCTAAATATTTGATTATATAGAGATTATTTCTTTGGAACTTTGAGCTGTGTGAAGACAACACAAACCTGGCCATTCATGGCTGACAGAAGGTTGGCCCTCAGCCTGCTCAGACCCACACAGATTGCCTAATATTCTTTGAATCTGACTCTAGTCTGAAAAGTCTTGGTGTTGAAGGGTACAGGTGTCTTCACGAATTCTATTATTAATATTCATGGGGAGATTAAAACAAAGTTGGCCACGAAAACTACCAAGGGGTTTAGAAATCAGCAGAATGAATACACAGTTCTTGAATGAGACATCCTGCTTCGTGTCTTTAAAAATTTTTCCTTGCTCTACCCCTTTGTTAGAATGTTTGATCAGATTCAGTTTGGGCTATACATCTTTTAGGAAATTTTTTTTTTAATACAGACTCTCGCTCTGTCACCCAGGCTGGAGTGTGGTATAGTGATCATGGCTTACAGTATCCTTGAGCTCCTGTGCTCAGGGGATTCCCCCAGCATCAGCCTCTTGAGTTGCTTGAATTACAGGTTCATGACACCCACCATGCCCATTTATTTTTTTTAATTTATTTTAATTTTTTTTTTTTAAGAAATGGAGCCTCACTTTTTTGCTCAGGCTGGTCTTGAACTCCTGGCCTCAACGGATCCTCCCACCTCACTCTTCCAAAGTCCTGGGATAACATGCATGAGTCACCACATTCAGTCATTCTTCCAGGAACAATTTTTAATCACCCCTACTTATAATGAGTGGCCACAATCATATACTGCAATAAGATAGTCTGGTACCCACATAAAAGCCTCAAGCTTATTGCATTGGTCTATTTCTTAGTACCTGTGTTGTTTCCCAGATTGTTCTTCCACACAGAAAATTTTTCCTTTTTTGCAATATTCTGAAACCAAATTCTACCCACTCTCTTTCTAATATGTGTTTGTTGACATTTTCTGTTCTAAATCAAATTTCCCTCTGTTTATTTTTCATCTTACATGTGGCTTCTTTTTAATGAAAATTTGGAAAATTGTTTAAATCTAATCTTCTAAGTAAACATCGATAATTATTCTGACCCCTTTCTTTTCATTTTGGTTTTTAAAATTTGGATCAATATACTGCATTTCCAAGTTCTTTTTACTGAGTTTGTGTTGGTAGCTCTCTTTTCATCTGCTGCCTTTTCTGTTCTATCAAGTAGTTCCTGCCCACCCTTTCACCCTTTTCATGGAAAGTGTAGGTGTGTCAGTATCAACAACTCCCACTTATCATTTCTGGCCTTGAATAAGTCTTGTGCTGTCATTCAGTTTTTGTTCATGGATAGTGATAACTTCAGGATGACCTTGTTAGAGGTTTTGTGTGTGGGGCTGTGACTGGAAATCCTAAAGACAGGCCACTCCATCAGTTGGATAAGAGGATCCTGTGTTGTACACATAAGAATCTGTTCCTGCTCTTCCAGAAAGGTTTGAGAATACAAGGGGATTTCAAAAAGTTTGTGGAAGAATGTAATTACAGTATGAAAGAAGACAATATAAACTTTATTTCTTAACATAAGCTCCATCACATTCAAGAAGTTTTGCAAGTCATGATACAAGTAATTTAGCCTATCTACAAAGAATTCAAGGTCCTGGGAATGTCAACATATGAATGCAGTCTTTTCACATTATTAACTGAAAAAACAGAGTACACTTTAAAGATATTTTAATATTAGAATAAAAGAAGTCCAAAGACACTGCATCACTACTGCAAGTTGGATGCCTAGTGATTTTCTTTTTTTCTTTCTGTTGTATTTACATAGGTTGGGGAAAAGGTGGTGTTTGATTACGTGTCTAAGTTTTTAGTGGTGATTTGTGAGATTTTGGTGCACCCATCACCAGGGCAATATACACTGCACCCAATTTGTAGTCTTTTACCCCTCACCTCTTTCCGACCATTTCCCCCTGAGTTCCCAAAGTCCACGGTGTTGTTCTTTTCCTTTGCATCCTCATAGTTTAGCTCCTATTCATGAGTCAGAACTATGGTGTTTGGTTTACCAATCCTAAGTTACTTCACTTGGAAAGGTAACATCGACTTATGAGACGTTGGAGAAAGTTAGGCAAAACTTTAGCAGATGAATGCCCAGAAAGGCTTTAGCAGACTCCTTGTCCATCACAATAATGCTCCTACTCATTCCTCTCATGAAACAGGGGCAATTTGCCAGACTTTTGATGGAAATCACTAGGCATTCTATCTCATCCGTTTATCTGCTAAAGATTTGACTAACTTTCTACAAATTCCAAACTCTTTCATAAGTCGATTTTATCATTCTCAGGCCCTCCCAAAAGTTAACAACCAAAATACCTTGAGCATCCATAAACACTGTTGGCATATTTGCTTTTGTCACATTTACTTAGACTATACCACATCCACCTCGTGGTAGCCATTGCTTTGATTGTGTTTTTCCCTTCGAGGGGTACTGGTAAAGCCATGTTTGATCTCCTGTTGCAACTCTTCATAGACATGTTTAGGATCTCTTTTTCTCTTCTCCTTCCTACTTGTTTACTTTTTCATTCAACGTTCTCTTCTTGTCTCTGGCTGACTTAAGTACAGCAGTTTTGGCCCTCAAGTGGATAGTTTGCTCAAGTTTAATTTTTCAGTCAGAAAAAATTATGTTATCTGAACCAATTGAGTTTCTTCTTGTGCTAGCTCTTGTTTCTGTTGTAAATTGTCAGGCCTCTTCAATTAGGCCAAAAGCAGATAATATTTATGCCCATAAATTGATGTGTATGGTCTGCTGCTGCAAAGTTTACCTTCACCAGCATCTCATCGATTCTTAAAGTGAGTTATCCATTATTGAATGGCTGATTTACTTGCACACAAATATCTCCTAATGCATCCATTAGATGATGTCCCCATGCCTCCACCCAAGCTTCACCATAAACTTGATATTTGTTCTTCCTACAATATTAGTAGACTTTTTGCTGCTCTGATAGAGGCTGTTTTCAAACTGCTTTCTCAACCCTGTTAGTGACTGAACTAGATCCTGTTCAGACATGTAACGGGTTAGTACAAATGTATTTTTTTTTAAAGTTTATATTCATGCATAATTTTAAAAATATGTATTTTCCACAAACAATTTGAAGATGCCTTATGTTATTGGAAGCCTTCCTCATACAATGAGGTTTGCAGATTACTCTGCCATTGACCGGTGATCAGGGAGATTGCTGTTTCCCTCCCTCACCCCTTCTGCAATACTAGGGATGTTTGCTAAACAGGAAATATATTACCAGTTATCAATTCTTCTTTGGCTATGCAATATTGAAACAGTTGTAGTGTGGCTTTATGTGCTTCATGGGGGCCATAAGGTATTACTTGGCCTAGCAGGTACCCTAATGATATTGGGATGACTGTCATTGGTTTCTACACACACTCATTGGACAGGGAAACTGGAGATGAATGGTTTGCCTAGTGACTTATGGTAGACCTTCAAGTAGGCAAGGAAGATCAGAGGGAAGGAGCAAATGGGAGTGCCTCACAGACTTGCCTCATTGCATAGGTTGCTGTAGAAGTGGTAGTCCTGGTGAAAGAAAGACTCCCCTTTGGTTTGGAGAGTACAGGAAGACAGCAGACATTGCTGTCAAATATCACTCAACTCAGGCCCTTCCTCTGACGTTGTCCAATGTCAGCAGTCAGTGAAAGAAATTCGTGTATTAGGGAAGAATAAATATTAGCTATGAACTCTTCACACACAAATAAAACAGAGGTGACAGAAGACTGGAAAGAGGCCCTGTCAGTGAGTGGGGGTGGGACAAAGCACAGAGCAGGACTTCAGGAATGAAGCTGCAGACCCTCTCGGTGAGGTTACAGATCATAAAAGTAATGCGGATACAAAGACTGAGCAGCAGCAAGATTTATCGTGAGGAGCCAAAGAACAAAGCTTCCATCGCTTAGAAGGGGACCCAAGTGGGTTGCCCGCTGCTGGGTGCCAGCTTTTATTCCCTTATTTGGCCCCACCCACATCCCTCTAATTGGTCCATTTTACAGAGCGCTGATTGGTGCATTTGCAATCCTATAGCTAGACACAGAGTGCTGATTGCTGTGTTTTTACAGAGTGCTGACTGGTGCATGTACAAACCTTTATCTAAACACAGAGCACTAATTGGTGCATTTACAATCCTCTAGCTAGACAGAGAAGTTATCCAAGTCTCCACTCAATCCAGGAAGTCCAGCTGGCTTCACCTCTCAGTAATGTGGAAGCCTAATGATTTTCCATCAGAACTCTCATATAATTGCCCTGTTTGATAAGAGAAATGAGCCAGAGCAAGGTCGTGGGGAAGGATCCTGCTGAATCTTTCCGTGTGATTCGTCTACTAAAGTTTTGGCTTTCTCAAAATATTCTCACGATAAGCAGATATTGTCATTCTCCAGAAAGTCAACCAGCAAAATGACTTCAGCTTTCCAATAAAATCTGGCCATGACCTTTGTGCTCTCCTCATCCACTTTGGTTTTGCCTGGACTTTTCCACCTCTTCTTGGCCATTGCTTTGATTGTGTTTGTTTTCTGGGTTTTACAGGCAAAGTCACGTGATAGCTCCAGTCATAACTCATTGAAGAAAGGGTTACAGTCTTCATTTCTGGTATTTACATTTTTAGGGAAAGTTCTGCTCTTGTCTGTACTTGATCTTGGTGACACTGTTTGGGCATCCATTCAGTGAAAAGTTTACTAAACTTTAATCATTCAGTTAGAATCATGCAAAACTGAACCAACTGAGAAGTCTGCAGTGTTGGCTATTGTGTGTGCTGCTAATCATCACACCTCTTCTCCTGGGTATAAAGAAGATGAATGTATACCTTGCAATGTGATAGGAATCATCTGTCACTGTAGGCTTTAGATTCAACATTGCCTCATTCCTTCTTGAAATGAGGAGCTCCTCATTGAATTTGTGAACTGCTGACTTCTTCAACCAATGTCAACTTAACACATCCCAAGAAGGACACATTTTTGGACACCATCAATGAGTTTACCTTCTGCTACCCAAGCTTCACCATAAACTTGATGTTTGTACTCACTTTAATATTATAAGAATTCATGTTGCTCATCTAGGAGCTCTTTTGAAACTGCTCTCTTATTTCTCTTGATGCCTCAAACTAGCTTCTGTTCAGACATGTTATAGCAAAACATTCTGATTTCACTTTCCTGCCAAAAAGTTTGGAATCTATTCATGGCATTTCTTAATAGAATATACGTTTTCCATCAACATTTTAACAACCCACACTTAATACAATAAGCTCTACTAGAGGTAACTTAGACTTTTCCAGCTGACTAGGCAGAATGGTTTCTTGTTTTTCTCCTAGCATACATAGGAATGTTTTCTGAAGATGGAATATAATACCAGTGGCCAAATATTCTCCAGCTACATGGAAAGTGTAACATTTGTAATTGACATTCATATGTTTCAAGAGAGACACAGAGTGCTTGGGCCAACCCGGTGTCCTGATGTTACCAAATGATTTTCTCTGGTTTCACCAAACATTATTTGGAAAGACAAGCTGCTGATGAGCTGTCTGGCCTAGGTAGCTTATGGTGGCCCATCAGGTAGGGAAGAAACCCAAGAGAGTAGAAGCAGAGGGGAGTGGCAGGCAGATGTGACTCCTTGTGTGAGTCACTGGGGAAGCCGCAGTCCTGCTTGGAGACAGGCTTCTCCTCATCTGCTCAGTACAGCAAGACAAGAGATGATGCTTCCAAATATCACTCAGGTCACTCCTTGACCTTCTCCTATGTCAGAAATGCATGAAAGACATTAGCATATCAGGAAGGAGTAAATATCGGGTATCAAGCTACCAGAGACAACCAAAACAGAGGTTAACAAAGAACTGAAGGAGACAGTGTCACTTAGGATGAGGTCAAAGCAAGGAGCAGGACTGCAACAAGAGCTTAGGCACTTGTCCATGAGTCAAGGACCTCAGCAATCCACTTGCCATTTAAAATAATGTAAACTTATCATGTGCCAAGCAGGACTCTTGATTTCTACCTCCTAAAACCTGCTCCCCCTGAATTTCTTCATTATACCTCTCCAAACAAAATATCACATACTAATATTCTTAACCAACAGAAATTACTTTTCAACACTTCTGGATGCTCAAGTTCCACAAGGAAGGTGTGAGCACGTTCAGTTCTTCTGGGCCCTGTATGTTCGGCATCTAGCTATCTGCCTTCTTGCTGGGTCCTCTGATGTGACTGCGTCTCTGCCTATGTACTTCCTGTGTCTCTCTGTGTGCCAATTTCCAGTTTTTATAAGGAATTTCCACTTCTTCTAAGGGTTCTCATCTTATTGGATTTACTTCCACTGAAACTCCCTCTTTTTGGCTTAATCACCTCCTCTTAGGGCTGTTTTCCAAACACAATCATATTCTAAGGAACAAGAGGTTGGCTGTAGATTTTTTTTATAACCATGCCTATTGTATTTTGCTAAATATTTTATTTTATACAGATTATTACTTTGGAACTTTGAGTTGTGTGAAGACAACACGAACCTGGCAATTCATGGCTGACTGAAAGTTGGCCTTCATGCTGGTCAGATCCACATAGATTGTCCAATATTCTTTGGATCTGGCTCTAGTCAGAAAAGTCTTGGTGTTGTACGATACAAGTGTCTTAATGTATTCTATTATTAATAATCATGGAGGGGTTAAAACAAAGTTGGCCACAAAAACTACCAGAGGTTTCTAGAAATGAGCAGAATGAACACAAGTTCTTGAATGATCCATCCTATTTCATGTCTTTAAGAATTTTTCCTTGCTCTCTCCCTTTATTAGAATGTTTGATCAGATTCAGTTTTGGATTTACATCTTACAGGATTATATATATATATACACACACATATAAATATATATAAAATAGATATATAGATATAGATATAGATATACAGGCCACTTGATCATTTGGATGAGAGAATCCTGTGTTGTACACATTAGAATCTTCTCCTGCTCTTCCAGATGGGTTTGAAATAAAAGGGATTTCAAAAAGTTTGTGAAAGAATATAATTACAATATGAAAGAATATAAAGAATTGAGGGTCCTGGGAATTTCACCATACAAATGCAGTCTTTTCACATTATTAACTGAAAAAAAAGAGCATACGCATTAAAGATATTTTAATCTTAGAAAAAAAAAGAAGTCCAAAGATACTGCGTCAGTACTGTAAATTGGATGCCCAGTGATATTCTTCTTTTTCTTTTCTTTTTACTTTTTTTCTTGTCTTTTTTGCTTCCATAGGTTGAGGAACAAGTGGTGTTTGGTAACATGAATAAGTTCTTTTAGTGGTGATTTGTGAGATTTTGGTGCACCCACCACCCGGTGGGTATACACGGCACCCATTGGTAGTCTTGTTTTCATCACTCCCTTCTCGGCCTTTCCCTCTGAGTTCCCAAAGTCCATTGTGTCATTCTTATGCCTTTGCATCCTCATAGGTTACCTTCCATTTATGACTGAGAACATATGATGTTTAGCTTTCTATTCCTAAATTACATCACTTAGAATGATAACGTCAACTTCTGAGACACTTTGGAGACTGCCAAAACTTTAGCAGATAAATGCCCAGAAAAACTTCAGCAGAGGGTCTTTGTCCATCACAACAGTGCTCCTGCTCATTCCTCTCATGAAACAAGGGAAATTTTACTAGACATTTGATGGAAAATCACTAGGCATCCAATGTCATCCATTTTTCTACTAAAGATTTGGCTAACTCTCTCCAAACTTCAAACTCTCTCATACGTGGTTGTAACCATTCATTCACCCTCCAGAAAGTTAACAACTGAAATACCTTGACCATCCAAAAACACTGTTGGCGTGATATTTGCTTGTGTCTCATTTACTTAGACTGGACCACTGCCACCTCTTGGTGGCCATTGTTTTGATTGTGTTTGTCCCCTTGAATGCCACTGGTAAGGCCATGTTTGATTTCCTGTTACAACTCTTCAAAGAAATGATTTAGTATCTTTTCTTCTCTTTTCCTTCCTACTTGTTTCATTTCTCACTGAACGTTCTGTTCTTGTCTGTAGTTGTTTTAGCTACAGCAGTTTTGGCCCTCATCAAGTGAATAGTTTGTTCAACTTTAGTTTTTCAGCCAGAAAATTTTATGTAATCTGAACCAATTGATCTTCTTCTTGTGCTAGCTCTTGTTTCTGCTGTTAATGTTCAGGCCTCTTCAATTAGGCCAAAAGAAGATAAAATTTTTGCCCATAAGTTTAGGTAAATGGTCTGCTGCTGCAAGGTTCACCTTCGCCATCATCTCGTCGCACCTTGTTTGTTAATTTCAAAATGTTTATCTTTTTTACTATACTTCAATTTCTAGGGTACATGTGCACAACATGCAGGTTTGTTACATGTGTATTCGTGTGCCATGTTGGTTGCTACACCCATTAACTCATCATTTACATTAGGTTTTTCTCCTAATGCTATGCCTCCCCCTTTATCCCACTCCATGACAGGCCCTGGTGTGTGATGTTCCCCACCCTGTGTCATATATAACTGTTATTATTTTGAGATATGTCCCACCAATTCCTAGTTTATTGAGAGTTTTTAGCATGAAGTACTGTTGAATTATGTCGAAGGTCTTTTCTGCATCTATTGAAATAATAATCTGCTTTTTGTCTTTGGTTCTATTTATATGATGGATTACATTTATTGATTTGTGTACATTGAACCTACCTTGCATCCCAGGGATGAAGCCAACTTTATCGTGGTGGATAAGTTTCTTGATGTGCTGCTGGATTCGGTTTGTCAGTATTCCATTGAGGTTTTCTGCATCAATGTTCATCTGGGATATTCGTCTAAAATTCTCTGTTTTTGTTGTGTCTCTGCCAGGCTTTGGTACCAGGATGATGCTGGTCTCATAAAATGAGTTAGGGAGGATTTCCTCTTTTTCCATTGATTGGAAGAGTTTCAGAAGGAATGACACCAGCTTCTCTTTGTACCTCTGGTAGAATTCAGCTGGGAATCCGTCTGGTCCTGAACTTTTGTTGGTTGATAGGCTATTAATTATTGCCTCAATTTCAGAGCCTGTTATTGGTCTACTCAGGGATTCAGCTTCTTCCTGGTTTCATCTTGGGAGAGTGTATGTGTCCAGGAATTTATCCATTTCTTCTAAATNCTCCTGAAGGACTTTAATATCCTTAGCTGCTCTTGGTAACATTCCTACACCAGCACATCATGTCCCATATCTCTTCCCCTCACATCAGTCAGGGTGATCATTGAAAAGTAGGAATTAGATCATAACATTTTTGTAAACATGTTTGTTTGATACCATAATCACATATAAACATATTCTAATATTCTGCTTTACCCCTTGCATTTATATAAAGACACTCAGGAATTAATTACTTTTTTTTCTAATTACAAAACTCTGTCAATATAGATGCTGTATGTACTGCCTTAATCCATGCTACATGCATTTTTCTTGGGTGGCATATTAGCATTGACAAATTTTGTGTATGCCCTTTTAAATTGCCAACAGAGGTCAACAAAGAACTGAAGGAGACAGTGTCACTTAGGGTGAGGTCAAACCAAGAAGCAACACTGCAACAAGAGCTTAGGCACTTGTCCCTGAGTCAAGGACCGCAGCAATCCACTTGCCATTTAAAATAATGTAAACTTACCATGGGCCAAGCAGGACTCTTGATTTCTACCTCCTAAACTTGCTCCCCCTGAATTTCTTCATTATACCTCTCCAAACAAAATATCACATACTAATATTCTTAACCAACAGAAATTACTTTTCAACACTTCTGGATGCTCAAGTTCCACAAGGAAGGTGTGAGCACGTTCCGTTCTTCTGGGTCCTGTCTGTTCGGCATCTAGATATCTGCCTTCTTGCTGGGTCCTCCCACGGGGCTGCGTCTGTGCCTATGTACTTCCTGTGTCTCTCTGTGTGCCAATTTCCAGTTTTTACAAGGAATTTCCACTTCTTCTAAGGGTTCTCATTTTATTCGATTTACTTCCACTGAAACTCCCTCTTTTTGGCTTAATCGCCTCTTCTTAGGGCTGTTTTCCAAACACAATCATATTCTAAGGAACAAGAGGTTGGCTGTAGATTTTTTTATAACCATGCCTATTGTATTTTGCTAAATATTTTATTTTATACAGATTATTACTTTGGAACTTTGAGTTGTGTGAAGACAACACGAACCTGGCAATTCATGGCTGACTGAAAGTTGGCCTTCATGCTGGTCAGATCCACACAGATTGTCCAATATTCTTTGGATCTGGCTCTAGTCAGAAAAGTCTTGGTGTTGTAGGATACAGGTGTCTTAATATATTCTATTATTAATAATCATGGAGAGGTTAAAACAAAGTTGGCCACAAAAACTACCAGAGGTTTCTAGAAATGAGCAGAATGAACACAAGTTCTTGAATGATCCATCCTGTTTCATGTCTTTAAGAATTTTTCCTTGCTCTGCCCCTTTATTAGAATGTTTGATCAGATTCACTTTCAGCTTTACATCTTACAGGATTATATCTATATATATACACATACAGGCCATTTGATCATTAGGATGAGAGGATCCTGTGTTGTACACATTAGAATCTACTCCTGCTCTTCCAGATGGGTTTGAAATACAAGAAATTTCAATCAGTTTGTGAAACAATGTAATTACAATATGAAAGAATATAAATAATTTAGGATCCTGGGAATTTAACCATATAAATGCAGTCTTTTCACATTATTAACTGAACAAAACAGCATACACATTAAAGATATTTTAATCTTAGAATAAAAAAGATGTCCAAAGATACTGCATCAGTACTGTAAATTGGATGCCCAGTGATATTTTTTTTTCTTTTCTTTTTATTTTTTTCTTGTCTTTTTACTTTTTTTCTTGTCATTTTGCTTCCATAGGTTGGGGAACAGTTGGTGTTTGGTAACATGAATAAGTTCCTTAGTGGTGATTTGTGAGATTTTGGTGCACCCACCCCCTGGGGGGTATACACTGCACCCAATTTGTAGTCTTTTTTGATCACCCCCTTCTCGGCATTTCCCTCTGAGTTCCCAAAGTCCATTGTGTCATTCTTATGCCTTTGCATCCTCATAGATTAGCTTCCATTTATGACTGAGAATATATGATGTTTGGCTTTGCATTCCTAAGTTACATCACTTAGAATGATAACATCAACTTCTGAGACACTTTGGAGACTGCCAAAATTTTAGCAGATAAATGCCCAGAAAAACTTCGAGGGTCCTTGTCCATCACAACAATGCTCCTACTCATTCCTCTCATGAAACAAGGGAAATTTTACCAGACATTTGATGGAAAACCACTAGGGATCCAGTCTCATCCATTTTTCTGCTAAAGATTTGGCTAACTCTCTCCAAACTTCAGACTCTCTCATAAGTGTTGTTACCATTCTTTGACCCTCCAGAAAGTTAACAACCAAAATACCTTGAACATCCAAAAACACTGTTGGCATGATATTTGCTTTTGTCGCATTTACTAAGACTAGACCACTGCCACTTCCTGGGTTCATTTGGTTTTTTGTGTCTCTTTGTCCTTCAGTTCTGCTCTGATCCAAATCAATAGAATATACATTCTTCTCAGCACCACATCGCACTTATTGCAAACTTGACCACATAGTTGAAAGTAAAGAACTCCTCAGCAAATGTAAAAGAACAGAAATCATAACAAACTGTCTCTCAGAGTACAGTGCAATGAAATTAGTACTCAGGATTAAGAAACTCACTCAAAACCACACAATTACATGGAAACTGAACAACCTACTCCTGAATGACTACTTGGTACATAAGGATATGAAGGCAGAAATAAAGATGTTCCTTGAAACCAATGAGAATAAATATACAAAGTACCAGAATCTCTGGGATACATTTAAAACACTGTGTAAAGGGAAATTTATAGCACTAAATGCCCACAAGAGAAAGCAGGAAAGATCTAAAATCAACACCCCCACATCACAATTAAAAGAACTACAGAAGCAAGAGCAAACACATTCAAAAGCTAGCAGAAGGCAAGAAATAACTAAGATCATCACCCCCTTCTCAGCATTTCCCTCTGAGTTCCCAAAGTCCATTGTGTCATTCTTATGCCTTTGCATCCTCATAGATTAGCTCCCATTTATGACTGAGAACATACGATGTTTGGCTTTCCATTCCTAAGTTACATCACTCAGAATGATAACGTCAACTTCTGAGACACTTTGGAAACAGCCAAAATTTTAGCAGATAAATGCCCAGAAAAGCTCTTTGGTTTAATTAGATTCCATTTGTCAATTTTAGCTTGTGTTGCAGTTGCTTTTGGTGTTTGAGTCATGAAGTCTTTGCCCATGCCTATGTGCTGAATGGTATTGCCTTGGTTTTCTTCTATGGTTTTCTGGTTTTCGGTCTTACATGTATGTCTTTAACCTTCTTGAGTTAATTCTTGTATAAGATGTAAGGAAGGGATCCGGTTTCAGTTTTCTGAGGTTTGTTGAAGATCAGATAGTTGCATATGTGACATGTCATTTCTGAGGACTCTGTTCTGTTCCATTGGTCTATGCATATGTTTTGGAACCAGTATCATGCTATTTTGGTTACTGTAGCCTTGTAGCATAGTTTGAAGTCAGGTGCCGTGATATCCACTACCTTGTTATTTTTGCGTAGGATTGTCTCGGCTATATGCGCTCTTTTTTGGTTCCATATGAAACTTAAAGTAGTTTTTTCTAATTCTGTGAAGAAAGTCAATGGTAGCTTGATGGGAATAGCATTGAATCTATCAATTACTTTGGGCAGTATGGTCATTTTTACAATATTGATTCTTCCTATTCATGAACACGGTATTTTTTTGTGTCATGCTCTTATATTTAAGAAACACACACTGGGGCTTTTGGAAGGTGGAGAGAGGGAGGAAGAGGATCAAGAAAAATAACTAATGGTACTAGGCTTAATACCTGGGTGATGAAATAATCTGTACAACAAACCCCTGTGATACAAGTTTACCTACGTAACAAATGTGCACTTGTACCCCTGGACTTAAAAGTTAAAATAATTATTCTTAACATAGAAAAGAAAATCTAAACTCCACCAAATACTCTTAGAACTAAAAAGCAGATTCAGTAGCATTGAAGGATAAATTATCAATATGCGAAAATCAGTAGCATTTCTACATAACAACAATGAAATAGCAGGAAAGAAAATCAAGTATTCAATTCCCTTTACAGCTTTAAAATTAATAACTCAGTAATAAATTTAACCTGGCAGAATAATATATATCAATGTTTATCAGCTATATGATGGAAAAGATCAGTCAATCATATTGACCTTTTGATTCTTCATCTGAGGAGTAAACATAATGCAAGGAATTATCAAAGGGCTATTATAAGGACAAAAGGGTGAATAACGTAAAACAGACATTACTATTGTAGGTACGATGGAATGGTTATTACATCTTTACCTACATACCCATATCTGTATGGAAATTTATTGTATGATTCTGAAGCAAATCGATCAATGACTAAAACCAGGTCATTAAAAGTTGTTTGGAGATAATTCAATATCCAATAATTTTACAAACTAATTTTAGATCTCTGTCTCACAGCATGGGCTTCCTCACAACATGTGGACAGGTTCTGAGAGAACAAATTAGAATTACATGGCATTTTTATGATCTAGACTCAAAAGTTACTAAGCATCATTTCTTACATGCTCTATTAGTCAAAGTAGTTACCCGAGTTCACCAAGGTTCAAGTGGGAGGAATCAGATGTCACCAATGGCAGGGAGGATATCAAGGTCCCATTGTCATCAGAAAGTATGAAGTGAGAGACAATCTTTTGGATGTTTGTGGAAGGTATGATCTGCCACACATTCCAAATTCCAACACGTGAGAAATGTAAACACGTGAATCTAAAACTCAACAACTGTGGTAAGAAATGTTTGCTAGAATTTATTATTGATGTCCTTAAGCAGAAGAGAAGACCCTGTTCTGAGAGGAAACCTATGTGTTCATTTAAAGAGAAGTGGCTCTGTCATTAACCACTTGAAAATAATCCCTCTTTTAAAGATATCTGCTTACCTCTTTCTCATACAACTTTATAAAACTATGAGGAAGATTTGTGTTGCTTTCTATCACATATAAAGAAGTTGTGATTATATTTCTCTGTGAACATTAAAATGAATAATTAAGCATTGCAAAACACCCTCCAGACATTGCTAAAACGGTGGTGAGATCAGGTTAAAGATGCCTGACTTTAGGCTAGTGAGCATTACCTCCTTGAACAGCCCCAACCACTGACAAAGTAACACCAGCTCTGGGGCCAGGACTTTGGAGATGTCTCAGGCAGAAACCTGATAGCTATCCACATGATATACAAATTTATCTTTTCATCTACAACTGTCGGACCAATCTCCACCCTGACTTTCTGAAATTTTCAATTTATTCTGACAAATGAATAAAATTTAGGTCCCTTAATACAGCGTCCAATTTTGCCAGTGTTTCCCAAAACACCATGGAGCGATCAGATGTTTGATTTTGAGTATTCCAAAAGGAGAAGAAATGGGAAAGGGCAAGGAAAACATTTTAAACATAATATTAAGAAAAATTTGTCAGGGCTAGCAAGAGACTGGAACACCTAAACACAGGACCTCAAACATATCCACATGGACACAACCCCAAAAGGACTTCTCCAAGGCACATAAGAGTCAAAATGTCAATAGTCAAAACAAAGGGAAATTCTAAAACAGTAAGATGAAAGCATCAAGAAATGTATTAGGGAAGCCTCATCAGATTACAAGTGATAGTCACAGATGAAACAGTACAGGCCAGGACAAAATGAAATTATATATTCAAAGTGTTCGAAGAAAACATTCTGCCAGCCACAAATACTGTCTCCAGCAAAGGACACGTTCAAAATGAAATAACAATAAAGTTGTTATTTTAACTTTATTGAAATAAAAGCTGAGAGTATTCATCACCACTAGACCCATGCTACAAGAAATCCTTAAGGTAATTCTGTACTTTGAAGCAAACATGATATATACCATCATGAAAACACAAGAAACAAAAGAAGTTCAAATAACCAAAACTAAAACTGTAACATGGTTCTATCAGAACTCTCAAACAATTTTCCTTGTTCCGTGAGATAAATGACCAGGAGCATTGCTGTGGTGAAGGACTCTGATGAAGCGCTCCCAAGAATTTTCCACTAATGCTTTGCCTAGCTTTCTCAGGACATTATTATAAGCAGTTATTGCTTCTAATGGGAGTCATTTTCTTAAGCAAAACAGGCTCGATATTGAAAATCAAATATAGCATGTTCTCATTGGTAAGTGGTTGCTAAAGAATGTGTTTGCTGGATGTAGAGAGTGAAATGACAGACAATGAATACTTGGGAGTATGGGAGGCAGAAGGATTGTATAGTGAGGTATTAATAAATGTAGTGTTTGTTATTTGAGCGATGAGTGCCGTAATGCCGTGACTTAAGCACTACGTAATCTGAGTAACAAAATCAAACTTGTATTTCTGCAAAATATTTATTTTAATTAACAGAATATCTAAGCATAATGCTTCTGTACCCTGCCATAAAAGAAGACAATGACCAGTGTTGCCATAGCAGAATGAATTAGGTGTAGGGCATCCCCAATTCCACAGAGAGTTAGGGGCAATACCTAGCACTTTAGCATAGGTAAAATTAGCAGCTGGGCACAGTGGCTCACATCTGTAATCTCAGCACTTTCGGAGTATGAGGCAGGTGTTTCACAAGGTCAGGAAATTGAGCCAAACCTGGCCAATTTCATAAAACCCCGACTCTATTAAAATTCAAAAAATTAGCTGGGTGTGGTGCACGCACCTGTAATCCCAGTTACATGGGAGGCTGAAGGAGTAGAATCACTTGAACCTAGGAGGCAGAGGTTGCAGCGAACTGAGAACTTGCCACTGCACTCCAGCCTGGGAAACAGAGCGAGACTCTGTCTCAAAAAAAAAAATATCTGGTTCTTACAGAGTAACAGTGGTAGCAATCAACTGGAAAACATAGAAAAGTAATATAATTTTAAACGGCCAAGGTATGTAATTGACTGTTGGGAAATAAATAGAACTATTTGGTGTAAACTGCAGATGAGGCTTGCTTAGATGGGCTGATAAAATGAAAGTAATGAAACAGGCTGCAGTAGGAAATTATTTTGAAGCTAGAACTTCACAATGATAACACAGTTTATTTGACTAGACATAATGTGATGAAGGAGGAAAAGAGAAAAGTCAAGAAAAAAAACCTAGTTTACTTAATTAATTCGATGAATTCTTTATCAAGACAAAAGAGACTTGGAAGAGGAAGAACTTTGTAGCTGTAGGAGGGAAGAGGCAGAGGTAGGAGAAACCCTAGGAGAGAGGAAGAGGTTCCTGGAAAGACTGATAGAGCCCAAAAGAAGGGTAGGATCAATGGTGTTAAACTGCCAAGGGGTCAAGGAGATGCAGGACTGAGAATTGACTCCTAAATGAGTGGAATGGAGACAACACATGACCTTCACAGACTGGAAGTGGAAAGAACAAAAGCATCTATAATGTGTGCATAAGAAAAAATTGGAAGTGGGGGGATGAGGAAATATTAAAACATAAATAAATTTCAAGAACTTTTGCAATAAAATGGCAGAGAAATAATATGGTAGGAAAGAAGCACTACGAGTCTTAGGAAGACTTCTGTAGGAATGGGTGATGTTTCAGTAGGCTTTGGCTGATTGAAATAATCCCATAGAGCATAGATGTAAGAATCAGAAAAAAAGGGTCACATGCAGAAGCAAAATCCTTGATTGGGCAATGTGGTTCAGAATCAAGTGGGAAGTTAAGAGATAGGAGTAGGAAGGCTTCACCTGTGATAATAGGAGAGAAACCAGAGACCTGGGCTTCAACTGAATGTGGGTTGCTCAACTCAGTGGTGGTTATGGTGAGATCATTCTGTTCTGATTTTCTGACTTTTAGTGAATTATCTGAGGTTATCAGTGGGTACATAGGCAGTTTCTAATATTCAACCTTCCTTGCTTGAGAAGCAGACATGCCAGTATCTGTAAGGTTTTTGGTATGTATGTTATCTCATTAGCCTCCATACTCTAAGGAAGTTGTTATGATTATTCTCATTTTAGATGAGTAAATTGAAGCCCTGAAAGTCTAATTTTCCTTTTAAGAGTCAAGAGATAGCAAGAAAAAGAATGAGGTCTTCATTAAAATCTGAGAGTGTCCAAATTCTTTGCTCCTTTAAATCACGCTGCCTCTTTAATGAAATCCATTCAGGTTTCAATAAGGAATGGTGAGAAACATAGGAAGGGAGAGAAGTGATCACTGTTAAAATAGGGTAAATGGGAGAGAAGGTGGTGGGGTTATGACATATGGAACCATATTCATTCCCTTGAAACTGAACTCAGTTTCTCAGAAATTATAAGGATTTCTTTCAGCTTCTGTGACGTGTTTGCATTTGTTGTGTTTTTCTTGTCCTTAAGATTTCTAGAATATCAGTAAACAATCTGAAAATAATTTTAAAATTTATCTTTGTGCTATAGAAGTCAGAGAAGGGCCAGGCAAGGTGGCTCAAACCTATAATCCCAGCAGTTTCAGAGGGCAAAGCAAGTGGATTGCCTGAGGTCAGGAGATGGAGACCAGCCTGGCTAACATGGCGAAACCTCATTTCTACGAAAAATACAAAAATGAGCCATGCATGATGATGGGCACCTATAACCTCAGATACTTGGAAGGCTGAGGCAGTAGAATAGCTTGAAGCCAGGAGATGCAAGGGCAGTGGCCAAGATTGTGCCACTGCACTCCAGCCTGGGTGAAAAAACTCCATCTCGTGGGAGTGGGAAATAATAGAAAACAGGGAAGTAGAGAAACAGTAAAACCTTTTTTCATGGCAGCTGGCTAAATTAGGATTAAGCAAGAGGGAAGCTTCCTAGAGCATCAAGGAGAAGGCTTCCTACATGTTCTTAGAATGTCTTCTTGGTCCTCAGATCCCACATTCACAAACATTGAGAAACAGACACCACAATCAGAAATTGCAAGCTGATGATTTTATTGGTATATTGAAGTTAGAGCTATGACCGCATTCTTCCAGTGTAAAACTGTCTCTCAGACCACAGTGCAATCAAACTAGAACTCAGGACTAAGAAACTCAATCAAAACTGCTCAACTACATGGAAACTGAACAACCTGCTCCTGAATGACTACTGGGTACATAACGAAATGAAGGCAGAAATAAAGATGTTCTTTGAAACCAATGAGAACAAAGATACAACATACCAGAATCTCTGGGACACATTTAAAGCAGTGTGTAGAGAGAAATTTATAGCACTAAAAAAAGCAGGGATTGCAATCCTAGTCTCTGATAAAACAGACCTGATGTAAATTACGAGTTGATGGGTGCTGACGAGTTGATGGGTGCAGCACACCAACATGGCACAAGTATACATATGTAACAAACCTGCACGTTATGCACATGTACCCTAGAACTTAAAGTATAATAATAAAAATAATAATAATAATAATGAAGTGTAACGTGATGGCAATTATGACTTGCTTTATCCACTGTTGGGAATAATGTTGGGAATAAGTATCTTCATTTTCCGTATAACCATAGTTACATAAGGACATTTGATTTATGACTGCCATATCATTAGTTGATCTGTGTATGATTTGCTCTAATCATTAGTGCTTTTCATGACCACATATTCCCAGAGATGCTTTTGTTTTTGTGTTTCCAGACCCACAAAACTAGCTCTCTTTTCCTCAGTTTTGAACTTTCACCTACATGTTCTTATTTTGCCATTTCCCCAAAATTTTAGTTTTGAGCAATCTAAGAGAGATTGCACAGGCAAAATATTGTAGAATAGTTGTAAGAAGCACTGTTTCTTGAAAGTGATATTTTTAAATCCATTGCCTTGTTTTTACAAGTTGGCCGTCAATGTATTGTGGGATGCTTTCCAAGCTTCAGTATATATGAGGTTCAAATTCAGCAAATCTGGGATGGAACCCAGGAATTTGGATTTGTAACAAGCATCCAGATGGCAGCAGGCTGGCTGTTGTACCACACAGGAGTAAGCATGTAATTGATTGTTGTATCATTTATTTCACACGGTGTGACACTGTGCTGGGTATTTAGTAAGAAATGAATCAATAGTCAAAGGTGTTACTAGAAAGGGGGCCATATGAGGTACTCATTCATTCATCTGCTGATTCAATAGTTTAGCCTGGAAAAAGACACATTGTTATACTACATTCTTCCGAATAGCACAGCATCTAATGAGGGGTTTGGAAAAGTGAAAGCATCATTTTGAGACAATATGTAGATGTCAGTAAAGTGATAATTGATAGGAGTTAAAGAAGTGACGAACTTCTACTACTGAAACATCCTCATTGTGCAACACTGAAAGAATTACCCAGTTTCTTCTAAGCCTCTGTTTCTTGATTCATATAAAGGAGATGCTAATAATAAAAATACAAAAATAAAAAACAAACAAAGTAAAAGAAGTTCAAAGAAGCCAAACTAAAACTGTAATATAGTAATATAGTTCTATCAGAACTCTCAAACAATTTTCCTTATTTCATGAGGTAAATGACCAGGAGCATTGCTGTGGTGAAGGACTCTGATGAAGCTCTCCCAAGAATTTTTCTACTAATGCTTCACCTACCTTTCTCAAGACATTCTTATTATAAGCAGTTACTGTCATTCTTTGACCCTTCAAAATGTCAACAGGCAAAACATCGAGAGATTTAAAAATAAACTTTGGCTCTGACTTTTGTCCTTTGCCCATCCAATCTTGCTTTAACTGGACCACTTACACCTCTCCATGGCCATTGCTTTGATTGTGTTTTGGTTTCAGATTGTACAGATAAAGCCATGTTTCAATTCCTGTTACAATTGTTGGACAAATGCTTCAGGAACTTGATACCATTTTTTGAATTTTGAGGAAACTTCAGTTCTTATTTGTAACTGATCTTGGTGCAAGAGTTTGGACATCCATTGGGTGGAAATGTTTCCTCATCTTTCGTTATCCAGTTAAAATCATGTAAGCTGAACCAATGGAGAAGTGTGCAGTGTTGGCTATTGTTTGTACTGTTAATCACCAATCCTCTTCTATTATGGTATCAACAAGATGAATTTTTTCCTTGCAAGTTAATATGAGTGGTCAGCTGCTGTAGGCTTTATGTTTGAAATCATCTCATCCTTGCTTAAAATGAGTTATCCATCTGTGAGCTTCTGATTTTCTTCACTGCTATCCTCTTACACTTTTTGTAAAGCATCAATTATTACACCATTCTTCTACCCAGGCTTCACCACAAATTGGGTGTTTGTAGTCACTATAGTTTGATCCGAGTACATGATGCTCTTATAGAGGCTTTTTCAAAATACTGTCTTAGACTTCTTGATGCTTCCAGGTAAATCCTGTTCACACATGTTGTAACAATACAGTCTGAGTTCATTTTGGTTCAGAATTGGAATCCGTGCATAGCTGTTTAAATATAATAGCCATTTTTTATCATCTTTTTAAGACCCAATGTATTATAGAAAGATTTCCTAATACAATAAAGTTTGCTATAGATACCTTTGTGATTTCCAGGTGACTAGGCAGATTCTCGGTTTTTCTCTTTTTTCCCTGGAGTAAGTAGGGATGATTTTGGACGGAAGGATATAGTGACTCTTGCCAAATATTCTCTGTATATGTGGAAAATGAAAGAGTTGTAACTGTGCTTCATGTGCATTAATGAAGCAGAGAGTTGTTGCTGGGGCATACTATGTATTTTTGTCATTGGGATAATCTGTATCTGGCTTCACCAGACACTATTTTGCAATGGATACAAGATGTGGAGTCCAACCTACATAGCTTATGGTAGCCCTTTAAGTAGGAAAGGAAGGTCACAGAGAAGGAACAGAGGGAAATGCAGGGCAGACGTGCCTCACTCTCCCTGTCTGGTGAATACAGGAAGACAGCAGGAGATGCTTTTAAATACCCATCAGCTCAGTCCTTTTCCTGACCTTTTCCAGTGCTTGCAGTGGATGAAAGAGATGGATGTATCAGAAGAGAATAAATACCAGCTATAAACTCATGAGAACCAATGAGAACAGAGTTTGTCAAATATTTAAAAGGCAGAGATAGGGTGCTTAAAGCTAGAACCATAATCTAGCAACAGCTCAGGCACCTGTAGATGAGTCAAAGCCCTCAGTAATTCACTTGCCTTCTAAAATGCCTGCAAACTTAATATGTCTCAAGGAGCACTCTTGATTTCAACATCTTAAAACCTCTGTCCCCCAAAATATTTTGTTGTGCTTACCTAAGCAATTACCACAGAGTAGTGCCTTAAATAACAGAAATTCACTTTTTCAGTTTCATTGTGATCATGGTGTCAACAGGTTCAGTGTTTCTGAGGCCTGTTTCCTCAGGCTCTAGACATCTGCCTTCTTGCTATGTCCTCAGAAAGGGGTTGCCTTGGTGCATGTGGATATTTGGTGTCTCTCTGTGCATGCAAATGTTCTCTTCTTATAACGACATCTATCAGATGGGACTGTGTGCCCCCGTAACAGTCTCATTTTAAGTGAATCCACACATTTCAGTTCTGGCCTACAAATATGTTCATACTGTGAGAAACTGGGAGTGAAGGCTTTCAGCATAGGAATAAGGGAAAACAGAATTCAGCCCATAACACTACCCAATGTCTTCTCAGTCCACGACTGCAATTTCATTTTGTTGTTCAGATATATTGGAATCATGTCTGCCTTTCTCTCACCGAAGCCTGGTCCATGAGCAAATCCAGTGGGCTCACCTCTAAATACATGACAATACAAACACTTGCATATTCTCAACTACAGGGCTGTGGCTCATGCCATGATTCTCTCTCCAGGAGGATGTTAATAGACTTCAGCAGGTCTTGGTAACATTCTTGTTACATCGCATATCAGCTCTCCCAACAATAGCCAGAGTGACCTTTTACAGATGAAAATTATACCATATCACATTTGTGCGTCACATCCACTACAGTTTTTTATTACACTGGTAATCACATTTGAATTTCATATGTCAGCTCCTTCATACTCACACGACTTTCTCTTTATTGAAAAATGGGAAATTCTTTGAATTGAACAGAAAGCAGAATCTTCCTCAACTTCATCTTGAATTAGCTTGACTGTAACACAAGAGGGTTGTGTTCCAGGAGAGATGAACATTAACAGCGTGAATGGACTTGTGATGTAATCGAGTAAATTCATGAAGTCCCTGTGGTCTGGGAGGGGTTCATATGAATTCGTGGAATCCTGGTTACATAATTATGACACTGGTTCATATATTTTGATATTACGTTTTCTCTTAGAAACACATATTTCCCAATTTTAGGGTATTAAGGGTCTATGAACATATTGTAGCCATGGCTGATTATAGTAAAAATATTTCTTAAGCATTTACTATATGCCATTTAATCTTCAGAACCAGCTTATTAAGTAAGAATACTGTTTACTGTCATCTCAGGTTTATAGGTGAGCTGAGTGAGGCACACGCCAAAGTTGTTAAAAAAGTCATAAGTGGTATAGATGGCTGTCAGTTATCAGAGCCTACGTTCCTGCTTACTGTACTCCACGTCTTTCTTGCTATTTACTTTTATATTTATTTACTTCCAAGAAAGTCAGAAGAAACCAGGTCCTCAAAAGAAACTCAAGTACAAGTGATAGGAAATGGGTAAGATAAAACTTGCCCTGAAACCTTAAAGATGAGGTAATAAACACTCTTTTCCTGAATAAATATGTTTCTTCCTAAATCCTATACACATATACAAAGGGTTGTCCAGTCATGTCTTTCTTTTCGACTTTACACAAAATATACTCCTTAGAATGTGAACATCTTTGGGACACTCACGTTTTCCTCCCACAGAGAGGATACGTAACCTTAGTCTTCTTAACCTGTTTCAGTCGTGTGTGTGAAGATAGTCATCCAGGATTTGATAAAGTACCACTTACTCTAATTCAGTTGATTCTCTTTACAGAGAAGCATCTCATTTATCCTCTGGTGCCACAGAGTAGAAACAGTGAATTTATTGTTTTTTCAAATTCTTCCCCTGCCCCAGCAGGCCTGGAAGAACAGTTAGCTCAGCCTGTGCCTGCTCATATAATTTCTATGTTTTATTTGTGGCTGAACTTTTAAAATACACACTAATGAGGATAAAAAGAATGAACAATGCCTTTGATTTTGGTATTTGTGTGGGGCCCACTCTCAACTGCAGGGCCCAGCATGGGAGACCTTCTTGAAATACACAGTGCCCAACACAATAAATGAAAAAGGCCTACGTCAACTTATATCTAATTAAATCTTATGGATAAGAAAGATCTTAAAGATGCCACTTTGGAAAAGCAGTCATAGAAATGTTCAACATCACTAATCATCAGAGTAATCTGAATGAAAACCACAATGAGATATCATCTTACCTCAGTCAGAAAGACTGTGAATAAAAGGGTGAAAAATAACAGCTGTTGGCAAGGATATGGAGAAGGAACTCTTACACAGCCTTGGTGGGAATGTAAATTTTTAATTGATTTTTGTTGTGGTTGTTGAGTAGTTTGAGTTCCTTGTATACTCTGCATATTAGTTCCCTGTAGGATGCATAATTTACAAATATTTTCCCTCTGCAGGTTGTCTGTTGACACTGTTGATTTATTTTGTTTGTAGAATATTTTAGATAAATTGTCATTTGTCCAGTTTGGAAGGTATAGAGAATCAGAAACTAAATGGATAAACAGAGGTCAGAAGACAGTCCAACCCTGTTGTTTTGCTGTTGTTTCATTTTGTTTTGGTTTTTAGATGTATGTTTACTAATTAGAACTCAGATGGGGTTGTGTGTTAGTCCATTCCTGCTGCTCTAACAAGACTGTAAATTGGGTCATGATTAAAGAACAGAAATATCTTTCCCAATGCTCTGTAGACCAGGAAGTCCAAGATTAGGGCATCAACAGATCCAGTGTTTGGTGAGGGCTTCTCTTTGCTTCCAAGATGGTTCCTTGCTGCTGTGGTGGAAGAGGGGTTTAAAAACTCCATGTAAAAATAACAATCAAACTAGAATCCTATATCCACTCAGGTAATCATTTAAGTGTGAAGGTCACACCTGAAGACCACAGGCAACAAATACCAAATTGGACAAATAGCACTTAATTTATCTAAAATATTCTACAAACAAAATAAATCAACAGTGTCAACAGACAACCTGCAGAGGGAAAATATTTGTAAACTATGCATCCTACAGAGAACTAATATGCAGAGTATACAAGAACTCAAACTACTCAACAACCACAAAAATCAATTAAAAATAGACAGAGGTATGAATAGATGTGTTTCAAAAGAAGACATACAAATGGACAACAGTAAATGAAAACATGTGCAACATCACTAATCGTCAGAGTAATGTGAATGAAAACCACAATGAGATACCATCTTACCTCAGTCAGAATGACTGAATAAAGGGGTGAAAAATAACAGCTGTTTGCAAGGATATGGAGAAATAACTCTTACATACCCTTGCTGGGAATGTAAATTAGTACAGCTTCTATGGAAAACAGTATGATTTCTCAAAGAACTAAAGCTAGAACTACATTTCCATTGAGCAATCCTACTACTGGGTATCTCCTCAAAGGAAAAGTAGTCAATGTATCAAATATATACCTTTATCTGTATGTTTACTGTAGCAACATTCACAGTAACAAAGATAATGAATCTACAATGTATCCATCAATGAATGATTGGATTAAAATGTAATTATATATATACAATACCATACTACTCAGTCAGAAAGAGAGAATGAAATCACACATATTGTGACAATATGCATGGAAATGGGAGTCATTTTCTTAAGCAAAACAGGCTAGATATAGAAAATCAAATATAATATGTTCTCACTGGTAAGTGGTTGCTAAGAATGTGTTTGCATGGATGTAGAGAGTGAAATGATAGATAATGAATACTTGGGAGTGTGGGAGGCAGAGGGATTGTATAGTGAGCTATTCATAAATACAGTGTTTGTTATTTGAGCGATGAGTACCCTAATGCCTTCACTTAAGCACTACGTCATCAGTGTAACAAAATCAAACTTGCATTTGTGCAAAAATATTTATTTTCATTAACAGAAAATCTAAGCATACTGCTTCCCTACCCCACCATAAAAACAAAACAATGACCAGTGTTGCCATAGCAGAATGAATTAGGTGTAGAGCATCCCCCAATTCCACAGAGAGTTAGGGGGCAATACATAGCCCTTTAGCATAGGTAAAAATTAACAGCCTGGTGCAGTGGCTCACATCTGTAATCCCAGCACTTTGGGAGTATGAGGCAGGTGGTTCACAAGGTCAGGAGTTCGAGACAAGGCTGGCCAACTTAGTGAAACCCCGACTCTACTAAAAATACAAAAAATTAGCTGGGTGTGGTGGCACACACTTATACTCCTAGCTATTCAGGAGGTTGAGGCAGTAGAATCTCTTGAACCTAGGAGGCGGAGGTTGCAGTGAGCTGAGAGCTTGCCCCTGCACTCCAGCATGGGAAACAGAACAAGACTCTGTCTCAAAAAAAAAAAAAAAAATCCGATTCTTACAGAGTAAAAGTGGTAGCAATCAATTGGAAAACACAGAAAAGTAATATAATTTTTAAACAGCCAAGGTGGGTAATTGACTGTTTGGAAATAAATAGAACTATTTGGTGTAAACTGCAGATGAGGCTTGCTTAGGTGGGCTGATAGAGATTAAAGTGATGAAACAGACTGCAGTAGGACATTATTTTGAAGCTTGAACTTCACAATGATAACATAGCTTATTTGAATAGATGTAATGTGATGAAAGGAAAAGAGTCAAGAAAAAAATCCTAGTTTGCTTAATTAATTAGATGAATTCTTTATCAAAACAAAAAAGAGTTGGAAGAGGAAGAACTTTGTACCTGTAGGAGGGAAGAGGCAGAGGTAGGAGAAACCCTGGGAGAGAGGGGGAGGTTCCTGGAAAGATTGACAGAGTGTTCCCAAAAGAAGGGTAGGATCAATGGTGTTAAACTTCTGAGGAGAAGCAAGACATGCAGGACTGAGAATTGATTCCTGAAATGTGTGGAATGGAGGCTGTAGATGACCTTCACAGACTGGAACTAGAAAGAACAAAAGCTTCTATAAGATTGCAGAAGAAAACATTGGAAGTGGGGAGATGGGGAAATAATCACAAACATAAGTTTCAAGAACGTTTGCAATAAAATGGGAGACAAATAATACGGTAGGAAAGAAGCACTAAGAGTCTTAGGAAGACTTCTGTAGGAATGGGTGACGTTTCAGCAGGCTTTGGCTGATTGAAATAATAGATGTAAGAATCAGGACACAAAAGGGTCACATGCAGAAGCAAAATCCTTGATGGGGCAATGTGGCTCAGAATCAAGAGGATATTAAGAGGTGGGGGTAAGAAGACTTTCCCTATGATAATAGGAGAGAAGCCAGAGACCTGGGCTTCAACTAAAGGTGGGTTGCTCAACTTAGTGGTGGTTATGGTGAGATCATTCTGTTCTGATTTTTCTGACTTCTTAGTGAATTATCTGAGGCTGTCAGTGGGCAAAGAGGCAGTTTCTAACATTGAACCTTCCTTGCTTGAGAAGCAGACATGCCAGTCCCAGCAAGGTTTTTGGTATGTATGTTATCTCATTAGCCTCCATACTCTAAGGGAGTTGTTATGATTATTCTCTTTTTAGGTGAGGAAATTGAAGCCCTGAGAGTCTAAGTAGCCTTTTAAGAGTCAAGAGATAGTAAGAAAAAGAGTGAGGTCTTCATTAAAATCTGAGAGTGTCCAAATTCTTTGCTCCTTGTAATCATGTTGACTCTTTAATGAAATTCATTCAGGTTTCACTAAATGGTGAGGAACATAGGAAGGGAGAGAAGTGATCACGGTTAAAATAGGGTAAATGGGATAGAGAGGGTTGTGGGGATAAGAAGCATAGAACCATAGTCATTCCCTTGAAACCGAACTCAATTTCTTAGAAATTGTAAGAATTTCTTTCAACTTCTGTGACTTTTTTGCACTTGTTGTGTTTTTTGTCCTTAAGATTACCGCAATATCAGTAAACAATCAGAAAATAATTTTAAAATTTCAATTTCTGCTATAGAGGTCAGGGAAGGGCCAGGCATGGTGGCATACACCTATAATCCCAGCAGTTTTGGAGGCCGAGGCAAGTGGATCACCTGAGGTCAGGAGATGGAGACCAGCCTGGTCAACATAGTGAAACTCCATTTCTACTAAAAAGACAAAAATTAGCCATGCATGATGGTGGGCACCTATAACCTCAGATACTTGGAAGGCTGAGGCAGGAGAATAGCTTGAACCTAGGAGATGCAGTGGCAGTGGGCCGAGATCGTGCCACTGCACTCCAGCCTGGGTGAAAAAAATTCCACCTCGTGGGGGAAAAAAATAGAAGTCAGGGAAGTAGAGAAACAGTAAAACCCTTTTTCACGGCAGCTGGCTAAATTAGGATTAAGCGGGAGGGAAGCTTCCTGGAGCATCAAGGAGAAGGGTTCCTACATGTTCTTAGAATGTCCTCTTGGTCCTCAGATCCCACATTCACAAACATTGAGAAACAGACACCACAATCAGAAATTGAAAGCTGATGATTTTATTGGTATATTGAAGTTAGAGCTATGACCACCTTCTTCCAAAGTCACGGCATTTGAATCATTTGAATCACTGTCGTCTTCTTATTCATTTCCTGAAACAAACAAACAAGGAGGTTCATAAACCAGACTTGACATGGCAGGAAATGTCGAATTCCTCCCTGGTGTTACTGCAGGAGAGTACATGAGAGCCCATCCCCTCTCTCCCCATCCCTTCTACCTCCTGTGTTTCCTTCCTAAGTTTTTGTGTGTTCACTATTTTGATGCCCTTCCTTTGCACAAAATGTGCTACAAATCATTCCTTATGTGATGAAAAGATAAGATCATTCTTGTCTTGTTATTACTTGCTGCTGAATTTGTTCAGTGATATATTTACACAGTGGTAATTGGAATATATTCTATAATAGTGAGAAGCTGAAACCACCCTCAGTGTCCAGTGACAAGGATTGGTTAAAGAAATCACAGTGCAGACACATAATGGAGTAGAATAAAGTTGTCAAAGCAAACAGATAACCACTGAAGAGATTTACTCATGTGGAAATGTCCAAAGAAATGTATTATTTAAATGACTAACATATTTACCTGCATATAAATTATGACCTTAGTTCTGGGGGAAAAGTATTCTAATTGTCTACGTACACATAAATATTTCAAAGAGAAGATGCACTAAATTAACAGTGGTAATTTTCTGAAGGAGGGAAGGCAGGTGGGATGAGTTATGCCTTTAAATTTAGCTTCATATTTTTCCATTCCATTAGATATTTGTTGCAAGCTTAATCACGTACTTACTGAAAAGTAAGAATTTAAAAAATGAGACACAATTTAGCTGCTGAACGTTCAGGCACCACTTGGCAGGAATACTGGACTAGAGAGGCTGGAGTGACGCAGGACGGAGCAAACAGTGCTCAGGTGAAAACTTTAAATGGG
Source organism: Rhinopithecus bieti (assembly GCF_001698545.2). Lineage (NCBI taxonomy): Eukaryota > Metazoa > Chordata > Mammalia > Primates > Cercopithecidae > Rhinopithecus > Rhinopithecus bieti. The sequence goes on along the minus strand of NW_016806907.1, from coordinate 17,518 downwards.
AGGTCTGTGAGTTTCTGGACAGAAAACACAGTGCAGACCGAACATGGTACTATTTCCTCTTTGCCAATACAATTTAAGGAAGATTACTTCAGGAATATTGCTTCCTCAACATCAGAATGTGCCTCTCAAGAGCTTGGTTACAAATATAGGAGCCTTGTTACCCCTTTCCAGAATATCCTGAACAACAAAATTTTAGAAGTGGGTTCTACAACAAAACGACTGTCAAATGCGGTTTTAGTTGATTCTTTGGCACAGTAAAGCCTGGAGACCCTGCTACATTAGAGCACTCTGGTGAGAGAATCAACTGGAATCATACCTGTCATTGAAATCCCCCCAGATTACTGGGGACGACTGTCCCCTGGGGAGGTCCGGCGGGTTCTGCCCCTTGAGGAGAGGATGGTGGGCCCTGGGGTTCCAGCAGAAGTGGCCCAGCCTGCTGGGAATCTGCCTCCTTGTTGGGGTGGTCCTTGTTGCCTTCCTGGGAGGTGGACGGACCCTTGAGGTCTGTTGCCTCCCTTGTTTGGGTGGCCTTGTTTGCCTTCCTGGATGTGGGGGACCTTGAGGTCTGTTGCCTCCTTTGTTGCGGGTGGTCCTTGTTGCCCTTCGCTGGATGTGGGGACTTGAGGTCTGATTGCCTCCTTGTTGGGGTGGGTCCTTGTTTGCCTTCCTGGATGTGGGGGACCCTTGGAGGTTCTGTTGCTCCTTGTTTGGGGTGGTCCCTTGTTGCCTTCCCTGGATGTGGGGGACCTTGAGGTCTGTTGCCTCCTTCTGCTGGGGTGGTCCTGTGTTGCCTTTCTGGATGTGGGGGACCTTTCGAAGGTCTGTTGCTCCTTGTTGGGGTGGTCCTTAGTGTGCTCTTCCTTGGGATGTGAGGGACCTTGAGGTCTGTTGCCTCCTTGTTGGGGTGGTCCTTGTTGCTTTCCTGGATGTGGGGGACCTTGAGGTCTGTTGCCTCCTTGTTGGGGTGGTCCTTGTGCATTTCCTGGAGGAGATTGGGGACCTTGGGGCCTGTTGCCTCCTTGCTGGAGTTGTCCTTGTTGATTTTCTTTAGGAGAAAGAGAGACGGGAAAGACAGAGTAAAAGCCCACACAAGATTCACTGGCTAGTTGCAATAAATTTTGATCAGCTAGGGTAATAAGCTGAGGGGGGAAACGCACAACAATGGGACCAAGACACTAATTTCTTTGCATTTTCAGTGAACACATAGATCTCTGGAATGGAACGCTGGGGAAGAACAAAGTTGGGGGACTCTCTATATAAAGAGGAGTCAGAATGAGGATGCTGCCCAGTTGTCTGTCATCTCCAGAAGGCACTCCTGGCCGGGGGGATGAGTCAACCCACTCCTGTTGTCATCTAAGCCAAGCATCTCTGCCATTCAATTTGGTGGCCTGCTCATGGTCCCCAGAATCAAGCTTGCATGAAGATTGCCTATTATTAGAGGCACTAACATTAATCAATTCCTGAAAGGAAAGCGTTGATAAGAAGACACTGGAGAACTGATCCATTTGTGAGCAGAAAAAGACAGTTAAAACAGATTGAGAATAAATTGGGATTTACCTGATATTAGGGAGGGAGATTCTTCCTGGCTGACATCTAGAAGAGAAGCACAGGATGATGGGAAAAGTTACATCTCGGATCTTTCAAGACTCACAAGTGTACTACAGGGAAAAGGGTCTTCTCACCACCCCATGAATCCCCTAGGTTAACTCATCAGCCACGGTCTGTGAAGCTGCTGAAAAGGGAGGAAGGTGTAAGGGGAGGCACAGTTGTTATGACACAGAGCAACAAGCATGAACTCATCACAGAAGAGCCCCTTTTTTCCCTCCCTAGCATCCTCAAGACTTAATGCTGATTTAGTTTACACATGCCAGGGACTTCAATGTGATAGTTTGGTATTCTTATGCCCTCCACCTCCTATAAATACATTGCTTATGTACCCATGCTTTCTCAATTGGTGTAAACAGAAGTAATCATTTCAATACAGTCTTACCCATACCACTCCCAACACATTGAAATACTGCATGTAGGGGAGAGATAAACGACAATGATTGGCTCTGATATTCTGTATCTCTAGTTAGACAGAGACAAGTGTTCCATCCAGTTCTTTCTCTGCAGTGTCTCTGATGTGTGGTTATTGCCATCATTGATGCTGGCCCACTGCACAGCCAAGGCCACCATCATCCCTGTGTACTTACTGAGATCAGTATAGGATGCTCACAGCTGGACTTCCCTGAATCTGCCTTGCATTCTCCACTGCATCCTTCACAGCACAGTCATCTCTCTCTATAAACGCAAATCTTACCTTCTCATTCCCCTGGTACAAATTCTTTATTGGATTTCATGGTAAGTTAAATAAATTAGAAACCCTTAGTGTGGAATGAGGGTGCAATTGGTCTCCTGATCCCAGGCATGAAAACTCTGCAGCCCCATCTGGGTTTTCATTCTCTTCTCTTCCCGCTAATTACCATTATCACCTCCAAGCCCCAATCAGGGTCACCGCATCTTCACCCGCTTCTGTTTTACCTTCATTTAAATTCTGAGCTGAGCTCAGGGCCAGGAGGGCCACTGACAGCAGAATCAACAGCATCTTGCAGGAGGCTCTGGAGGTGCTCCCAACTCTGTGCTGGGAGAAACGGGGCAGCTCCCTTTATAAAGAGGATCAGAACAATGACACCTTTGAGCTCCACCCTGGTGAAGCTTCACCACCTCAGAGACTGGGTTCTCCTTTGTTCACTGCAGGTCAGGTGTATCCCTTATTTCTCTTTGATACTCTAGCCCAGAGGGATGGGTTGGGTCATATATGTCGCTAGTGTCTTATTTCAAAAAGTTACAACTAGGACTTGAACTATGGTTTTGAAGGAACTGTGTCCAAGCTGTCAGCACTGTTTCATAATTGAACTTTAGATACCATGAGAGTTTCAATCTTTTACGTAAGACTATTATCTGCTTTCCACTGTGCTGTTTATTTCTGTTTATGTGTGTGTGAGCAGCGATGCTACAGCCAGCAGTGAAAATGGTCCATATCTCTGGATCCTTTTATGCCTTATTTCCATCTCTTGTGATGTGTGTGTACAGATATTTTCATATTTAGCTAAATGTTTGATGGGATAGAGATGACTTCTGCTATCTGTGAGATGTGTGAGGACAGCACACTCCTGGGCACACATAGTTGACAGAAAGCTGCCCCGCAGCCTGCTCAGGCTACAGCTATTGTTTGAGCTTCTGTGGATCTCACTCAGCTCAGGCAAGGCTTGGTGCTGTACAACGCAGGAAGGCTAAAATTGTGTATTTTAAAGTATTTTTAGGGGTTGTTAATGCAAAATGAACACAGAAACCACCAGGAGATTTCTAGACCTGAGAAAACTGAATACGGAGTTCTGTGAGGGAACCAGGCGATGTCATGTCGCCAAAACTTCCTTCATGCTCTTCCCCTTCTCTAGAATATTCTATAAAATTCACCCACTCCTGTGCCATTTGCTAAGACCATTGGAAAAGCACAGTATAATGGTGGGAGTGACCTGATTTTCCTGGTGCCATCTCTCACCGCTTCCCTTGGCTAGGAAAGGAAATTCTATTTACAATAGCAAAGACTTGGAACCAACCCAAATGCCCATCAATGATAGACTGGATTAAGAAAATGTGGCACATATACGCCATGGAATACTATGCAGCCATAAAAAAGGATGAGTTCATGTCCTCTGTAGGGACATGGATGAAGCTGGAAACCATCATTCTCAGCAAACTATCACAAGGACCACAAGGACAAGAAAGCCAAACACTGCATATTCTCACCATAGGTGGGAATTGAACAATGAGAACACTTGGACACAGGAACGGGAACGTCACACACCGGGGCCTGTCGTGGGATGTGGGGAGGGATAGCATTAGGAGATATACCTAATGTAAATGACGAGTTAATGGGTGCAGCACACCAACATGGCACATGTATACATATGTAACAAACCTGCATGTTGTGCACATGTACCCTAGAACTTAAAGTATAATAATAAAAAAAAATTACAGATCTGCCAACCTGCAAGACTCTCCACGTCCCCCTGTCACTCACCACCATCAAATGCACTGGCTGATGACAACTTGACAATTCATAAACACAGGGGAGGGGAAGAATCGTAAAAGAATACATGTTCCCCAAGTTAAATGGCACCATGAGGAGGCAATCATACGAATTCAGAATGTGAGATATTCTTAAAGGCAACTGGCCTAGCTGCTTCAAAATATCAGTGTTATAAAAATGCATGAAGAAATGAATGAATGAATGAATGAATGAATGGGTGAGGGAACTCTTCTAGATCAAAACAACCTACAGAGACTCAACGGAATACAATGTGCAACCCTTGATTAACGTCTAGCTTGGAAACAAGAAAGGCAGAAAGAAGTATTTGGAAGAATTGGGGAATGTGAATGTGGATTAACTATTAGATGATATTGTGGAATCACTGAATTCGAGTTTCTGATGCAGGAGGTGATAATGGTATTGTTGATGTATAAGAGAGTGTCCTTGTTCTTCAGAGCTGCAGGCTGAAGCATTTAGTGGCAGAGTGTCAAGATATCTGCAACTTACTTTCAAATGGTTTGTATATATATTATATATATATTTTATAATTAGATATTATATATATATGTGACACCATGGTGAATTATATTCATATATACACCTAGAAAGAAACAAGCAACTAAGGTCAATGATGAACAATCATTAAATCTAGGTGAAGAGTTTATGGGATATGATACAATTTTTTCAACATTTCTGTGTGTGCAAAATTTTTCAAAATAAAAAACTGAGGCAAAAATAAATTCTCCAAGTGCCTGCCATGTCCCTCACTGTGCTAGAGGGTTTTATACATTGTTACAGCCCAGAGAAGGCACACAGAAGAGGACTTTTTAGGTCTTCTTAATTTTGGCAGGTGTGTCATCATGTCTTTTGCAATAGATATGCCTACTAATTTTATTTGGACTAACAGGAAGAAAAGGTTTGGCCTCACAACACAATTAATGACAATGGGATGCTGTGTACTATGAATGAAGTAACAGCAGGGAGTCTGGAACTAAAATATTGCTACTGTTCACCTACAAAGTATATAACATCCCTAGGTGATGGAGGGAAGACTGTAAAACATCCCTGTGTTTACTTGTGCAAAGCATGCAGCCATGTATTTCCTTTTTGTGTCTGTTCACAATGATATGTCAGTCTTGGACCCCAAGTCCCTGGAAGGAAGGGACAATATCTATCCAAATCACTGCTCATCCACCAGCATGACACCACGGTGAAATAAATATTTAACATGGCAATAAAAATTTGATGGTGAAAAAAAAATTCACCCACTGCTTCATTTCTTTTAGGAATTATATCAAATTCCTACCACTGTTAATTAAGTGACCACAATTCTACATTCAAATAAGATAATCAGATACCACCATCGAAGCCTCAATTGCACTGTATAGGTTTTCTTGGTTTAGTCAGTATTTGTGGTACCTGTTTCCTCAGATTGTTCTTCCACAAAGAGTATTTTTTTCTACAATATTCTGATAGGCATTCCTCCCCATGTTCTTTCTACTACATCTTTATTCATATTTTATTTCCTGAGTCAAGTCTCAAGAATTTGGTGAGATTTCCTTTATTTAATCTTCTAAGTAATAGGATATAGCACTCCTCACCACCTTTTTTCATTCCTGTCTGTGTAATTTCACAATAAATGTTGTGTTTCCAAAACACCCTATCAGAGTCCTGCATTGTTAGCACTTCTTTCAGCCGCTGATTCTTCTGTCTTTTAAATCCTTCCTCATTAGTTCATGGAATATACAGATTAGTCAGTATCAACAGCTGACATTTACCACTTAGACCTTTTGTGTGTCTTGTGTAATTGTTCTCATTTTGTGCATGTCTGGTGTTAATTTGAGGACAGCTTGGTTGGAGGTATGATGGGGGTAGAGAGAGTGTGTGACAGTAAATCCTAAAGACAGGCCTCTTGACCACTGTGGATGAGTGAAACCTGGGCTATGCAGATGAGGGTCTGGTCTGGCCCTTCTGAAGAGTTGTGGGTAATAGTACAGGGAGACTTCCTAATACAAAAGGCTTTCTTACGGGTAATTTTGCCCTTGCAAGGGAACCAGGCAGATTGGTATTTTCCCTGTCATAAATATAGATGTACTTGAAAGGGGAATACATTACTAATTGGCAATTCTTTCTGGCTCTATGGAAAGTGGGTTGGTTCTAGCTGAGCTTCATGAGTTTTCTCTTAGGCAGAGAGTAGTTGCTTGGTCCCAGCAGATCCCACTGTATTATTGAGATTTGTGTCTCTGGTCTCACCAGACACTGTTTTCCATAGGAACTGGGGATAAGCAATCCTGCCTAGGTGGCTTAAGTTAGACTATCAGGCAGCAAAGGAATGTCAGAGACAAGGAGCAGCAAAGAGGCCAGGCTGACATTGCCTGATATTCTCCCAACTGAGATTGCTGCAGGCCTGATGTAAGACCGACTTGTCCTTGGCAGGAGAGTACAGGAAGAGAATAGAAATGTCCCTAAAGGTCACTCATCTCGGGCCTTCTCCCTGATCTTCTCCAATGTCAGCAGTGAGTAAAGTGTATCAGGAAAGCATAAATATTAGCTATGCACTCACCAGACAAAAAAAACAGAAGTGATGGAAGAGCTGAAAAGGACACTGTCTGTGTGCCCAGTTATTCTTCTAAGAAAAATTTTTAATCACTCCCATTTATAATGAGGGGCCACAATTATACACTCAAATAACATAGTCAGGTAACCACATAAAAGCCTCAAGTGTATTGCATTGATGTATTTCTTAGTACCTGTGCTGTTTCCCAGATTGTTCTTCTGCACAGAAGATTTTTTCTTTTTTGCAATATTCTGAAACTACTTCTTCCCCACTCTGTTTCTAAAATGTATTTGTTAACATGTTGTACTCTAAATCAATCTCCCAAGTTTTTATTTTTCATCTCACACCTGGCTTCTTTTAAAATAATTCTTGGGAACATTTTTAAATGTAGTCTTCTAAGTAAGCATCTGTAATTCTTCTCACTCCTTTCATTTTATTTTTTTGCTTTTTAATTTTGGATTAACGTACTGTGTTTCCAAAGTCTTTTTAGTGTTGGTAGCTCTCATTTCATCTGCTGACTTTTCTGTTATATCAAGTAGTTCCTCCCCGTCCTTTCATCTTCTTCATGGAAAGTATAGGATAGTCAGTATCAACAGCTGCCACTTACCATTTCAGGCCTTGAATAAGTCTTGTGCTGTCATTCAGTTTTTTTCAGGGATAGTGATAACTTCAGGATGGCCTTGTTAGAGGTATGGTGGGTGGGAGTGTGACCGGAAATCCTAAAGACAGGCCACTTCATCGGTGGGATGAGTGGATCCTGTGTTGTACACTGAATAATCTGCTCCCACTCTTCCAGAAGTGTTTGAGAATATAAGGAGATTTCAAAAAGTTTGTGGAAGAATGTAATTACAATATGAAACTAGACATTATAAACTTTATTTCTTAACATTAATTCCATCACATTCAAGAAGCTTTTGCAAGTACTTATACTAATAATTTACCTTGTCTATAAAGAACTGAAGGTCCTGGGAATTTCACCATATACATGTAGTCTTTTTACATTATTAACTGAAGAAAATAGAGTGTACTTTAAAGTTTTTTTAATATTAGGAAAAAAAGAAATCAAAAGAAACTGTATCAGTACTGTATGTTGGAGGCCTAGTGATTTTCTTTTTTTTTTTTTTTTTTTTTTTTTTTTCCATAAGTTATTGGGGAACAGTTGGTGTTTAGTTACATGAGTAAGTTCTTTAGTGGTGATTTGTGAGATTTTGGTGCACCCATCATCTGGGGGTTATACACTGCACCCAGTTTGTAGTCTTCTATCCCTCACCCCCTTCTCAGCATTTCCCTCTGAGTTCCCAAAATTCACTGTGTCCTTTTTTTTTTAGACAGAGTCTTGCTCTGTTGCCTAGGCTTGAGTACAGTGCCACGATCTTGGCTCCATCTCCCGTGTTCAAGCAATTCTCCTGCCTCAGCCTCCCAAGTAGCTGGAATTACAGCTGTGTGCCACCATGCCCGGCTAACTTTTTTCTTTTTCTTTTTCTTTTTTTGTTTTTTAGAAGAGACGAGGTTTCACCATGTTGGTCAGTTGGTTGAACTCCTGACCTCAGATGATCCACCTGCCTCGACCTCCCAAAGTGCTAGGATTACAGGCTTGAACCACCATGCCTGGCCCATTGTGTCATTCTTATGCCTTTGCATCCTCATACCTTAGCTAAGATTTACAAATGAGAACATAGGATGTTTATTTTCCAGCCCTGAGATACTTCACTTAGAATGATAACACCGAGTTGTAAGAGAACTTGGAGAAAGTTAACCAAAACTTTAGCAGATAAATTCCTAGAAAGCCTTCAGCAGAGACTCCTTGTCCATCACCACAATGCTCCTGCTCATTCCTCTCATGAAACAGGGGCAATTTTACCAGACTTCTGATAGAAAATCACTAGGCATCTGATCTCATCCATTTATCTGCTAAAGATTTGGCTTTCTTCAAACTCCAAACTCTCCCATATATCGATGTTATCATACTTTGACCCTCCGGAAAGTTAACAGCCAACATACTCTGAGCATCCATAAACACTGTTGCCATGATGTTTGCTCTTGTTGCGTTTACTTAGACTAGACAGCTCCCACCTTGGGGTGGCCACTGCTTTGACGGTGTTTTCCCTTAGGATGGCACTGGTAAAGCCATGTTTGATTTCCTGTTACAACTCTTCAAAGAAACACTTTAGGATCTGGATCCTACTTGTTAAAGTTTTCACTGAACCTTCTGTACTTGTCTGTAGCTGACTTAGGTACAGCAGTTTTGCCCCCATCAAGTGGATAGTTTGCTCAATGTTAATTTTTCAGCCAGAAAAAAAAATACGTAATCTGAACCAATTGATTTTCTTCTTGTGCTATCTCTTGTTTGTGCTGTTAATTATCAGACCTCTTCAATTGGGCCAAAAGAAGATAAAATTTTTGCCCATAAGTTGATGTGGATGGTTTACTGCTGCAAGGTTCACCTTCACCATCATGTCATCACTTCTTAAAATGAGTTATCCATTTGTGAAGGGCTGATTTACTTGGGCACAAATATTTTGTAATGCATCAGTGATGTCACCATCCCTCCACCCAAGCTCCATCATAAACTTGATATTTGTTCTTGCTGCAATTTTAGTAGAATATTTGCTGCTCTGGTAGAGGCTGTTTTCAAACTGCTGTCTCAACCATCTTAGTGCCTGAACTAGATCCTGTTCAGACATGTTGCAACAAGTAAGTACAAATCTATTTTGGTACAAAAAATTTTCATATACACACTTAATTTTTTTAAATGATAATGTATTTTCCACAAGGAGTTTGAAGACCCCTTATAGTATTAGAAGTCCTCCTCATACAATGAGGCTTGTTGCAGATTCCTCTGCCATTGGCTGGTGATCAGGCAGATTGTTGTTTTCCTCCCTGACCCGCTCTGGCATATTAGGGATGTTTGCTAAATAGGAAATAAATTACCATTTGGCAATTCTTCTTTGGCTATGTGATAATAAAACAGTTGTAGGCTGGCTTGGCCTAGCAGGTATGCTAATGTTAGTGGGATGATGGTCATTGGTTTCTACCCACACCATTTGGACAGGGGAACTGGAGATGAATGCCCCTGCCTAGTGACTTACAGTGGACCTTCAAGTAGGAAAGGAAGATCAGAGCGAAGGAGCGGATGGGAGTGCCTCACAGACTTGCCTCATTGCATAGGTTGCTGTAGAAGTGGTAGTCCTGGTGAAGTAAGGCTTCACCTTGGCTTGGTGAGTACAGGAAGACAGCAGGCGTCGCCTTCAAATATCACTCAGCTCAGGCCCTTTCCCTGACATTTTCCAATGTCAGCAATGAGTGAAAGAGATTAGTGTATTAGGGAAGAATACATATCAGCTATGGACTCTCCACACACAAATAAAACAGAGGTGACAGAAGAGCGAGGATGGGTCAACTCAAGGCGCAGGTCTGCAGCAGGAGCTCAGGTACCTTTCAGTCAGTTGAAGCTCTCAGCAATCCACTTGCCTTCTAATATGGATGCAAACATAGCATGTTCCAAACAAAAGTCTTGATTTCCACATCCTAAAAATGCTCTCCCCTGCATAGTTTGTTATGTTTGCCCTAAAAAAGTACCACACACTGGGTAGCTTAAACAACAGATGTTGATTTCCTCACAGTTCTGGAGGCTCACAGCCCATGATCAAGGTGTTAACAGGTTCAGTTCTTCTAAGATGTCTCTTCTTGGCTTCAAGTTGGCTATTTTTTTTTTTTTTTTTTTGCTTTGTCATCACATGTGGGTTCCTAGGTACACATGCACCCCTGGTATCCCTCTGTGTGGCCAAAAGTTCCTTTCTTATAAAAACAGGAGTCTCATTAGATTGGGACCATCTTGATAGCCTGATTTTAATTTAATTACCTCTATTAAAAGACCCTGTTTCCAAACACAATCATATTCTGAGATACAGGGATAGGACTTCAAAGTATAAATATGGGTAAAAAGAATACATCCCATGACACCTCCTAATCTTTGCTAAGACAATAACATTTTTTACAGAGTTTTCAAGAATACAGGAGTCATTTTTACTTTTCACTCCCCATCAAGCACTGCACCTAAGCAAATACAGTGGGCTCCACCTCAACATACATCCCAAGATGACCCCTTGCATAATCTCTAACACAGGGCTCTGATTGGGCCACGACCCTCTCTCCTGGAGGACTAGAACAGCCCTTAGCTGGCCTTGGTAACCTTCCTGCTATCACCACATTCCATATCACTTCTCCTCACAATAGTCAGTGTGAGCTTTTAATAATAGAAATTAGATATTACCTTCTTCCTTAATATCCTCTAAGTTTTCCTAATTTTCCTTCTAGTAAGATTTTGTAAAGTTCACACCTCAGTTTTTTCACACCCACATGTGTCTTTCTCAAAGAGTGAAAAGCTCTTTGCATGGGACAGAAAGAAGAGTGATCTTCAACTTTACAATGCACTGGTTTGTCTCGAACAGCTAAAGCGTGGTTTGCCCAGAAGATGAACATGGACAGAGTGGATAAACTTATCCTGATAGTGAATTGCATTGAGTCACTGTGGTCTGAGGGGAGTTCCTCTGTTTGGAACAGTAGTATCCATTGAATGAACTAAGCATTATGACTACACAGTTAACAATTCAACACAATTGTCTCTGAGAAGTATACTTTGCTTAGATTTTTCTAAAAATTCTGGCTACATTGTTATGATAATGGTTCTCATATTTTGACATACAGTTGAGTCTTCATAAGCATACCTTTCACAATTATATTAGTTCATTTGTATTCTGCAAGCCTATTGTAGCATGACTGATTATAATAGGAAATATTTATCAAATACTGACTATGTGCCATATAATCTTCAGAACCATCCTATTAGGTAGTAATAAGCACATGCCAATATTGTTATAAAGGTAGTAAGTGGTGTCAATGGTGGTCAGTCTCCAGAGCCTCAATTCTTGCCTACTTAATTGCACTGCTCTTAGCATTTATTAACATATTTGTTTATTTTCAAGAAAGTGAGAGAAATTAGATCCAGAGAACAAACTCAGTACTAGTTTTAGGACCTGCTTAAAGTGTAGCTTTTCTTAAGACCTGGCCAGGTGAAGTGACAAAAAACTATTTTCCTAAGTGTGTTTCTAAATCATAACCACATTTACATCGGTTTCTGCATTTCCCTGTCCTTCTTCATCTTTATATAAGATTAGTCATAGAGATGAGTAATATCTTCCTTTTAAATGAAAAAAATTACTGACAATGAAGATCAGGAAGTGCTTCCTTATGCATGCTTACATGTACTTTTCTCAAGAGACATTGGCTAAATTGTGGATACCATTTTAAGTGACCAAAATTTTGATTCATTTCTCACAAAAAAAAAAAAAAATCTAAACAAAAGGAATTCCTCACCCAGTATATGCCAGAAGAAAAACAAAAAATCATCTGCCTAGTCACCTGGAAAAATCAGTTACCTGTAGCAAACCTTATTGTATTAGGACACCTTCTTGTAATGCAGTGGGTCTATAAGATGTTCATGGAAAATATATATCTAATTAAGAAAATATTGTGAATAGTGCCGGCATAGAAACACTACGTGTGCCCATTGTGTTTTGTTGGGTAGGAATAAGGTATAAATCCCTTTGGGTATATACCAGGAGTGGGGGGGAATGCTGGGGTCATATGGTTACATCGTAGTTCTGATCCTTGAGGAATTGCCATACTGTTTTCCATAATGTTGAATAGTTTTCAATCCCCACCAACAGTGTAAAAGTGTTTCCTATCTCTCCACATCCTCTCCCAAACACCTGTTGTTTCCTTGGACTTCTTAATGATTGCCATTGCTAACTGGGTGTGAGATGGTATCTCATTGTGTTTTGATTTGCATTTTCTCTGATGGGGCGAGTGATGAGAGCATTTTTTTCATGTGTCCTGTTTGGGCTGTTATTGTAATATTCTTCTTTTTGAGAAATGTCTGTTCCATATCCTTTTCCCCAGCCTTTTTGATGGGGTGTTTGTTTTTTCTCGTATATTTGTTGAGGTCTTGTAGATTCTGGGATATTAGCCCTTTGGTCAGATGAGTAGGTTGCAAAATTTTCTCCCAAGACCTGGAATCACCCAAAGGTCCCCATCTGTGGACAGGACTGGATTTAAAAGAAATGTGGCACAGTATAGCCACCATGGGGAATACTATGCCAGCCCATAAAAAAGGGATGAGTTTGCGGTTCCCTTTGTAGGGGACATGGGCTGCAGCTGGAAACCATCATTCTTAGCAAACTGATCCACAAGAAGAGAAACCAAACACCGCATGTTCTCACTCATAGGTGGGAACTGAAACAATGAGACTCACTTGGACTCAACTGGGAAGGGAACATACACCACTGGCCTATCATGGGAGGGGGGAGGGGGGATGAGGGAGGATTGCATTGGGGAGTTATACATGATATAAATGATGAATTGATGGGTGCTGACGAGTTGATGGGCGTGCAGCACCACCAACATGGCATAAGTATTACCATATGTAACAAACCTGCACGTTATGCACATGTACCCTAGAACTTAAAGTATAAAAAAAAAAAAAAAAAAAAAAAAAAAAAAAAAAAACTTGACTGAATAGCAAGCACACTAAGAATTAGGTACTGGGGGTTGTTAAAGCCCCAGAAACTTGATTATAGTTACTGAAGAAATTTAAAAGTAAAAATAAAGTTTCCTCTCTTTCAAAAAGAAAAAAAAAGAAAGAAAAAAAAAAGAAATATTGTGAATTAATTTCAAACTTTTTTGCACCAAAATGCACCCAGATACCCCAGTAATATAGCACTTAGATTTAGCAGGTATGATTCAAATTTATTCTCAGTCAAAGGGCCTCACTGTTACACTTCTCAGACTTTATTGTGTTGATGAATAGTCTATAAATATGTTGAAATTTCATCGTCCTGGACTCCATCCACTTCAAAAGATTTCTGTTCAGATATTGTGAGACAGAATTGCAAGTCTCTGTATTTTTAACAAGCTCTCCAAAGTAATTCTGATATTGAGCAACACTGCTTCAAAATTCCCATTTTCTTAACACTTCCCTGTCTTGAACTGAGTTGTAATGAGGAAGCAGGTTGTCTTCTCTCTCCAGCGCTCCTCTTCCTGTGCTCAGACACCAGCACTTGCCATCGTGGGTTTGCACCTGAGCCCTTTGCACTTTCCTGTCTCACACCAGCCTCTCAGGTCCAGTATCTCAGTCAAATGATACCTGAACTTGATGCTGGTAAATATTAACTAGTTTTGTACATAAATACTTTTTATTTTTTTAATGGAGTCTCACTCTGTCATCCAGGCTGGAGAGCAGTGGCACCACAACCTCCACCTCCTGGGTTCCAACGATTCTCCTGCCTCATCCTCTGCAGCAGCTGGGACTACAGGCACGCTCCACCACGACCTGCTAATTTTTGTGTTTTTAGTATTTTATTTTTTGGTTTCGCCATGTTGGCCAGGCTGGTCTCGAACTCATGACTTCAGGTGATCCGCCCACCTAGCCTCCCAAAGTGCTGGGATTACAGGCATAAGCCACGGTGCCTAGCCATATTTGCTTTTAAATGAATACATGAACAAGGTTTTAAAAAAACAACAATGAGGCCGGGCAAAGTGGCTCACACCTGTAATCCCAGCACTTTGGGAGACTGAAGCAGGAGAATCACTTGAACCCAGGAGATGGAGGTTGTGGTGAGCAAAGATCGCACCACTGAACTCCAGCCTGGGAGACAGAAGCGAGACTCCATCTCAAAATAAATAAACAAACAGAAAACAACAACTGAACAGAAAGGTTTAAAGCTAAATCTTAAAAGTATATCTCATTTTTATCTCTCCACACTTTCACCAAATCCACCATCATTCATTCCTTTGGACAGCCTCAGGGAAATATATATGTACATATAAGCATATATAATCCTTTCTCCCCACAAATAATATCTTACTTTATATGCGGGTCTGTATGTTGTTTATTAATAATAACTTATGTCTTAGAAAACTTTCTCATCAGTTCATCGAGATATAGTGATCTTCTCAGTGTTCTCTTTTTGTTCATTTCACTTTAGTTTTCTACCTTGTTATGTGACTATACCTTAATTTCTTTAATAACCCTTGTCAATTGACATTTAGGCTGGTTTCATTTTTTCACTATTATAGGATATTTTGCAGTGAGCATCTTGGTAAATATATCCCTGAACATTTTCAACAGTAACAAAACAAAAACAACCTAAGAATAATTTTTTTCCTCAAATTGTAAGCAACAATTTACAGCACCTTATGTGCTAGGTGCATACAAATAGTAAACAAAAAGAAATCAGGAAGGAAAGTGGGGTGGGAGAAGGGAGAGAGGAAGAGAAGATGAGCTTTCACCTGCCTCGCTTTGGTAATACCAGCCAAGGATTAGACACTTCCTGCCAGATCAAGTCTTGTCTATAAACTTCATTGTTTGCTTTTTTGTATCAGGAAATGAATAAGGAGATAGCAGTATTTCAAAGAACCATACCACTGGAACGTTGTGGTCACGGCTCTAACTTCAATATACCAATAAAATAATAAGCATACCATTTCTGATTGTTGTATCTCTTTCTGAGTGTTCGTGAGTCTGGAATTTGAGAGCCAAGAGCACATTGTTAAGAACATTCTGGACCCCTTCTCACTGATGCTTCCAGCAAGCTTTCCCCCTCTTTTATCCTAATCAAAGCAGCTGCCAGGAGAAAGAGTTCCACTGTTTCTCTCTTTTCCTAGATTTCTTAGCACAAATGCAATTTTTAAAATTATTTTCAGATTTTTTTTTATATTCTACTAATTTTAGGGAAACAAGGAAAATACCACAGATGTGAATAAATCTCAGTGACTGAGGAAATCCTTAAAATTTCCAAAATAATTGATTCTGGTTCCCAAGAAAATGAATTTGGTTCTGGGCCTCTTCTCCCTAGAGCTCACTATACCCCGTTTTCCCTATTTTATCGTTGCTCAATTTTCTTCCTCCCTACAGCCCCCATCATTCCTTAACAAAAGCTAGTGGATTTCATAAAGGAGGCAGCATGATGTGTTTTAAGGGGCGAGGAATTTGGAGTCCTTCAGACTTGTATTTGAATCCTCTTTTGCTTGCTAGCTCTGGACCCTTAGCAAGCTACTTACAATTCCCAGAGCCTCAGTTTTCTCACCGAAAATGAGACTAATAATAAGAATGGCTGTCTTAAAGGTTAAAGACCAATGAGATAACACACATAAAATCATAGCAGAGATAGCCTTCACAGTTCCTAGCAGTTATTACAGGGAAGAAGAGGAGACATAAAATTATAAGGAATTAAATGCTCCCAAATTAAAGTTTTTTAGGTGACTTTGTCAAAAGATCTAATTACAATATTCTCTGACAATGTTTGTTTAAAAAAAAGAATCACTTTGTATATATTTTTATTTATCATTTTCTGTCTTATCATAATATTTTTTAAAAAATTTTATTAGTGAATGCCTGCCAGTCTATTGTGTATACTGGCACACATTTAATATGAAAGTTTAATTCATGACATTTTGAATTTGAAATGCAAAGTGTTCTTAAACTTCTATCTGGCTGGGCACCATGGCTCATGCCTGTAATTCCAACACTTTGGGAGGCTGAGGCAGTTGGATCACTTGAAGTCAAGAGTTCAAGACCAGGCTGGCCTTAGCCTTGCGTTCTGTACAGTCTGCAGAATTGCAAGTAAATTAAATCTTTTTCCTTTATAAATTACTCAGTGTCAGGTAGTTATTTACAGCAATACGAGAACAGACCTACAATACAGACCTACAAAATATTCCATTAGGAAAAATACTTGATAGTATATAAACAAGTTAACATTGCGATAAAAAATAAAAATAAAAAAAAAACACCATGTTGAAAGAAGATGTCAAGGATGGTTCAGTATTAGGAATTTGGACACACCCTATCAATGGCCTCAGAAACTTCACAAAGAAGTTCAAAGAAACCAGGAAAGAAGGATCTCACCATAACTACCACCACAATGACCATCCCACACAGAACTCGAGCTTATATATTCTCTGGCTTTTTTCATGATGGTAAGTGAAGTTCCTTCGCCCTATCTTTTTCCTTCACACTATATTCCATACCATATGACCTAATCAAAGATTTTGCTTCCTTAATTATGTTCCTTTTCTCCCTACATCTTCAATTTGTTCTTCTTTATGACAAATGTGCTGTAATATCTCCCATTTTTACAAAGCTCTCTCTCTACATATTTAATGCCTCTCCATTTACCACACAATTTGTCTGACATCTATATTGCAAAAATCTCTGAAAAGAATGTTATAGTTATTGTTCCCATTGTTCTCACCTCCCATTTTCTCTTCCAGACACTCTACAGAGATTTTTGTACTCACCACTTCCATCATTTTCATAATAATGAAATCTAAATCTGTTTCTTTTTTTTTTTTTAATTTTAAGAGCTTTATTATCAGCATAGCCTTCTTTTTTATTTTTATTTTTTATTATACTTTAAGTTCTAGGGTACATGTGCACAACGTGCAGGTTTGCTACATATGTATACTTGTGCCATGTTGGTGTGCTGCACCCATCAACTTGTCAGCACCCATCAACTCGTCATTTACATCAGGTATAACTCCCAATGCCACCGTTACCCCTACCCCCGCCCCATAATAGGCCCTGGTGTGTGATGATCCCCTTCCAGAGTCCGAGTGATGTCATTGTTCAATTCCCACCTATGAGTGAGAACATGCGGTGTTTGGTTTTCTGTTCTTGCAATAGTTTGCTGAGAATGATGGTTTCCAGCTGCATCCATATCCCTACAAAGGACACAAACTCATCCTTTCTTATGGCTGCGTAGTATTCCATGGTGTATGTGTGCCACATTTTCTTTTTTTTTTTTTTATTATTATACTTTAAGTTC
>NW_016806906.1:0-1120 GCF_001698545.2 Rhinopithecus bieti | reverse complement strand
TGGTGCTAAAACCTAGAGTGAACTGGTAATTCTCCATTTCTGAAGGAAATGCAGAAGAAACAGAAGCAGAAAGACAACATTTTGGCCTGGGCGTATTTAACTTAAAGATGACTCCATTTTTGAACTTTATTTCTTGGAAAAGAGTGTCTTCTAAATTTAAACTGATCCAACTTTCACAAAATTGGGCAGTTAGAAGTCACAGAGGGAATTAGCAGCTGTTGTTATAAGAAAAAGCAAAGGGATTGTTGCCAGACTTCAAAATCTTGGCATATTTGAGAAAATGTCCCAATATGTTACACATGCTCATTCATGTGTGTAAACCTTTGGTTATAGTGCTTTGTCAATATAAATATATTTTACATTATAGATTGGTCTGGGTGCTGGATTTCAGGTTTATTATCCCTTAGAACCCCAGTTCCTTCTGCTCTTCTTCTCAGGCTTTCTTTGCTTTATTTCTCCCACTCTTTTGTTCTTTTTTTTAGTGTACAAGCAGTGAAGGGTGCAGATCATGGTTAGAGCTTTCAAGAAGTTTATTCTAGTTCTTCTCCTGAAACCTGACCTCCCTCCTAGCTTGGTAACAACTGCCTTTTGGTCTCTACCTTGGGCAGAGATTTTTTTTTTCTTTCAGACATAGTCTTGCTCTGTCACCTAGGCTGGAGTGCAATGGCAAGATCTTGGCTCACTGCAACCTCCGCCTCCCGGGTTCAAGCGATTCTCCTGCCTTAGCCTCCTGAGTAGCTGGGATTACAGGTGCACACCACCATGCCTGGCTAATTTTTGTATTTTTAGTAGAGACGGGGTTTCACCATGTGGTCAGGCTGGTCTCGAACTTCTGACCTCGTGATCCACCTGCCTCGGCCTCCCAAAGTGCTGGGATTACAGGCATGAGCCACCATGCCTGGCCAGCCAGAATTTTAAGAGCAAACCATATCAACTATTCTTCAGTGGAATAGAAAAGTAAATGGTTTTTTTTTTTTTTTAAAGGGAAACCAGGAAAAAGCAGTTTGAAGCCCAAAGTGAGAAAGTAACACAGCAATTCTCAAAGCTGGATAGGTAGGGACTCTTTCATATAGAAATAATCAGTAAACAGGCTGGGCACAGTGGCTCGTGCCTGTAATCC
>NW_016806905.1:0-550 GCF_001698545.2 Rhinopithecus bieti | reverse complement strand
TCATTTCATTTCATCATTTCATCATTTCATTTCATTTCTCATTTCATCATTTCATTTCATTTCATCATTTCATTTCATCATTTCACTTCATCTCATTTCATCATTTCATTTCATCATCTCATTTCATCATTTCCTTTCATTTCATCATCTCATTTCATTTCATCATCTCATTTCATCATCTCATTTCATCATTTCATTTCATTTCATCATTTCATTTCATTTCATCATTTCATCTCATCATTTCATTCATTTCATTTCGTCATTTCATTTCATTTCATCATTTCATTTCATCATTTCATTTCATCATTTCATTCATTTCATCATTTCATCTCATCTCATCGTTTCATTTCATCTCATCTCATCATTTCATCTCATTTCATCTCATGTCATCATTTCATCATTTCATTTCATTTCATCATTTCATTTCATATCATTTCATTACATTTCATCATTTCCTTTCATTTCATTTCATCATTTCATTTCATCATTTCATTCATTCATTTCATTTCATTCATTTCATTTCATCATTTCATTTCATTTCATCATTTCA
>NW_016806904.1:0-989 GCF_001698545.2 Rhinopithecus bieti | reverse complement strand
CTTTTGTTCTGTTAGCTGATGCATGTAGTCCCTGGCCACGTTCCCCACGCTTGCTCAATTTATCATGATGCTTTCATGTGGACCCCTTAAAGTTGTAAGCCTTTAAAAAGGCTGAGAATTTCTTTCTTGGGGAGCTCGGCTCTTTTTTTTTTCTTTTTTTTTTTGAGACGGAGTCTCGCTCTGTGGCCCAGGCTGGAGTGTAGTGGCCAGATCTCAGCTCACTGCAAGCTCCGCCTCCCGGGTTTACGCCATTCTCCTGCCTCAGCCTCCCGAGTAGCTGGGACTACAGGCGCCGCCACCTCGCCCGGCTAGTTTTTTGTATTTTTTTAGTAGAGACGGGGTATCACCGTGTTAGCCAGGATGGTCTCGATCTCCTGACCTCGTGATCCGCCTGTCTCGGCCTCCCAAAGTGCTGAGATTACAGGCTTGAGCCACCACGCCCGGCCGAGCTCGGCTCTTAAGACATGAGTCTGCCGACGCTCCCAGCCGAGTAAAAAAACCTCTTCCTTCTTTAATCCGGTGTCTGAGGAGCTTTGTCTGTGGCTCGTCCTGCTCCAGGTTCCGTGGCTACCGTGTCGACCAGGGCAGCCCACCCACTTCGCACTTTGGTCTGGAACGAGCGAGAGCGACGCTGCTTTTCTCTTGCTCTTCAGCCTGGACCTGTGATATGATTGGCGTGAGAAGGAAGTGTGGATTCTGGCGGTAAGGAAAGTGGGGGCTTACTTTCCCGTGTTCCCAAAAGGCAGATGCAATCCCTGCACCCTGAAGGAGTCAAGCAGTAAAGGCGACACAGCAAGACTGTCGGGGACTCAGGCAATGAGGATTTGTCTCCTGAGGGGCCTCAGAAAAGGCCGTTTCCACTGTGTGGAGTACAGGAATGGAAGGTTTCACCAGGGTGGAGTGGCTTCCAAAGGGTCCCCGTGGAAAAAGCGTGGCTGAGCAGGCCCAGAGGGGGACGAGGACACGTTTGGGGCTGGAGGAGAGCAAGG
>NW_016806903.1:0-1418 GCF_001698545.2 Rhinopithecus bieti | reverse complement strand
TATGAGTGTGTGATGAGTGTGTGAAGTGAGTGTGAGGGTATGTGATTGTGTGGGGGAGGGAGTGTATCAGTGTGTGATGAGTGTGTGAGTGTGAGGGTGAGCATCTGTGATTGTGTGGGGGGAGGGAGTGTATCAGTGTGTGATGAGTGTGTGTGAGTTTGTGTGAGTGTGTGATTGTGTATATGCCTGAGTAGAACCATGTTGCATAATGAAACAGGAGGCTAGAGCATGCAGTCAAATGGCTCGAGTTTTTAATCCTGTCTTTCTTTGCTTGCTACTAGCTTTGAGACTGGACTGACATTAATTTTTGTGAGGCTGGTTTTAGGGCTGTAAAAAAAACATAATACCTATTTTACAGAATTTTCGTGAAGATTAAACGAGATAATTTGAGTGAAGTGCCAATCCCAGTACCTGGCCCATCATAAGTGTCTAACAAATGCAAGTTACTATCATTGTGCGCACATCTCCTTCTCCTCCGATGAATTTTGATGCAGAAATCTTTGTAAAATGGTCTGTATTCGTTTTAAAAATCAGAGAACTCCTTGCGGAAGATAAAGTGGCAATGCCAGACCCTGTGTGTTTATCTAAATGCCACCACTTGGCTGAGGCACTCCATAAGGTCACAGCAATAGGGCTTTGCAGGGAGACCCCCGGAGGTGCAGCAGAGGCCAGTGTGAGTCCCAATCGCTTGCTCTGCTGTGAGAGTCTTGTCATGGAAAGCTGGCGGTGTGGAGAGCATGGCGAGGGGAGGGGGGCGTGTGGAGAGCACAGGGTGGGGTGTGTGGAGAGCACGGGGGATGTGGAGAGTACGGGTTGTGTCAGGTGGGATTGCAGGGAGATTTCAGGGAGCCCACTGTCAGGTCTGGTGTGCAGCTGCGCCCCACATCCTCCGGCCCCGGGTCTCAGGCAGCAGGGAGAGGACTGGCAGGGTCTCCCACTGTCTGGAATGCCCTCTGCTTAGCAAAATAACTTCTGCTAATAAGAGCTTGCATTGTGTTTTTTTTGTTTTGTTTTGTTTTGTTTTTGTTTTTGTTTTTGTTTGTTTGTTTTATTCTGATGACAGGATTTCGGAATCTGTAAATGGAATTTTATCTTTATCATATTGAATTATTTCTTTTCTCATAAGGCCCAGGACATCTTACAATTAAGATACAAAAAAAAAAAAAAAAAAAAAAAAAAAAGAAAAAAAAGGAGCAGTTAGAGGGAAGGCTTGTGGTAGTTTGGTTCATGCATTTGGTAATAATTCTTAGCCCGAACCTCAGTGCCTTCAGCGATTAACTTCCACATAAAGCCCAGTTTCAACGCTTGGCCTGAGACAGTCTTTAGAGTCTCTTGTATGAAGTGGTGTGAAGGCTTCGTTTCTGTCTTTTCATACACATTGTGTTACTTTTGAGCATTTGAATCTCAAATGCTTAAAT
>NW_016806902.1:1190310-1194921 GCF_001698545.2 Rhinopithecus bieti | reverse complement strand
AGCGTCAGCATTGGCGGGGGCCCCCCCCCCAGCCCCGCTGCTGCCTTGTGGTTAGATCGCAGACTGCTGTGCTAGCAATGAGGGAGGGTCCGTGGCCGTGGGACCCTCTCGGCCAGGTGTGGGTATAATCTCCTGGTTTGCCCGTTTGCTTAAAGCTCAGTATTGGGGTGGGAATTACCCGATTTTCCAGGTGTTGTGTGTCTCAGTTTGCCTGGCTAGGAAAAGGGATTCCCTTCCCCCTTGCGCTTCCCGGGTGAGGCGATGCCTCGCCCTGCTTCAGCTCTCACTGGTCGGGCTGCAGCAGCTGACCAGCACTGATTGTCCGGCACTCCCCAGTGAGATGACCCCAGTACCTCAGTTGAAAATGCAGAAATCACCAGTCTTCTGTGTTGCTCGCACCGGGAGTTGGAGACTGGAGCTGTTCCTATTCGGCCATCTTGCTCCGCCTGTCTGTGGATTTTATTCCCAGTTGTTTCACCTCCCAAGGGCTGTCTGAGACATTTTGCCTGCAAAGCCCTTTACAAATTTTCGTCTGCCTCTTAGGCAAGCCATCTTGGTTAGCTCATGATCTGAGTTATTATTAATTTATTACTTAGCTTTATGTAGTGACTTGTCTTAGAAAGACCAGCAATTAATCACATCTCCCTGCTCCAAGACTCTTGATTTAACTTCCTTTCATGTTTTTACACATATGCACGAGTTTGAAATAGGGAAATGACCCTAAAGGATATGTTGAAACCCCAAATTGGTCTTTTACATGTTTAAAAAGTGCAGCAAGCCCAATTTAAATGGAAATATTTTCCTCTCATTTGAAAAGATTATGGCCTAAGCTTTACTTATGTGGATGCAGTTGTTCCTGACCAAGTCTGGAAGCATGCCCCTGAGGAAGGCATGTCCACCAACCACTCAAGCTAAATCAGTAAATCTACAGATTTTGTTTTCCAGTTCCAGCTGAGTGATGGAAACAAACTAAAGTATGAAAGTGAAAGTGCAAATTGTACTCCTATTTCTTAAATTACATTTTAAATGCTGTATCCTTCAAACTGGCACCAGATATATCAATGATCAATCTTGAAATATTTAAATTAGCTGATTTTAACATGCTACAGACTGACTTAGCTGCAATTGCAATTGGCTTCAGGAATCTGGCTGTTAGTCCACACTATGTTCACTCACTGTGCCTGTCTCAGATTCACACAGTGAGTCCAAAGGTAGGAACTTCAATATATGGGGGCTTCACTTCTCATGGAAATCTTGGTTGCCAGTGTTATGGGCTGAAATGTGTCTCCTCACAATTCATATGTTGAAGCCCTAATCCTCAGTACCTCAAAATGAGACTTTATTCAAAGATACGGTCTTTACACAGGTAATTAAGTTTGAATAAGGTGTTTAGTGTGGTCTTTAATCCAATTCAATTCTTGTCCTTATAAGAAGAGGAAATTCAGACAGAGACAGGTATAGAGGGAGATGGTGCGAGGACGCAGAAATGATGGACATCTATAAGCCAAGGATAGAGGCCTCAGAAGAAATCAGTGCTGCTGACACCTTGAACTCGGACTTCTAGCCTCCAGAACTGTGAGAAAATCTATTTCTGTTGTTTAAGTCACCCACGTGTGGTACTTTGTTATGGAAACCCTAAGACATCAATACACCCTGCTTTCATTCAGGTCTTATAGTTACTATTTAAGCAAAACAATATTATATTTGACTATGGAAAGTTATACATGCTTGTGGTATGAAGGAATAATCTGAGGAGGGAATTTGGAAACCTTGGCAGACACAGAGCAAGCTCATAACCATCAGGTAGTCAGATTCTTCCCAATGACTTGGTAACTAGCTGGTTTGAAATCAGACCCTTAAAAACAGATTTGCCTCTTACAGGTCAAGAGGAGACAAGTTATGCATGAGCTATAAAGACTTCTTTGAATTTCCTACCCAGAGAAACTGTGAGTCAGCATCATGAAAATGGGCTCCTGGTAGAAAAACTGTGGTTTGTTGACTTGCATGAAAATATATATGTATCTCAGTCACTAGGTGGTAATTAATTAATGTGAGCTATCACAACCAACAATCTGGAAAACTTCGGTGCCTTTACATGGAGAAGTTTGAAGTGCCTTTATACAAACTATGATGTGGTTCAGCAGGAGTTTTCCTCCAGGCAGTAACTCTGCGATCCAGGATCCTTCTATCTTGTGATGCTGCCATATCAACATGGGGCTTTCAAGGTCAATGTGGCAGAGGGAGAGAGAGGACATGCACCAGCTTTTAACTGTCTCAGCCCAGATGTGACACATAGGCATATAGTCCATTGGTTTCAACTAATATCAGGGGACTTTGGAAAGTGCAGGGGAGCACACAGAATATTGGCAAGCTCACAGGCTCTCTTCCGTATTCTTGAACTTTCATTATGCACTAGATACACTGCTAAGGCCTTCACATACAGTGTCTTGCTTTGTCCCATTTTTACACATGTGGAAACTGAGGCTTAGAGAGGTTAAGTTGCTCAAGGTCATAGGAATATAAATTCTAGAGCTCATATGGAGGTTCAGACATACCTATTTCCTGAAGTCCATAGCCACTAGGCTTGATGGGACATGTTTTACTAAAAACCTCAATGTTCTTATCTTTATTTTGATTTGCCATCTAAATCATTCTGAAAACTGAGGAGGAGTTGGGTAGTCCAAATCCTGAAATGTTTAAAATAATTGTCTCCACTGTCAAAATTATCTAGGTGATTCAAAGATATGGAGACCCAGTTTAAGACTCGCAGATTTTATAAGTGTATCACATGCAGCATTTTACTTTTAATGTTAAAAGGTTTTATTGAGGTAGTATTTTCTAACAGCATACTTTGCTTTATTTTAAAAGGAAGATGCTAGGACATTTCACTCACTTTTGAGTGATTGCCCCCAGAATGCCAAAGAAACAAATAATAAAGTAAGGTGATGATCCACAGCTTACTTGTTGAATTTTCATAGATAGCCCCAGAAAAAGAGACATTGCCCTCAAGATAACCTGCAACTCATAAACTAAGAAGAGCTGTGAAATGCTGAATGGTCAAAAAAAGTCTGAAAAAAATACTGGAGTGGGGAAAGGTCAATGGCCCCAAACAAATCAGACCCACCCAAACATAGATCAGAGCCATGCCCTTGCCTCATGGCTGAAGTTAATTCTCTCTGCCCATTTGTAATGTGATAAATTATTATTTTTAAGTCATTGGTCATCTTCAAAATATGCTCTTTCCTCTTGGCTCAAGACCTACTCACCCATAGGTTTTAAATACTCAATAACTTCATTCACGCAGTGATTTTACTTTTTAAAACTTAATTAGAGGCACATTCATATGGCTCAAAACACACTTCTGACCTGCAAGCCTTGCCCGTGATTTGACCTTGTCTCCAAGAACCTTACTGGAGACAATAGGGAAACCTCAAATATTCAGACTAATTGTGCAGTGGGGGAGGATAGAAACCAGATGAAGTTAGTGGAAAGTCTGAGTTATAAAAGAGTATAATAAATACCATCCTGTTTTTTTTTCCAGCTATATTTCAAGTCAAAGTGCTGATAATAAGATGTCAAAGGATAGGTGCTTCCAAATATTAGTTCTTGCACTGGTGCTTATTAAGGGTTTGGGGCCCTGTTTTCACTGGTCTGAAGCAAAATGAGAAAAAGAAGAGCAATATAGTGATTTGTTCAAGGGGTTAAATTTATTTAGCTTTTACATTTTGATATTAATTCCTATGTCTTTTGTTTTTAAAGTTAATCTTCAGTAAAATGAGGGTGAAATACATTTTTTTCAATATATATTTTTTGAATTTTTTGTTTTTTTATACTTTAAGTTCTAGGGTACATGTGCACAACGTGCAGGTTTGTTACATATGTATATATGTGCCATGTTGGTGTGCTGCACCCATCAACTCATCATTTACATTAGGTATATCTCCTAATGCTATCCCCCCCTACCTCCACTCCCCACAATAGGGGCCAGTGTGTGATGTTCCCCTTCCAGAGTCCAAGTGATCTCATTTTTCAATTCCCACCTATGAGTAAGAACATGCGGTACTTGGTTTTCTGTTCTTGCGACAGTTTGCTGAGAATGATGGTTTCCAGCTGCATCCATGACCCTACAAAGGACACAAACCCATCCTTTTTTATGGCTGCATAGTATTCCATGGTGCATATGTGCCACATTTTCTTAATCCAGTCTGTCGTTGATGAACATTTGGGTTGATTCCAAGTCTTTGCCATTGTGAATAGTGCCACAATAAACATATGTGTGCATGTGTCTTTATAGCAGCATGACTTATAATCCTTTGGGTATATCCCCAGTAATGGGATGGCTGGGTCAAATGGTATTTCTAGTTCTAGATCCTTAAGGAATCGCCACACTGTCTTCCACAATGGTTGAACTAGTTTACAGTCCCACCAACAGTGTAAAAGTGTTCCTATTTCTCCACATCCTCTCCAGCACCTGTTGTTTCCTGACTTTTGAATGATTGCCATTCTAACTGGTGTGAGATGGTATCTCATTGTGGTTTTGATTTGCATTTCTCTGATGGCGAGTGATGATGAGCATTTTTTCATGTGTCTGTTGGCTGTATGAATGCANCT
>NW_016806902.1:1162047-1188668 GCF_001698545.2 Rhinopithecus bieti | reverse complement strand
CGACTGTGAAATACATTTTAAAACTGTTTACTTTGCAAAGTAAAAGCTTAACAATGTTGTCCATCTCCTACATATTTTTAAAATTTCACTCATCTGTAAAATTTAGCAATGTTGGGCTCACTTACTTAGAGACCTACCTTTTTAAGTGAAAGAGTAATAGGTTGATAATTATTAGTATGTCAATGTCTTTTACAATGGAGGCAGTAGACAGTAGTGTTTAAGAGCTTGGAAAGTAGTGTTTTATGGGCTTTGTGATCAGCCCAATTCCAACCTTGGTTGCACTGCTTACAGTGGTGAGATTTTGGGCAAGTCATGTGACATCTCTAGATCTCTCTTTTCTCATCTGTAGAATTGGATTAATAACAGCACAGTATCTATTACTTATAATTAATATAAGAAGCCAATGAGAAAGCAGATGTGAAGCAATTAGCACATAGTAAATTCTCAATGAATATTAACTATTATCAACATTATTAATGAATTAATGCCTGCCTGCACTCTTAGCACTTGTTTGCACTGTCCCCCTCTTTATATTATAAATTTGCCAGGCAAACCCTGTCTTCTGGAATGTTTCCAAAATGAATTGATTTGGCCCTGTTAAATGAGCCCAGTTTTTAGATTATGAAGTACTGAGACTTTGGTGCCTGATTTTCCCTTCTCCAGAAGCAGAAGGAAGAAATCCCTCCCTGCTCCCTCCACCCCATCTTTGACCCTAGACCAAATGCCTTTGCTGTCATCGTGCTGCTTTGCAGATGTTGCTCAGGTTTTGCAGATCCTCAGGAAAACTGAAGACAGGCAGTGGCCACAGCCCTCTGAACTCTTCCCATAGCTACACGCAGATTCTTGAGGGAGCTTAGAGACACCGTTTATCTGACCATCATCTTATACGTGAGGCAGCAAAGTCAAGAGAGTTGAAGCAACAAGTAGCAGTGAAGTTAAGGAGGAAAACAGTCAAAGCTGAGTGAATGTTTAAGTCATTACAGTCATGCGCTGTGTAATGAGGTCTTGATCAACAACCAACCCCATATATGACAAAGGTTCTCCAGTAAGCTGAGGTTAATTTATTCTTGAAGAAAGAAAATCCTTTCTATAAGTGTAGTGTACAGTGTTTATAACTTCTACAGTAGTGTATGATAATGGCCTTCACATTCACTCACCACTTACTCACTGACTCACCCAGAGCAACTTCCAGTCCTGCAAGCTTCATTCATGGTAAATGTCATATACAGGTGTACCATTTAAATATCTTTTACACCAGATTTTCACTGTGCCTTTTCTATGTTTAGATGCATAAATATCATTGTGTTACAATTGCCTACAGTATTCAATACCATAACATGCTGTGCAGGTTGACAGCCTGGGAGCAAGAGGCTGTTCCATATAGCCTGGGTATGCAGTAGGCTATATATCACCTAGGTTTGTGTCATTATACTCTCTGATGCTTGCACAGTGATGAAATCACCTAAAGACATGTTTCTCAGAACATGCCCCTTCATTAGGTGATGCATGACTGTATTTTTTTCTCTTCTGAATAACAGCATGCTACGTGACCATTACAACTTCCTTCATGGGCCAAAGCCATTTGCACATGTACGCACTGGTCCATCACCAAGCATGGAGGGAGAATTAAACTTGGGGATCCAGTTAAATTTTGTTCAGCATTCAGTACCATCTACCACACTAAGCTCCTTCCCTGCCTCTCTTTTGACATCTTTTTCTCCCCACTCTCAATCATCTAGTGCCCTCAGATCACGCCATTCCAGCACCTTGTTACCTGTTCTCATAGCACCTTGTTCTTCTCTGTCTCAGACACTGTCACAGTTCAAATTTTATTTCTCTTCTACTATACTCCCATCTCTCAGAGGGGCTTGCTCTGCTTTTGCTCAACACTGTATGCCAGTTTTTGGCATGATGTCTGGAACATCACAGGCCTTCAATAAACATTTGTGGAATAAATGGATGGATGGGTGAATAGACAGATGAATGGATGGATGAGGTACCTACACTACTATTGTCATCTCATGGAATTGTAGCATTTGAGTCTTTTGCTATTTTTCTACCATCAAAATTCATTGGTCTTATTTTCCATGTATGCTTCTCCCTGCTCTCTGAGTCTTTTGAATTTATTAAGCAAGTTTAAATAAATACTCTCCCAATTAACATATGAGATTTCAATAGGAGCTTTTGTCAAATAAAATGCCTGAGACTTAATTCTAATGGTAAGACTCCAGGCCTTATAGACCTGTGAAAAAATAAGAGGTTGAGTCAGGAAGTCCCTTTGATAACTCCCCAATTCAGCAATGAATAAGTCACTCAAGTAAATCAGAGAGACACTGTACTGAATACTTAAGAGCAAGGCTTCTGGAATCAGTGGTATCTGTGCAACATTGGGCACATTGTTAAAGGTACCTTCATTTAATGTTTTGACATTTTTTGATATATAAAGAGTTAAACGTGGGCTGCTGTGAGGTTTATGAATTAAGAGGAAGAAGCCTCTGATCCTCATTCCCAGTCCCCAGCTCTCTTAGCATTTTAGAGTGATAAAGATAAACCCTGTAAAATAGAAGATTATTGGCCCCATTCTAGTCACTGAAGAGTGCTTATTTAATGTACCTTATCTCAGTTTCCTGATCTGTAAAGCAGAGGTGATACTAGCCAACTCACAGGGTTACTGTGAGAATTAAATAAGATCATCCATTCAGAACACTTAGAGTAGTACCTGGCCTGCCTCAGTCAACATTAGCTATTTGTTATGCTAACTTGTGCCTTGTTTTTTCCATTCTAAACCCCATTCTAAACCCTCATTTGATAAATGAGGCATCATATGCTTCATTTATCAAATCTAAGCATCTTTCTCAAGATTCAAGCCCAGGTTTGGCTTGCCACCATTGAGAACGTTCACAAGACTTAACCTTTCCTTACAGGCCTGTTCCCAAAGCAACATTCCATGTGCTCTGATGGACAAGATGATGTCCCCACTGGAGTGGTGACTTTGAAGAAGGCAATCTCAACGCTGAAGTATAAATTCTGGAATACATGTTTTTTATTTTTAAGAAAGTTAGTTGTGAAAAGGAGGTGGAGTTTGCTGAGTGGAGAGCCTACCTAGGAAGCCCAGATGCCTAGCAGATGAGGGACTTGCAGACCTTGTCTTTTTCTGGGGCTTTGGGCAAGGAGGTCTATCCCTAAGGCAACATTAGCATTGCACCCACTTATTGGCCTCAGTGTAACCAACAATCTGTATCATTGCCTCTTGCCCCTGCTGATAAGTCTCTCTCACAAGCGTCTTTCCAATACTCTATTTTAGACTATGTTTATCCTTATGACAAAATGCACATCTCATTATTAATTGAGGTTCAGAGAGGATGAGCAGCTGTTATTTCTCACTTTGCTTTACAAAACTTCAAAAGCCTCCATTAAACTCCCTGGACAAAAGTGTTCAAGGGGCCATGGCTCTCATGTCACTTAGCCCCATTTCCCCTAAAGGCTTTGTTTATGTGGAAACTGGAGAAAAAGGGAGAGCAGCTAAAAGGAAGGCAAAATCTGAGAAACCAGACACCAATGCTGTGAGCAGAAGCCAACAGAACTGTGGAATGGCACCTTCCACCCTTTAACTGAAGCCTGGGTGCCATTGAAAAACCTAGAGAGGACTTGCAACAAACTGGTGGGCCTGGGGGGTGGGAGGAGACAGAATGTGGCCCAAACCCCAAACTTCCCAGGAAAATTATCTCGGACCTTTTCAAAAAAAGTTCTGCTTCTTGGAAAGCAGCTCGCATTAAATCAGAGCCATGGGCATGAACTGTGGGAATGGCTTCTCTACTAAGCTGTGTAGAAATATGTGACCAAGTTAACTTCAGCTGAAGCCAGCTTGAGAAACAGATCACATTATAGCAGGCTCCAGGCTGCTCACTCTGAAAGATTCAGGAAAATGTTGTGGAGTTAGTCTGTTGAACAAATGTGAGGAAGGTGAGATTGGTCTTTCCTTCCTCTCCCATTTCTGGCATTTTTCCTGTTTTTAACCAGCTTGCCTGCTCACTCTTCTGAATCTCTTCCATCATAGGTTTGACCAGCTTCTTGAAAATCAAACTGTCTTTTGGTCCTTGCACCTGGTAGGCACTTGGTAAATATTGGTTGAGTGAATAAACAATTTTCCACTGAGAATCTGATGATTTGTAAAAACCCATTTATTCTTTCCAAACCTTTTTCATCTTGATGACCTCACATTATCCTCAAGACACCTGTCTCATGTTTGCCACCACTGGGAACTAGACACGGAGGGCATTAGTATTGCCATTTATCGGTGAGAGAAATTGAGGTGTGTTTGGTCAGGGTCACGTGGAAAGCATTCGGAGAAACAGGCTCAGCATCAGGGCTCCTGGCTGGTTTCTCAATGCCCTTTCCACACAGCCTTGATGCCTCACTCTCAGGATAGGAACTGACATTTATCGAGCATGTACTATGTGCCAGACACCGAGCTAAGAGCTATACATGTGTTGTCTCCTATAATACCACAACCATCCTCTGATGTGACTATTATTATACTCATTTTACGGAGGAGGAAAATAAGGTACAGAGAGAGGGGGTTAAAGTAAGGAGAGAGGGAAAGACACATAGCTCAGAAATGGTGCAGCCAGGGTTTGGCCCAGGATGTCTAGCACAAATTTATGCATTTAACCACTATCAAATTACTGTCTTAAGATAAAAGTGATGTAATATTACCTGGCCAAAAAATGTTTTTTAAAAAGAAAATCAGAGAAAGAGGGAAGGTTTACTCCAAAAGGATGACCCCCTAAGGGTGAACTCGGGTATTTGAGGGTTAAGGGAGGCATCTGGAGGTAAATAGTACTCTGTGGAAATTTCTCTGCTCCAGAGTCCCTAGTCTTTGAAATCTATGTGATTGGGACAAATTTTATAAGGAACACTCAAATGTATTCTGGTTTAGTGAAAATGGTGGCCTGTTGCCCTGGTTTTACTGATCCTGTCTAATCTCTTGCCTAAGGGGTCAACTATAATAAAGAATCTATTTCTATTCCAAGGTCCAGTGGATTTCAATAGTTGTTTCCAAATCATGTCTGCTCTAATTTGGCCCTGTTTTGATTACAATAGAGAGGATGATATTGACTTTTTTAAATTCATATTTCCTCTCTATTGATATTACATTTCCAAGGCTCACCTACAAATAGAAGAGCAATATTCTCACTATGAGTAGTTAAAGGATTATAATCAGTTTCCCTCATAATATTATACATGTAATGCTTCTTATTATTAAAAGTGCATTTAGAGTGGATATAGTTTTAATACATTTTAAAAAAGGAAAATATTTCATATATGTCAGTATTTTAAGGTAACAAATGAAAGAAACTCAAATAAAACCACCATAGTAATGAAGGAAATGTATTAGTTCATATGACTAGGAAACTCAGGAGTTGAGCGGGCCTGAGAAACTCTTAAGACTCAATGATGTCATTTGCCCCCTCTCTCCCTCTTTCCTTCTCTGTCCCCACCATCTGTTTCTGCTTCTCTGGCATTTGAGCCTCAGTTTCTCCCATTATGGTTGAATCTCTGCCATGGGCAGGGGCAGAGGGGAGAGGAGCATGGCCTCAAATAGTTTCAAGCATAATCACTGCTAATGAAAATTCCCAGAGGAAAGCAAGTGTCATCGTCTGTTTGTGTTGCCATAAAGGAATACATAGGACTGGGTAATTTATAAAGAAAAGAGGCTTATTTGGTTCACCATTCTGCAGGCTGTATATGAAGCATAAAGCCAGCATCTGAATCTGGTGAGGGCCTCAGAAAGCTTACAGTCCTGGCAGAAGCTAAAGGGGGCAGCTTGTCACATGACAAGGGAGGGGGCAAGAGACAGAGGAGAAGGTGCCAAGCTCCTTTTAAACAAGCAGCTCTCACGTGAACTAATAGAGCAAGAATTCACTTATAACCAAGGAAATGGTGCTAAGCCATTCATGGGGGATCCGCCCCCATGATCAAACACCTTCCACCAGGCCCTATCTCCAATATTAGGGATCACATTTTAACATGCAATTTGGAGGGAACAAACATCCAAATCATATCACTGGGGTTCTCTCACTAAGCATAAAAATAAATTATCCCAACGATGGATCTACTTGATTTCCATTGTTCAAGTGTTTAATGCTTGGCCAATCATCATGGTCACTGGGGAGGTTTTCAACTGGCCAGGCATAAAACACAGGCTCACCCCTGTAGTCAAGAGGTGAGCACTGTGATTAACAGCCCTTCTAGAATGATGAGCAGTGAGAATAGGCACAGTATGCCAAAGAGAGTTGGAAGCTGTAAGTAGAAACTGTCTAGTGTCATATGGGGCATTCTGTGGCCTTTGCAGAAACGTAAGCATCATGTCAGGGTCAACTCTAATGCAGCTTTAATCATTTGAGCTAAATAGGAGATTTTGGCTGGAAATAGAATTTATGTTGCCAGAGCCTACTCTCCCAATTATACACCCAAAAAACTCACACACACACACACCCCCACATATATACTTAGTGAGTGCCTGCAATGTACTAAAAAGATGCACAATGTTATGTTTCATGAAGCACAGACTCTACAACTTACCTGGGATTGCTATGGCTTGAATGCCCTCTTCATGTTGAAATTAATTGCCATTGTGATTGTTGGTGGGACTGTTAAGAGGTGATTGGGCCATGAGAGCTCTACCCTTATTAATGGATTAATGTCAATGTTGCCGGAGTGGGTTTATTATTTTCAGGGTCGGTTGTTATAAAAGTAAGTTCAGCCTTCTCTTGCTCTTGTGTACTCTCTTGCCCTTCTACCTTCTGCCATGGGATGATGCAGCAAGAAGGCCCTTGCCAGATGCCAGCAGGTTGATATTGGACTTTCCAGCCTCTAGAACTGTGAGAAATTAGTTTCTTTTCTTTATAAATTACCCAATCTGTGGTGCTCTGTTATAGCAGCACAATATGAGCTAAGACAGTGACCGTGAGCAAGTTACTCTTCCTCTTCTTACTTCAGTTTCCTCATCTCCAATGGGAATAATGGTATTCCATACCTCATAAGATTTTTGAGAGGATAAATGTATTCATATATGTAAAGTAGTCAGTATAGTCCCTGGCACACAGCAAATACTACATAGGTGTTTATTGTTATTAGCATTCATATTAGTATTGTGTGACCTTGGACAGGTTGTGTCACATCTTCAGGTTGTACCTCTATAAAATGGGAACAATACACCTATTTCAAAGTTTGAGGTTTAGGTTAAAATAGCACATATAGAGCACTAAGCATATTGCAAACAAATAACACTGGCCATTATAAGGTGGAAAATGTATTTGCTTTACAACTCCTGACCCCATTCCTGGGCCCCTACCATGGAGAGAGTGAACAAAGATCTTGTGGTAGACCACAACCCTACAGGTGATTCCCTTCCCAGCAAATGTAATCCAATGTTACTCCTGAACGTCCAGTCTCTACAAGTGCCCAGTTGGTCTGTTCCTGTCTGCAAATAGTTCTAACATTTTATCTAAATAAATTAGCAAAACTCATGTACTTCTGATAGAGAGAAAAGACAATTTCTCACCATTTAGATGATATTTGACTCCTCTTTTCTTGCTTCATATTTTCTATTCCAATCCATAGAACCTTGTTCGAAATTTTAGCCTTAAAATTGACTAATAAATACTGCCTAAGTCACAGGCCACAAAAACTGTGACAAGTTAACATATGATAACAATTAAGATGGTACCCAAGCTAATCTTTAATATTTTAGAGTTTCTTTAAGAGTAAATTCACAGCTGTCTCCTGCAAACAGCTTTGTCTTAAATAATTTCTGATAGTATTTTATCACTTTGTCATCTTTCTGATGTCAAATTACTCCTAAATCTCTTTTCTCAGAAACAGAATCTGGTTTTAATTTCTTAGAGTCGGAAAGTAGGCCAAATAATTGGATAAAGCAAGACCCTGGGCCACTTTGGAAAGTTTTGCCTAAGCCAACATTATTTCCTTACGGAGTTTTT
Source organism: Rhinopithecus bieti (assembly GCF_001698545.2). Taxonomy (NCBI): domain Eukaryota; kingdom Metazoa; phylum Chordata; class Mammalia; order Primates; family Cercopithecidae; genus Rhinopithecus; species Rhinopithecus bieti. Next base: position 1,180,665 of record NW_016806902.1, on the reverse strand, counting down.
AAAACTTAAACACGTATTTATTAGTAACAATGCTAGGCAGTAGAAGGAACTCTTGGACTAGAAAGCTAAATGTTGAGTATAGGTTTTTGTTTTGTTTTGTTTTGTTTTAACAGCTTTATTGAGGTGTGCCTGGCATATAATCAACTGCACACATTGCAAGTGTCAGCTTTGCTAAGTTTTTATATGTTACATATACCTGTGAAATCACCACCACAATAAACAAAAAGAACATACAAATCACCCTCCAGAAGTTTTTTATGGCGTTGTGATTTCTCTTTTCTCTACTCCTAAAATGTTATCAATTCTTTCCAAGTTTTTTTAAAAAGACACTATTTCTTTCTAATTAGAAGCAAAGATTTTAATACATATTTGGGAAAGCTAGCGAGAATCCAAGAGTAGGGTGATAACTCTTTCACAAAACTGACTTCTAGATCTGGGAGAGGAACAATTATTCACCCAATTAGGTCAAGTGTCTGTCTGCTTTCCTAGCTGAAGTTCTGCTAACTGTGAAAGGATGTTTGAGGCCAGGCACAGTGGCTCACGCCTGTCATCTCAACACTATGGGAGGCCGAGGTGGGCAGATTACCTGACGTCAGGTGTTTGACACCAGCTTGGCCAACATGATGAAACCTCATCTCTACTAAAAATACAAAAATTAGCTGGGTGTGGTGGTGAGCGCCTGTAATCCCAGCTACTCGGGAGGTTGAGGCAGGAGAATTGCCTGAACCTGGGAGGCGGAGATTACAGTGAGCCAAGATGGTGTCATTGCACTCCAGCCCAGGCGACAAGCGAGAGTCCGTCTCAAAAAAAGAAGAAACAAGAAAAAAGAAAGAAGAAAGGACATTTAGGGGAATGAATGACCTTGAAGGATTTCTGAACACTCCATATACTATGCTCATCCCACCTGATGAAACTTTTTGAGGTCATATTATAAACAAATATGGGGGATCATATTATAAATAAATATTTTAAAAGCAAAATCCATTGACTCTCAGTGACCTTTTTGCACAGAAAGTCACCAATGAGGTGGAGGGCTGTGAAGACAAAGTTCCCTGACTTCTGAAGCAGGACTTAACAAGACCTAACAGTCCCAGATAAAGGTCAAGACATGTACTTAGAAACTAAAAGAACAAAAAGATGATAAGACCAAAGGAAACATTCATCCTTTTCTGAGTCACTGCAGCTTCTGAGCTGGAGCCTCTTGTGAAAGACTGAAGAATTATGAAATGTTTTGGCTCAGCAGGAGGAAAGAGTGTTCACCAGATTGTCTTGCAACGTGCAATGCAGGAAATTATCCATCAGGTGGGAGAGGATAGCACTGCAATTCCATTCACATGAGACACCATTAGAAAAACGAAGGGTCTAGGTTGAAAAATGAAACAAAGCGAGATGAAATAAAATGAAATCGAATAAGATGAACTGAGGTTGGAGTGAGGGTTTCAGGAAACTAGAAGCATTTGAAAATATGTCAATTCCATTTACTCCTGGGCCTTAGAAATATTGCTTTTCTATTATTCCATCCCAGAGCTCTGATTCACATCTCTTAAACTCCTTGAAGTCTAAGAGTGAGCTTAAGAAGATGGGGAAAGAGAGCACCCATTGATCAGGGGGCAGGGCATAATATGTAATTTTCAACATAAATTCCATATGACTGAATCGAAATAAACATGCAGCTTTATCAGTCAGACATGAAAGAATTTGAATCAGCGCCAAGTCTCTTTTCCCGAAAAGCATAGAGATACCAAAAGGGAATCTTATCAAGAAGTTTTAAAATTCAGAAGGAGATTGGAAGTAGCAGTCTTAAAACATGCACAAGATAGGGTCTGTAGACAAATTGGGCTTATTGAACTCCTTTGTCTTCTCTTTATTTTTTCTCTTTTTTCATATAAGCTGATAAATATCTGTGTGCAAAGACAGTGGGAAATTCAAGAAACATTTTCTTTCTAAAATAAACAGAAATCTTGCCTACTGCATGTGAAAAGTTTTTTTCCTTAGCATTGATATAGTGAGCCAGCCTTAGTTCAGCCTCAGAATTGTTTGTCTAGGCATAAAGATCAAACGTCTCTTTTTTGAGCAAGTTTGCTTATCACTGCTCAGAGACTCTCTCAAACTCAGGAGGAGCCAAGCACAGATCCCCGTCATTAAATCAGAAGCCTCTCTGTGCAGGGCAAATGGATGTTTCAGTTCTATCTTCCTGAGGGATTTGTGAAAGCATCCCAGAAAGGAGCAGAAGTACTATTCCTTTTCCCAGAAGAGGGAGAGAGAGATGCTAGAGAAAAGCCTCTATTAACCTAGACAGTTTAACATTCCTTTTCTTTCTTTTTTAATGTTATATTTCCCATTTAAGTTCATTTGTGATAAACTAGAAATTACAAATGGGCAAAAAGAAAGTCACTGTTAACATTTCTTGAATATTCTTCAGTCTTTTCATATAAAACCAAATGGAAGATTACAGTAACCTCTTATTTATATTTGAAACTGTTCTCACTTAATGATGCATGTAATGAAAGTGTCATAATATATTTCACTACTTTTCAGTTGGACAGCTTGGTTATTTCCAGTATTTTCTTTTCTTTCTTTTTTCTTTCTTTTTCTTTCTTTCTTTTTTTTTCTTTCTTGAGACAGAGTCTCATTATGTCACCCAAGCTGGAGTGCAGTGGTGCGATCTCGGTTCACTGCAACCTCTGCCTCTCGGGTTCAAGTGATTCTCCTGGCTTAGCCACCTAAGTATTTGGGACTACAGGTGCATGCCATCATGCTCAGTTAATTTTTTATATTTTTAGTAGAGATGAGGTTTTCCCATGTTGACCGCGCTGGTCTTGAACTCCTGACCTCAATTGATCCGCCTACTTTAGCCTCCCAAAGTGCTGGAATTACAGGCGTGAGCCACCATGCCCGGCCTTATTTCCAGTATTTTCTTATCATAAACTCCCTGTAGCTAAATATTTCCTAACTTATTTCCCTAGGATAAATTTTTAGAGGGATTGAGTCAAAGATATGTATGATATGTGGCTTCTTAGAATGATTGTTGCCAAATTGCAACTTTCTCAACACTTAACCCCCACTCTAAGTTTTATCAGGCTATACTCCCTTCTCTTATACTCATGACTAACACTGGGTATTGTCAGTCTTTTGCTAATTCAATACAGCGAAAGTGGTGTCTCGTTGTGTTAATTTTGTTTCTTTAATTATTAGTGAGGTCAAATAATTTTTCATATATATTGTCCATTTCTTTTCCTTTTATTAATTTGCTATTTATGCTTTTATCCCATTTTTCTGTTGTGGTATTCATCTATTTCTTTGTAAGAACCCTTTGTATATAAAATATATTCTTTTAAAATAAATTTTATTTTAATTATTATGGGTACATCATAGTTATACATATTTATAGAGTGCATGCAATGTTTTAATACAAGCATATAGTGTGTAATGATCAAATCAGGGTAATTGGGCTATTCCATTGCCTCAAGCATTTATGGAGAACAGTATGGAGGTTACTCAAAAACTGAAAACAAAATACTGTATGATCCAGCAATCCCACAGCAATATACACCAAAAGGAAGAAATCAGTATATCAAAGAGATAAAAGGTATTCTTTGTCAGATTTTAATACATTATATATTTCTTCAATTTCTGTCATTTTCCCTTTACCTTTTAAATAGTGCTTTTGCCATATACATTCAAGTTATTTTTTCAGATTAAAAAAATGGTTTCTGCCCTTGTAAACATGCTTACAAAGTTCTCCACTTATCTCTGCTCTCCAGGAGGAGATGGTAGCTTTTAAACAAGCCTATGAACAATGCTTTGTCAAAATTCCATGACTATTCTTGATACACTTTTGAACTAAAAGAGCAGAGGCAGCAAATAGGAGTAGTAAAGCTTAAATTACAATGGAACAACATCCTGTATGTTTTTGCTTACTAAGATTGACTTGCTTTTGCTAATTTGTCACAGATTATGACAAGTCCACTGAAGCTGCCAAATATACACTGATGCTGACATGCATGCTTATTCTTCTTCATTTCAATGCTCAGATTCATTTGGATCCCTGTTTCCTTTGGGGGAGCTCTGAAAAGACAAACTCTCCTGACTTCAGGCTCCTTTCTCTGAGCTTCCTTGAGCACCTTGCATTCTAAATGCAGTTTGTTTAACTAGAGTGGCTATAAAGCGGAGCTGAGGCAAGAACTTCCTTGTTAACAGAGTGTTTCCCAGAGAATTGTTTGGTGTGCAACAGTCATGGATCCATAGAGGGTGGTGCAGGTGTATTACCTCAACTCAGGATCATCATCTTTTCACAGACTAAAAGTCGTGGAACAACTGACTTCTCTGAATTTCGTAGTAGGGGCATGCACTTTGCACAAGAGAAGTCCATTTTACACAAATGGGATTATTTCCTATAGCAAGATAATAGCCAATAGGAAAACCTCGCCAATGTTAGAAATTCACTGTACTTGACATAAGTCTCAGTGTCTGGAGTATATTTCAGTTGTTTGTGCCTGCCCAGCACCCATTTAGCCTTTTTGCGTTGATGGAACTTTGATATTCCTTCAGGAAATCTTACCACCCTCACTCTCCAAATATATAATTCCACAATGGAGATGTGGAGCCCATCCCCTGAAGTTAGTGCAGACATAGGAGCCAGACCTGGCCAATCAGAACCATCCATTCTCTTTGGCTACAAGAACAGACACATGGCCCAAACTAAACCAATAAAACTCAATACCTAGACTTTCACATTCTTGGAAAAGAAATACATCCTTTCCACTGAAGATACCGAGCTGACGAGTTGAGAGCCTGGGACTTTTGGTTACAACCTTGCTCCATCCTGGCTGAGCATGCCTGAATGAAAGCAGCCTAGAAAGTCTTCCAAGAAACAGCACATGGCTTAGTCCTGATGACAACAGTGACTCCCTAGTCTGACTCATGCCTGAAACTGGTATCCCCCTAAAACTATTTCCAGAGCCAATAAACTCCCTTTTCTGCATAATTCAATGTGAGATGAATTTTTACCACCTGAGCAATATTGTTTTAAATGACAGCTTCTTATTAGCTCTGAACACTTTAGCAATAACGCCAAGAATGGAAGGAGTACTGGTTTGGGAGTCTGGGTTGTAGTCCTACCTCCACTCATTACTTTCACATCCTTAGGCTAATCGCTTTATCTATGTGAGCTTACTTTTCTCATCTGTGAAAGAGAGAAATTCTTAATGTCCTTTTGAAGGCCATAAGTCTTGGCTCTGTGGTAGCATTGTGTCAACACTTCAAGTTAATCTGAGGTTCTGGCTCCAACTGCCACCTCCACAACCCAGTGACAAACGACACTGATTTGTCTTAAAAGTTGAAAACTAAAAGGACCATAATATGCTTTTAGATAGAGCAAAAACTCTGTAAAACATTGCTAGGATGTAGATTTTTCTGGAAGTGTATTAATGAGGTAATATATTAATACATTAACTATGGTAACTATTGTATAGATTAGTAATAAATATTTTGTTTTAAAAAGGTCTGCCACTCCAGTTTTGTTGAGCTAAAGTAAACGAAGATCGGAGTTATGTCAACAGATGACACAAGTGTTCAGCAGTGAGGCTGTTTGTTCTGAGGAGGGGAACAGGAAGGGAAGCTGGTGCCACTCCCAGTTCTTCTTCATCAGACCTCCATTATTTATTTGATGAATTAGCAATCCTCACAACACCAGACATGATCACAAAATGATATTTTGGAAATTCTACTCGGACTGTATAGTTCTTCCAACCCTTCGCTGATTCCCAAGTGCCTTTGGGACAAAGTGCAAACCTGTTGGCGTGGCACATGAGCCCTCTGTTATGTGAGCCTGGCTCTAATTCCACATCGCAGTGTCATCTCCTCCCACTCCTCTTTGTGTGCCTTACCTACACTAAGTAAATAGGTTAATGCATAGAAAATACTAAACATCTGGCATCATTTCTGGCATTTAGTAAAGGCTTATTATACATGACTGTCATTATGGCACACTAGTTATACTCACAGTTCCCTAAAGGTGCAGTACTGGTCCTGGATCTGTTTGCCCTGCATCCATCCTCCCTCTGCCTGCTGTGTTTTAGTCCATGATGGCTGATCTTTGCAGGCTGCAGTTCACAGGCTCTTGTGTCTCAGACTTCCAGCTGGTTGGGTTAGACCAGGGAGACACACTGGCAAAAAATGGAGGGTAGAAAGAAGGGAGAAGCCAGGGTATTTCTCGCCTTGTTTCCTTGGGTGATGTCTGCAGCAGTGACTGTCTTCTCTGTAGTTCCAGCTCTTGCCAAACAGGTCCACTGTGGGTTCAGCTTCTGGTTCCTTCTTTTTTCCTTTAGCAGAGTCGGTAGTGGCTTCCTGCTTCTTGATGCTAATCTTTGCATTGCCTCATCACACATGCCAACTCTCAGCAGCTCTCTCTACCATATAGCCAATCCCCTGCTTTCCATTCCCTGCGCTGTACATCCTTAAAGAGGTGCCTGTTTTCTGGAGAGAACCTTACTGGTTTGCATAGCACACTCTCATACCTTGGACCTTTGACTTTTGCCTTACTTCAGCCTCCTCATCCTCAAGGCCAACTCCTAGTCATCCTTTGTTCCACCATGTTTATTCTACCACCATCTCCTCTTGGAAGCTGTCTCAGTTTCTCCACCACCTGAAGGGTGAATTCGGTATTCCTCTTCTAAACACCTCTCTCCTAATAATTGGTTTGTTCTTGGAAAACTCCAGTACAGATTTAATTTTCTTAAGAGCAAGTGCACTGTCTTACACAACGTGGTATCTCAAAACCATCATATGGAAGATTTTTTCTGAAAGAATGACTAAATGCATAATTCAAGAGACACTTTTCAAATCCAGGTAAATATCAATGTAAACTGTCCTTGTGGCAGACAAGGACAGGAGGGAAAAAGCCACTCTCTCTTTCCACCCTGGTTTTTCTGTGCCTTGAATGTTCATGTGATATCTGGAGCTAATGCAGCTAATATGAAACTATGAGACAATAAGTGTGATGGGAAAATCTGACACATTAGGATAGCAAAGCAAAAGATAGAAAGAGTATGGGTCTCTTATGGCATTGCTGGGTTTATCTTTTTTTTTTTGACAGGGTCTTGCTCTGTCACCCCAGCTGGAGTGCAGTGGTGCAATCCTGGCTCACTACAGCCTCAATCTCCTGAGCTCAAGTGATCCATCTCAGCTTCCTGAGTAGCTGGTACTACAGGCTCATTTTGCCATGCCCAGCTAATTTTTTATTATTTGAAGGTGGCGTCCTGCCATGTTTCCCAGGCTGGTCTCAAACCCCTGGGCTCAAGCAGTCCTCTCTTCTTGGCCTGGCAAAGTGCTGGGATTACAGGTGTGAGCCACTGCACCTGTAATGGGTTCACTGGGTTTCTTGATATGAGAGAAAAATAAACTCTTCTTTTCAATTCATTGTTTTTGATTTTTGTCACTTATAGCCAAGTGCATTTCTAATGGATAGGAGATGCCATTTAGGGATAATCCATTGCTATTCTCTTTGGCCATTCCAGTAAAGGATGACAGAGTCACAATTTGATTATCTAGTACCTGTGGCTTATTTGGGGAGCCCAAAGAAAAATAATAGGATGATGAGCATGATGGTTAATTTTATGTGTCAGTTTAGCTAAGCCATAGTAGTACCCAGGTATTTGGTCAAACACCAGTCTAGATATTGTTGCTGTAAAATAATTTTAGAAGAGATTAACATTTAAATTAGTAGGTTTCAAGTAAGGCAGATCCATAATGTGGGTGGGCCTCATCCAATCAGTTGAAGACTTTATAAGAAAAAGACTGACATCACCTGAGAGAGAGAATTCTGCTTGCAGACTGACTCTGGACTCAAGCTGCAAAACCCACTTTCCTGGGTTTCCAGCTGGCTGGCCTGACCTGTAGATTTTAGATTTGCCAGCCCACAATTGTGTGAGTCTTTTTGTGTTGTTGTTGTTTTGTTTTGTTTTGTTTTGTTTTTTGAGACGAGGTCTCGCTCTGTCACTGAGGCTGGAGTGCAGTGGCGTGAACATGGCTCATTGCAGCCTCAACCTCCTGGGCCCAAGCAATTCTCCTGTCTCAGCCTTCCATGTGGCTGGGATCACAGACATCCACCATGCCTGGCTATTTTTATTTTTAATTTTGTAGAGATGAAGTTTCACTGTCTTCCCCAAGATGGTCTTGAATTCCTGGGCTCAAGCGATCCTTCTGCCTTCGCCTCCCAAAGTGCTAGGATTACAGGTATGAGTCTCCACACCCAGCCTACTTTGTAAAACAAAACTCTCTCTTCATATATCCCTTTCTCTCTCTCTCTCTCTCTCTCTCTCTCTCTCTCTCTCTCTCTCTCTCTCTCCACAAACACACACACACACCCCCCACCAATAGAATGCATAGATTTTCTTATATATAAGTATCTTATATATCCATCAATCACAATATCTTACACATGTGTGTAACTATTGGTTCTGTTTTGCTGGATAAACCTGACTAATACATTGTATATAAAGAAACTCAGGGAAAGAATGAACTTTTAGCAGGAAACAAGGAGTCCTTGAGATTTATGCCTTAGTATAGTAGAAACCATTAAGGATTATCATTCCAAATTTTATTATGCATGTTTGTAATTTTTTTCTTTTCGATATTTTGGCTAAAGAAAAACTTGATCTGTCATCTTCATCTCTTTTGATGAAGAAGTAGCCTACATTCCTTCCAGGCTCAATTGTATTAAACTTCAGCCCTTTCCTTCTCTCCTCTGTGAAGTCTCATCTGCCAGGACCCAGTGGTGAGCATCTTCACAAGGCAGTTTTCTGCCACATGAAGATGGGAGTCTCCTGGCCATGGTGTCTGCATTGACTGATCTCATTCTATCATCCAGGGGGGTTCTTTCTTGTTGTCAGAGTGGAACTGTAACCCTTTCTTCTGCTGCTTGTAACGAAATGTTATGGTATGAAGAGAGTCTGTCAATGGGAATAAATGATTTGTGAAATAAGATTTTAGCATTTTAACTTCTGAGCATCTTGCTGGATTGGATTGCTGAAAAATGACAGCATCTCTGAGTCGCGGAATGAAAGGCATAGCAAAGTGCAGATGTGAGTCTAGATCTCACTTGTTCTTCCCTAATGGTTCAATACTCTGAAATAGGCTGGCTTCAGGCAGAATCAGACAGTGTGGGGATTTGATTCAGGCATCCAGTTCTGTTTTATGTCTTTCAGCCATTTAGTCCCTTAAGTGGGTCCTTTCCTCTGTGACTATCACTGCCATCTCTCCTCTCCTGACAGAGACAGAGGCAGAGAACACAGAAAACCCCTTCCCCTCTCAGACACCTCCAAGAGCCTCTTTTATGCAGATGGTAATTTAATCAGAAAACTGTGTCTCATTAAACGCAGGTTGGCAAACTATGGTTCTTGAGTCAAATGTCGCCTGCTTACCCTCTCCAATTAAAAAAAATGTGTTTCATATTTTTAATATGAAAAATATGAAATATGTTGTTATAAATTTTAAACAGGAGAAAAATATGTAAGACCACATTAACCTATAAAACCAAGAATATTTACTCTCTAGCCCTTTGCAGATAGTTTGCTTAGTGCCCTTGATTCTAGAGGGTGAAGCTTTTAGCAGTGGAATTGGAGGCATGAGTGAAGGCATGGAGGAATTTTGTGGTATGAGGCTTTGGCCAGCCCTGTTTAGTTTGTTTAAAAACAAACTAAAAAAAAAAAAAGAAAGAAATACAACGATAAGTTGTGGAAGTTTTTTAATAACTCATCCACAGGAAACGGATGCATTGTTGACAGATTTCTGTGGCTGGGAAGAACCTACTGCCTTTATTATCATGGATTCTCCTGAATATTTCACAGTAGCTGTTTCTGTTAATATATACCTGCCTTGAACCAGGTACTGCCCAAAGTACTTTTCATGCATTTAGCCCACGTAATCCGCACAACACTCGAAGAGGTAGGTGTAGTTACTATCCCCATTTTGCAAATAAGTAAAACAGATCTTAGAGATTGAACTGGTCAAAGACACACAGCTGGTTAGCAATTTGGGGCCACTGGCACCAACATGTAACCACCACCCTATACTGCTTTTTAGCTCTGATGAAAGGAGCACGACAGGTTTTCTTTCTATAGCCCAGTGGAAGGTTCTTGATTTTTAAGCCTGCTTACCAGGCTCCTCTGTTTTCCATCCTCTGACTCCAGCCCTCTGCAGCCCACCTTCTCTCCTAACAGGAGTCCTAGCATGGGGGTGGAGGGAGATGCAGGCAGTGTAGTCATCTAGCTGTGTTGTGCAACCATATAATATATCCCAGTCCTTCAGGAAGTTTGACAAACTGGAATATGTGTTTAGATTTCTAAACTCAGAGGCATTTCAGAGCAAAGAGGATCTGGCTGTGTCCTCCAGATGGTTGCAAATGGTTTTACTCTCCTGTGTTTGGTTGGCTTGCAGCTACCACAGGAATACAGCTGCTTACAGAGTCTGCAGAAGGGAATATGCAGGGAATGTCAGTGTCATCGGACTGCTTCTTTCTCCCTCAGGAAGGGAGAACAGTCTGGCCCGAGAGTGTCTGATGTGAGAACACATCCATCAGGTTTGGGAAGAATTTATTGAGCAGTCACAGAGGGTTTGAAGCCCCAGCACAAGCCTGGAATGCAGTGTGACAATGGGCATGCATTAGGCTAATATGGTTGCCATCACAAATGATCACAAACTGGGTGGCTTACAACAGAAATGTATTCTCTCATAGTTCTGAAGGCCAGAAGCCTGAAATCAAGGTGTTGGCAGGGCCACACTCTCTCTGAGGGCTCTAGAGAAGAAGCCAATCTTTGTCGCTTCCAGCTTCTGGATCAGCTGCACCCTCCAATCTCTGTGACTGTGGTCACATTGTCTCTTTCTCTTCTTTCTGTCTTCTCTTATTTGTGTCTTTTATAAGGATACTTGTTGTTGAAATTAAGATCCATTCAGATGATCCAGGATGATCTCTGCATCTTATGATTCTTAACTACTTAAATATATATATATATCAAAATCACTGGTTGGAGGAGACTATATATATATATATATATTAGATGGAGTCTCGCTCTGTAGCCCAGGTTGGAGTGCAGTGGTGCAGTCTTGACTCACTGCAACCTCCACCTCCCAGTTCAAGCGATTCTCCTGCCTCAGTCTCCCAAGTAGCTGGGATTACAGGTGCATGCCACGTTGTCACCAGGCCAATTTTTGTATTTTTTGTAGGGACGGAGTTTCTTCATGTTGGCCAGGTGGGTCTCAAACTTTTGACCTCAGGTGATCCACCCATCTTGGCCCCCAAAGTGCTGGGATTACAGGAGTGAGCCACCGTGCCTGGCACCTAATTATATTTGCAAAGACCCTTTTCCCAAATAAGGTAACATTCATAGGTTCCAGGGATCAAGACAACGACATATCTTTTTGGGGCCACCATTCAGTCCACTGTAGATGTGTATTAACATAGAAGAGAAAAAGAGAGGACAGGGCAGGGAAGGAACCAGTTGCCTACACAGAGATTCTATCATCAATCAGGCCAGCCTCTAATTACATTTTTTGGTCAAGGGGAAATGCATCATTTGCCATTAGTAGTGAGTATCAAAGATACAGTGACCTCAACAATACAGGTGCTTATATTTACCATGTAATGAGAAGTTAAGAGATAGCCAGCCTAAGAGTATTATGCTGTCTCATCATCACCTGGGATTCAGGCATAATCTATCCTTCTGCCCCTCATCTGCCAATTCAGCCTTAGTCCAAGGATTCCAGTCTTAAGATGGTCACATGATTCAACCAGGATGCTGAAGCTTCAGCCATCACATCTCTAATTCAGGCAGGAAGAAAGATGAGACGTGGGAAGGGTAGATGGCAAGTGCCTGCTGAACTAGCCTACTTACAGAGCTTCAGAGAGGGCACCCTAGCGCTTACATCTCACTGGCCAGAACACAATAACCCTTACTTGTAAGGCCAGCTGGGAAAAATAGGGATGTGTGTGTGCGCGTGCGTGCATGCATGCATGTGTGTGTGTGTGTGTGTGTGTGTGATATAGGTGTGCTGCTAAAGTGAATAAAATGGAGGGATAATTACTAAGGATGTGGGTAGGCAACTAGCACTCTCTACCACAGGGGCTCTGTAAGTCATACAAGTTTTTGTACCCATGTGGCAAAGGCAGAGAACACTCCCTTATCTTATAATAAAAACAAAAATAGTTATCATTTACTTAGTGCTCAGCACATACCAGGCTCTGGGCTTGGTTCATTACAGATTCATTAAACCTCACAACAGCTCTTCGACCCTGGTTCTATGATAGCATTCCCATTTCCAAATCCAAACCTAAGGCTCAAGGGAGGTCAAGCAATTTTCCAAGGGTCACCAGGCTGGAAAGTTGCAGAACCAGAATTTGAACCAGATCTGTCCATTGGGAATCCAAGCTTCATGATTGCTGGACCACATGGCTATGCTGTGCTTGAAGGGGCTTGAGGGGAGGACTCAGCTCCTTCTGTAAGCACAGTGACTACATGGCGGCAAGGGTGCCCTGTCTTCCTTTTTACATTTATTAGACGTGCAGTATTGAGTTGGCAAATCTCTGTGTTGTGTTTCACCCCTCCTTTAAAAATGTTTTCTTAATCTTTCCACCTCCTACTTAGCTCACAGCCTCCCACATATATATAACCCTTTGGGTGTGCTTTACTGATTACTGGCTGATTGACACATGGAGTGGCATATGGACTCTCCCAGACACAGTCCACTGGCCATGGTGCAGCTCCCAGCTTGGGAAACCTCTGCTCCTTCCCAGTGCCTGGGCATTCTGCTTACCTCCCACCTGCATGCCTTTGTACCTACCAGTTCTATTTTCTGGAATGCTCTCCCTTTTCTCTGCTTATCACAAACTCAAGCTGCTTCCTCCAAGACCCAAATCAAGTGTCCTTTCATCATGACACCTTCCTTCTCAGACCACCCTTGCTGGCAGTTCTCTCTGCTCTCTTCTCTCCCTCCCCTCTCCCTTTCAATCTCCCTCACTGCTTTAATTCTCAGCACCTCTTTTTGTACCACTCAGGCTTGGGTTGCCTCATGTTTTTGCCCTTTTGGCCACATTAGGCTGTACATATCTTGAAGGCCAGTCGTGTGTCTCATGCTTCTTTATGTCCCTGGACTCCCCCCACACCCTCATCACCTTCATGCCCACTTCCCTCCTCCATCTGCAATGTGATCACAGTGCTTCTTAGCACTGCCTCAGTGAGTTATGGACCCCCTAAAGAGCTCTAACACACAAACACACACGTGTTCCATGAGCATGCACATGCTACAATCCAGCTCCCTTAGCCAGGATACCGATGATAAAGATGGGGACATGTCAAACAGGAGCAGGTGCAATTCATCTTGATGTGGTTTCTCCTTCCCTCCTGGGCCCCCTTCTGATGCACAGCTGCCGGCAGCCCTCCATGCAGATGGGACCCTGCCGGAGTTGAGAAAATAGCACAGGACTTGTTTGGCCACTGTCCTTTTAGCCTCAGTTCACCCCAATCTGCAGGAAAGACTTACACTAACAATCCATGTACTTCCATTTGAGGGACTGTTTAAAAGCATCAGGCTCTCCTGGGTCTGACCTGTACTTAGCACCAGTGAGACCACATCCTCATCTGCAGTGGGAAATGATGAAGCAGTGTCCAGTACACCCTGGACAACATCTTTGTTCTCCAGTATCCCTGAAAGCCCATTTTTCCTGAACTTTCCCAAGTGGCTGACATTTCTGCATCTCATTATTACCTATGAGAGGCCTCCATCAGAGTGGAACTCAAAGAGTCTTAGCAAGGACATGAGGCCAACAGTACAGCATGACCAAACAAATTTTGTTTCCCTGGACTCTCCTGATGGTACCCAGGAAAGATGAAGCTCATGCCCAGGTGGGCTTGCCGCCTCTCCCTACCTTTGCTTTCTGCCCTGGGCTTCTGAGTTGGCTTCACAGATCAGTGTTGGAAGGAACAGGCTCTTTGTTACCCATTGTTAACATCCTTTGTTAATCCATTGTTAACAACACCCTTTGAACATCCATTGAATAGTCCTCCTTCATCCACTCCATTGTGAGTGACTGCATTTAACTGGATGTGGGCAAGCCCAACTCCCATCCCATTCAGTCTTAATAAGGGTAAGATGGAGAGGATGTTAAATTGAGATATTCCCAGAGATATTGCTTTAATACCTTGAACACTCCTTGTGATTCAGCTAGAACTTGCAGCTGAATAAAGACTTAGACAGTCACAAACTGGACCATATTAATTAGACATGTGCCTATGTTCCATAAATGGGATAAGCCCCTGGTAGGTGAGTTAGTGACTGTCTAATGGATCCTATGCCATTTCAGGCATCTATTCAGGTCCTGGAGTCAGAGCATCTTTGTCCACCTTCTTGTCTTTGGATACCCACCAACCCCTCCCTGGAGTCTCACACTCAGTTACCATTTCCTGTAGATTACTCCTTTGCAAAGTCAACCTTTCCCCTCCTATCTGTCATCACCACCACTCCAGGTAAGGCACTTATCTCCTCACATATGGAGGGTGAAGGAGTCAGAAGTAACACTGCAATTTGCCTTCACTCTACCTCCCTCTACCTCCAAGTCCCTGTGTATCTACACCTTCCTTCTCCTCCTCTCCTCCTCATCTCATCTACCTGTTTGCTCTGTCCCAGTTATCCCCACTCTCTCTCTCCCTCTCTCTATTATCTCTCATTCTTTCTCTGTTGAGGAATAAATTACAAATCTTATATGGGGAACTTGATGAGATTTGACATAGGCATGCACCTACATTACCACCACCCAGCCATGACATGGCATCCCTGGCACCTAGAAGGCTCCACTGTGGATTTTCCCAGTTAGTTGCCTCTTTGGGGATGACCATTATTCTGGCCTCTATCACCACAGGTTATTTGTAGCTATTTTTAAACTTCATATAAATGCAATCATGCAATGGCAACTCTTTTGTGTTTAAACTATTTTAGTTTTGTACTTCTACTCAGCATCATGTCTTTGGGATTCATCCATGTTATTCATAAAATATCATTATTTTGATTTTTCTTTGCTGTGTAACATTTGTTGTATGAATGAATATGTCATAATTTATGCACTCATTCCCTTTCTGAAAGATATTTTATTTGTTTACTGTTTGAGGCTATTACAGATAAAGCTGCTATGAGCATTCTTGTTCAAGTTTTTACGTGCTCTTAGTGGTTTTCCCTACCAATTCTCCACTCTAGTTTTCAAACCCTCCCTTTCCCCCTTTTATCTTCCTTTCAGCCTACACACAGGGCTAGAACTATTCTAACTTAAAAGAAAAAAAAAATTCTTCATTCAACCATAGACTACCTATTTGCCATTCTTCCTATCTCCTTCCCTTGTTCACCAAATTTCCTCTTGGAAGTACAGTAGAACTCTGTTGTCTCCATTTCTGCAGTGCCCACCCAAGGCCTGAACTCTTGTAGGGCTAGACCTGCCTTTCCTCCTGTCTCCCAGGCTCCTCTATTAGCCCCGCTTCACCTCACGCTCAAACATAGGTACGTCTCCTCCACTGGAGCTAGTGATATAATGACACCTGGGATGCTATTTGTCCTCCCACCTCTCTTGTCCACAGACCCAGTCCTGCCCTTTGAAATTGACTACTAATATTATGACATGTGGAGTGGTTTTAAGGAGTGGAGAGTTTAATAGGCAAGAAAGAAGGAAGAAGCTCCCTGGTACAGAGACAGAGGGAGGGGGGGCTCCAAGCAAAGAGAGAAAACACATGGGAATTGCCATGTTTGGATGGACCCAGCTTCTAAAGGCCGGTATTTGCCTTTTTTTGGACGGGAGGAGGGGGGTGGAGTCTTGCTCTATCACCCAGGCTGGAGTGCAGTGGGGTGATCCCAGCTCACTGTAACCTCCACCTCCTGGGTTCAAGCGATTCTCGTGCCTTAGCCTCTGGAGTAGCTGGGATTGCAGCCAGGCACTACCACACCCGCTAATTTTTGTATTTTTAGTAGAGACAGGGTTTCACCATGTTGGCCAGGATGGTTTCCATCTCCTGACCTCGTGATCTGCCTGCCTTGGTCTCCCAAAGTGCTGGGATTACAGGCCTGAGCCACTGTGCCTGGCCAGCATTTGCATATTAAAGCTTGCTGTCTGGCTTTAAGAGCCAGGCTTTTCTGTTAGACAAGAAACGTTTCTAGAGCTGCTTTAAAAAAAATAAAACTTTCCAAGGACTCCTTTTGCTTTTATTTGCCTAAAATAATTTTAATAACTTTTATAAATATTACCTCCTTTGTTCCCTCACCTGGGAATCATCCCCACCCCTGCTGTTTGTAGTTCGAGCTTCTTACGGCATTTACCCCTCTCCACCTCCCATTATCGTTCCTTGGGAGTATGTCCCACTTTGTACCTGGCCTGGAGTCTCTGACAGTGTAACCTGTGTCTAAGTCATCCCTGATTTATCCCAGCACCCAGCACAGTGATGGCCCTGAAATATTATTAAATGACCCACTTCCTCACTTTATCTGTATTACAAAGATGTCATCTCTGAAGCTCATCTTTTCAGATGTAAAAGCTTTACACTTTTCAGTGTAAAGCTAATGAACAAGATGAAGAAATCCCTTTTTTGTCATGGTTGTCAGAATTGTCAGATTTGCATGGCCTTGGGCTTGGCGAGTATGTTAGTACCTGAGTGTGTGGGGCTATTTGAGACCAGCGAGTCTCAGGCATTCAGGAGGTTGCAAAGGCCCACTTAGTCCTGATTCAGCCCTACTGAGGATGGCAATACTTACAGGAGAGCAGAGGAGATAAGCCCTGAGCAGGCGGCTGACTGCAGCTCGTCCAGCCTTGTAGAATTTCCTTGTGATGTCTCATGGTCTATTTTTTTAACCTGATATTTTCACTACTTGCTGACAGCTGGTTTTTCTATTTGATTTCTGTCCGTGTGCACCAGGTTGGGATCAAAAGGAATCAACTTTATCCTTCATTTTTTTCCTCATGGTCTTGAAATGCAAGCAACCTAACCAAACCCATGATTTACCAAAAGTTAGGTGGGTATGATGTCACTTTTGGAAGCCAAACACTAAATTCTGTTACCATAGAATAACCCTGTAGAACTCTGCCCCGCAGCTATGGAAATCATGTCCTGAAGGGGAACACAGCCTTCTTTGTAACACCTATGTGAAGGCATTTTTATTCCCTCCATGGGCTGCCCTTAAGAGACAGGCTGTGAATTACCCTCTCCTTTCCAATGAACACTACCAAAAGGGCAACATTCTCAGTTTGTCCAGAACAAACATTTCAGAAGAAGGGCTAGTTTAACGACTTCTTAGTTTCACCTTTTAGTCCAGAAATATTTTTTATCCCATGATCTGAATATCAACCCTGGTTTTTATCCTCAAGAGAGAAAAGAAAAGTTGATCAAAATCTACTTGAGACACCTCCGAGATGAGAGTTGTCATTAGGAATCCCTGACATTTCTGGGAGGAAAAATAAAGATGGTTAGACTTTTACAAATATAAAGAGACTTTATTTTTTAGAGTAGTTTTAGGTTCATAGCACTGTTGAGCAGGAAGTAGAGTTCTTACATATTCCCTAGACCCCTCGCCACACACAGCCTCTGCTGCTATCAACATCCTGCCGCAGAGTGGTACGTTGATTACAATAGATGAACCAACATTGACATCATTATCAGCTAAAGTCTATAGTCTTTGTCATCCTTCATTCTTTGTGGTGCACAACCTATGAGTGTTGACAAATGTATAATAATAAGTATCCACTATTTTACTATCTTTATTTATTATTATTATTATTTTTGAGAGAGTCTCACTCTGTTGCTCAGGCTGGAGTGCAGTGGTGAGACCTTGGTTCACTGCAACCTCCGCCCCACAGGTTCAAGCGTGTGCCCCCATACCTGGCTAATTTTGTAGTTTTAGTAGAGACAGGTTTTCACTATGTTGGCCAGGCTGGTCTCAAACTTCTCTGCCACCAGCCTCGGCCTCCCAAAGTGCTGGGATTACAAGCATGAGCCACTGCTCCTGGCCTATCTTACTACCTTCCTGAATAGTTTTATTGCCTTGAAAATTCTCCACACTTCATCTATTCATTTCTCCCTTCCTTCTAACCCTTGGCAACCACTGATCTCTTTATTGTCTTCATAATCTTGCCTTTTCCAGAATGTCATATAGTTAGAATCATACTGGATGTAGCCCTTTCAGACTGACTTCTTTCACTGAGTAATATGCTTTGAAGTTTCCTCTATGTCGAAGAAAATATAAACTGAGGGGGCGGAGCAAGATGGCCGAATAGGAACAGCTCCAGTCTCCAACTCCCAGCGCGAGCGACACAGAAGACCGGTGATTTCTGCATTTTTAGCTGAGGTACTGGGGTCATCTCACTGGGGAGTGCTGGACAATCGGTGCTGGTCAGGTGCTGCAGCCGGACCAGCGAGAGCTGAAGCACGGCGAGGCATTGCCTCACCTGGGAAGTGCAAGGGGGAAGGGAATCCCTCTTCCTAGCCAGGGGAACTGAGACACACAACACCTGGAAAATCGGGTAACTCCCACCCCAATACTGCGCTTTAAGCAAACTGGCACACCAGGAGAATATATCCCACACCTGGCCGGGAG